>NC_077229.1:531056027-531426027 GCF_027887165.1 Monodelphis domestica | reverse complement strand
ATTTCAATTCACTTCTCTGTGTCTCTTGATTGATCACCCATTTTCTCCGACTCCTTTCTCTTTCTCAAGCCCAAAACCATTAAGGAAATACATTATGTAGCAGCCACAGGTCGGACTCTTATCCCAGGTTTCACAAAGATACATGATCTCAGGATTCACTGACCTAACCTCAGCAACCATGACCATAGGTTAAATATCTGAGTACGAAAGGCTAAGATTGATGTGTCTTCCCTTTTGGTGACTGGGTTTCAGGACCCCGGCCCCAGGAGTTCCCTTTCACTCCCCCACCCACCCCAGGAATTCACTCTACTACCCTGTAGCAGTCCACACCTATGTATATTCAAGGGGAATAATTAAAATGTAAAGGTTGTCTTAGAAGAGAGCATGCTCAGTCCTGCACATGGCAAGTAAAGCCTTTGACCCTTGATCCCAGCTTCCCCCAGGATTAGGCGTGAAATCAGGTTTCTTGGTTCTCACCAGGCTGAGAAACGGGGATGCCCATATCTTGTCACGATGTACCTCTAAACCAATGATGATCCACTCTGTCATGAATTACTATGCATTATGTATCTTTGCATATGATCATCAATAAATAGACGAGCCCACAGGCCCAGCACAGCTTTACATAGTCATCTTTCTTCTTTAATACTATCTCTCACTCTCTATCATGGAGCAGGCCTCTGGCCATGCTCAGTCTTTCACCTCTACTGCTCTAACTCCTATCATTAAGCCGTAAAAGTCCGTGCTTGGAGCAAGGCTCCATGAGACTGGACTTTCTCTTTATCTATTTCTGAACACAGTTCTGATCTCCATGGTTATAGCCACCTCATGTCTCCTGTCGTTGGGAAATGAGTGATGGGCTGAGGAGCTTATCTGTGGGCTCGATTGTCATATATGATTCGTGGTTGATTCTTTCTTCCATCTGTACCTAACTTCAGATCCTTCCCCCAAGTGGTAAAACTCCTATCTTTCCTTTCTGGAGGTAACTGCTGGCGGTCTCCCTCACCTGGCGCCTACGTGGACTCCTACCTTTCTTTTCAAGCACAGAGGTTTACAGTGAGCACTCCGAAGCTAGGGAGCATAGCAAGGACAAAGGGCTGAAGTTTGAAGTCGTTCCCCCTCAGGCTTGGTCTGAGGTAAGAATTCTGTCAGGGGTGGGCACATTTCGTCATCTTAACCCTGCTATCTCAGACTATTAAGTCGGTAATTGAGAATAGCAGAAATAAGGTCTCAAAAGACGAGTGGGACCTGAGAGGACATAGGAAGGCCACCGAATCGGTAAAATGATGTTTAATTCATGGGTGTTTATAAAAATGTGTTCGATGGATCAATCTGTTCTAACATCTGATCCTAGAGAAAAGGAAGCCTGGCAAACTCCAGTTACAAAGGAACAGGCTTTAGAAAACAGTTTCAGGGCTTCAGCAGAGGGTGAAAGCAGAAACAAACAGGAACCTCCCAGAGCTCGTTGGATTTAATTAAACAAAAGACGAATTTACAAGCTCAGAAATTTCCTCTCCTACTCATTCTATCACAAGTAAGGAATGCCACTCCCCTCCCCACCACCATGGACTCTGGGGCAATGCTCTGCTGTGGCCACTCCCCTCCCCCACATGAATCTCCTGAGATTACAAAGTCTGTATACACAGTAAAAAAGTCCTCCCAAAAATCTAGAGAAGGAGGAGGAGGATGTTCTAGCTTTCCCAATCTTATTTCTTTAATATGGCAGGGGAGGATTTTAGAGGCACCTATTGAGATACTGCCTTCAACCAAGGGCAATAGCTCACTTCTTGAGTTTCTCCTCCCAAAACTTTTTCCTACCTAGTGACTAACACAGAACTCTTGTTATCTTCTTTACATATCCCCTCCCCAAATGCCAGCTCACTGCAGGAGCGGGCAACTCCATTACTCTGGATTTCGTCTTTTTCCTTTCTAATAATATGTTTAAGGCAGTATAACAATGGCGTTACATCTATAGAAGAAATAAACAAGTAAAAAGGCTTCTCCAATGGGAATTAAGATTTAATTTTGAAAATGCAAGGTCAAATTTACTGTGCTGAGATCCAGGGTTCTATTCATATGCAAGAGGAGGCAGTATGTTAATCAAGTTCTTTTAGCCAAAGATGAAAGGCTAGATAAAACAAACAAGGCAGAAGCTACTGCATATATAAGATTTCAAAAGAGTTCTTAACTTGAACATTGCTCATTGAAAAAGTTATGCCAGGAACAAGCCAAAAATCGTAAACAAAACTCATGTGCCATAACTCTGTGCTTTCCAGCAGAAGTTATCAAGCACAGGTAAATTTGAATGGCTAATTAGGCCATTGTTCAAAGGAAAGGAAAGGAAGTACAAATGTTTGCTTTGAATCTAGCAAAGCTGCCTCCTTTTAAGAATCAGAATCAATTAACAACAGAGATAGTTTCTGAAATTATTTTTCTAATAAAACCAAAGGTCTCAGCAAAATCAGTAAATCAAGGTCATAATCCTGAGTTATTTTAAAATTCAGAAAAGCTTAGTTTGAAAAGATATCTTGCAGTTCTATAATCTAACAGAGTCAATGGAATTTTCTCAGCAAACCTCTTTACCACTTTAGCATTTAAAAAGGGATCTAGGAAGTCCTTTGTTTGAGGTTCTGCCAGAGACTCCAGGCAAGCTGGTGTGTAAAGGCAGGAGGAAAAATCTGACTTTAAAAAGATAATTACAACAGGACGAAAATGCAGTGAAGTAAATTTTAAAAATTAAATCTTTCTCATTTAGATTAGACATGGCAAAGTTATAAAGGAATATCTGATTATATTTCTTGATAGAGATAGTTAAAAAGCTAAATATCTCTATCTGACTTTGGGCATATGGTACAGAATATCGGGACAAGAGATATTTTATGTGCAATGAAATTTTAACTGTAAATTAACCATGAAGGTGCAAACAGGATTTTTAAGGTTTTGAATGAGATATAATGCTGCATGGAACTTTTTTTTTCTCTAAGCCACTTGGTTTACCTAAGCCACCTAGAGGGAATCATCCCAACAACTGAGGTTACAAGCTTTTACCACAAACACTGGAATTGGCTAGAAGACAATTTAATACTAAGAAATGCCTAGCATGAACTGGAATATGCTTTAAAAAAGTTTCTAATGCATTCAAATTTTAAATATGTGTGAATTATAAAAAATTTCTTAAGCAGGATATAAGAGCAGCAAAAATAAAAAATTGGCAGAGATTATTTAAACAACCTGTATGTAGTTCAGAAACTTTTTATGAGGCATATTAATGCAACTTCATACACAAAGCAAATTATTGATAATTAGTATAGCTTCAATTATAAAAATCAGACACTCTCAGAAGAGTGGACACATGGTTGGAAGGATTCAATCTGTTAACCAGTAACGTGACTTATTGGTGATTTAAAATGGGCAAGACTGCCATTCACTCAAATTACAGATATTGAAACTGATCATAATATTAATATTAAACCCATGATAATAATGCAAATTCAAATGCTACCTGCACAATGTGACCTATTTTTACAATGAAATTTTATAAAAGCTTATGAATGAAACTAATAACTCTAGTCACCATATTGAAATCTTTTTAGTTATGAATTTAACTATTATAGGTTAAATATAACACCTAGGCAACTGCCTGATAATGCTGTGCATACTTTTACAACCTAAGACAGTGCTATAATGTTAATGATTGCAGAAGATAAATTTTTGCATTGAGCAAAAAATTGTGTGCAAATAGTCAAATGCTTAAGATCACAGCACACATTGGTAAAATCATACGTGATTTATGGTATGATGTTTTTATGATTATTGGTGTGGAAAAGCAAATATTAAGTATTGTAAAACTCAAAATTTCTCAGACTTATGAATGTTAGGGGTTTCCCCCATTGGTTGGGGGGATAGGTCCTAGGACCTTCCTTCTGCCTACCCCTTAGGTCCGAGTGGTCTCGGGTTCTGGCTTTGGGGGGGGGGCATACCTTTTGATCCAGGTACAGGTCCAGGAGGAGGACTCCCGGGGTCTGTGCTGTTTATTGTTTTGAATTTTGGTGCCCTAGGAGCATTCGGTTTGAGATCGGTAAGGAAGGGTTTCAGGAGATCTGAACTTTAGCTTTCTCTAAGCCGCCATCTTGACCCCAGAGGTTTTATCTTTATGAAATTTGTTGACACAGCAGCATTTTTTTCTGACTTACTAAAGACATTAAAACTACTCAGCTGTGAATTCAAAATGGGCAGTCCTTTAGAAACATCTACAGTGATTGGTAGATGTAAGGACTTAGGGGAGGTGACAGAGGAAATTTTGCCCTTAAAAGTAAGAGCTTGGATCTCATTCAGGGAGCTCAATTTCTGAATCTCATTCTGAAGGAGAGCTCCTTGAGAAGCTCCTCTGAGGGGCTCTGTCCCTCTGGGGTAGGAGCTCTGGAGGCTCTTGAGAGAGGCCCTTTGAAACCATCTCTGGCTGGAAGACTCTTTGAGGAAAGACAATGGCCTGGTGTCACTAGTATCCTTCTTTAGTCAGACCTTGTGGTGAGTGTTAAAAAACTAACTGATTTCTCTTTTAAGACTCAGGTCTAGGCCATATTGGCTTGAGGCCCTTCATACTTATTACTTTCTTGCTCTCTCTCTCTTTCTTTGATTACTCATTGTTTTGTTAATTAAAATCTCTATAAAACCCAATTGACTTGGGTATTTGAATAATTGGGAATACTTCCCTGGCTACCACCTTATATTTGGTTTTAAAACCCAAGACACTGTAGTGAAACATATTTCTACAGTCAAATTTACTCACCCTCTCTTATATCTATAACAATTTATATCTTCCACTATTTTAATCACTACAGTTTAAGACCTCAACCATTTTAAATCTCACAGTATCTATGTATACGGTCTTGCAAATTCAAGAGTAAAACGTTTCAAAGCCAGTGCAAAATGTTGTGGATTATGTTCACCTCTGAAAAATATCCACTACACGTTTTGGAACAAAGGATGCATTCCAACATGCTCCTGAGATCAAAAGTTAAACACTGAAAGGTGATGGGAGATAGTTACTCTCCTAGTTTATGGCATTAAGCTCAAATGAAAAAGTGAGAAAAGTGATTACAGAACTTATAAATAATTGTGCACAGTTTTTAATAGCAATAAATGGGCTGAATTGCATAGCTCATGGCTTATATTGTAAACCTTAAAATTTCTTAGACTTATAAATGTTGGAAATTTCACCATTGGGAAATTTCATACATAAAAAATTTACCATTGATAGTGGGAATACCATTGGAATGTGAACCCCATTGGAAAGGGAGGTTCCTCCTCCTCCCTTCTTAAGATTACTTTAGGATAGAAACCTTTTGCTGAACAATGGAAAGGGCTTTGACCTATGCTTAAGCATAGAAGAGGAATTTCTTTGAGTCATGATTGATTTTAGAATTGATACAATAGAGATACTTGGAATGACAGAACCAGGTCTTGGAAATTAAAATCTCCACCCTACTCAGTCCTAACAGGATTTAGGAAGGGCTGCAGCAAAGGATCAAGATTTAATTATTTGAGAATATGACCTTCAACAGACATGTGCAAAGCCACAGACCTCTGGGTGGTCCTGGGTTAAACTAGAGCCACAATTGACACAGGGAAAATGATGGACAGTGATTGGTAGATGTGAGAACTGAGGGGAGGAAACTTGGATGGTTTCCTTAAAGATAGAGTGGTCTGAGGACTGAGGGGGATGGTTGGAGACTTTTGGCTATGAGTGGTTGGAGAGGTGCTCTGAGAAGCTTGCTCTGAAGGAAGCTGGAGGTGGAGGCCCTTGAGACTGTTTCTCCATTTTGGTCACGTGAGTAATAGGGACTGAACTCCTTTCTTTGCCCCAGCTATCTAAGGGCTTGGGCCTTTTGGCCAGCCTAAACATAAGGGGTATTTAAGCCCTATTCCCTTCTCTCCCCTCTCTCTCTCTCTCTCTCTCTCTCTCTCTCTCTCTCTCTCTCTCTCTCTCTCTCTCTCTCTCTCTCATTCTTTTCTTCCTCCTGTTTGAAATTAAACTCTATAAAAGGTTGATGGCTGACTTGAGTTTTCATTTAGGAATTACATAGCTGAATTCCTTGGCGACCTTAAATTAATATATATCAGTCTTTTAAAGTGATTTCCTTGTTACATTGTGGCTGACCACACGGGAGTCTAAAGAATTCTCTCAATAAACTTCTGAAATTCCTTGCCTTTTTACTATACCGTCTCACCACTTAGTCCCTTTTAACAAAAAACTTGGCTTAAAGACACAGCTGCTAGAACACGTGAGTATAAAAAACTTTTTCTCTCTTCTCTTTTCTCCTTCAGTTAAATTGGAATCAGCAGTTTTTCTTTTTCTTCCCTTTAATCTTAAGGGACAGCTGGGTAGCTCAGCGGATTGAGAGCCAGGCCTATAGACAGAAGGTCCTGGGTTCAAATCGGACCTCGGATACTTCCCAGCTGTGTGACTCTGATAGGCAGAAAACAGCTGTTTTACATCTCAGCAACAGGACCCTAAAGTCCTGGCTGGAAGAGCTGTTTCTAAATATCCTTTCCCTTAAGGAACAACTTCCTGGATTAGAAAAAAAAACCCTGTGAAAAGTTTGTTGCTTTGCCCTGCTCCCCACGTGTTTTGTGAAATTACAAAAAAAAAAAAAATATATATATATATATATATAAAATGAGTACTACATTCTTTGACAATTATATGGCAGCTGAAGAATTAGGGGCATTGAGGAATGAAGGATACCTCCAAATTTTTATATTAATAGGTACTGTCATTTTTGTACTCCTCAATACTATATTTAGAGATGCTAAAATAAAAATTATTGAGGATGAAATAGAAAAAATTGAGGATAAAATGCAAGCCCAATTAGAAGATCTAAAATGTTTCTTACAGGATCAATGGGCAAACACCCACTCTACCAGAAACAGACCTGTTTCTGAACCTTTGAATGAGGAAATTTCCTTCCCTGAAATAGAGATGGAAAACACCTTCCCTATAGCCCAGTTAACAGACTGCTTCTCTCGTGTAGTGCAAATCTTGTCTGAATTTAATCCCCAAAGCCTTTCCCCTGCAATCCCAGTTTCTCATTTTCCCTCTCCTACAGAAAACCAAATTCCAACACAAAGGAGATCTTGTCCTCCTAGAGAAACCTGTCCTTGTCAAACTGACCCACAGGTACAAAATTCAACTAGAGGCCTGTTTCCTCTAAGAGAAGTACCTGAAATAGGACGGAATGGGGATGTGGTGACTTTAAGACATAGGATACCATTTACTCCCCAAGAAATAAATGAATTTACACGAAATATCCCCACATATGAACAAGATCCTTTTCTAGTAACAAAAAAGATGGGAGACATATTTTTTCAGTATAATCCGTCTTACAAGGACATTGAGAACTAACTACAGGCTTTTTTAAGTGAACGTGAAAAAAATAAAATAATTGCTCATGTCAACAAAACCCGGTGGTGTAATGCAACACATTGGCCATCTCAGGATCCCGAAAGGGACTATAACAATCCTGAGGATTATCTACAACTATACCGTTGTAGAGAGGCCATCCTCACGGCAATGAAGGAATGTGCAGGCAGTACAGATAAGTGGATGGAACTGGAAAAAATTAAGCAAAAGGAAGAAGAATCACCGTCCAGATTTATGGATAGAATTATCGAGTTTGGGGACACATACTTAGATTGGGACTTAACTAAAGAGAGTAGTATAAGACAAGTTAGAAGAATCTCTGTAAATAACTCTTGCAAAGCAATTAAGAATTATTTTAGAACACAATTCCCAAGATGGTCAGATATGGACCTTGAAGAATTGCGAAAAACAGCTATATATGTTTTAAAGGGAAACAAGGAAAAGGAGGAAGAAAATAATGATGACATGGAGGAAATGAAGAAAAAAATGAGATATTTAATAGATAGGATGACTAAATTAGAAAGTGGGCATGATAATGAACCAACGACAATTCAATTATCAATCCATTACTTGCTACTTCTGTGAGAAGAAGGGCCACAAAATGATGGAATGTAGAACCTTTCTTAAGATGATTGGAAGGAATACAGTTTAATAATAACTTTAGAAATAATAACTATAGAAATGATGATAATGGTTATAGAAACCAGAATTCTAGAAATTATAATAATGACTATGGAAATAACTATAATGAATATAGAAATAAGAACTTTAGAAACCAGAATTATAGAAATAGGAATTGGGAAAATAATGACAATGCTCCAATTGAAGAAAATTATAATGTTAATGAACAACAATATATAAGAAATGGCGCTCGTCCAAAAAATACTCAAGGTACTAATGACCCTCAGAGAGGTGCCCTTCAGGGGGGTGCCCAAGGAATATCCCAAACACAATGATAGTGTCCGGGGGGGGGGGGCTGGGGCACAGGAATCAGAGGATACAACCTTTGATTTCCCGGACCCTGATCTCCTAATACCCGTTGTCCCTATCCACTGCCCCCCCATACTAATGAACCCCATGTTACCTTAAAGGTGGGTAACACCTATTATGATTGTCTATTAGGCACCGGAGCTTCCTGGTCTGTATTAAAGAGAAAACCTGATTTACAATGTTATTCTATTGACTCAGAGAATGTAATGGGAGTATCAGGAATGAGCCAAAGAGTTAAAAGACTTCCTCCTAGAATGGTGTCTGTAGGACCCCTAGAGGTACAACACTCCTTCCTTTTGATGCCTGACTCCCCTTTAAATTTGCTGGGGAGGGACCTTCTATGCAAACTCAGAGCCACAATAAACTGCTCCCCAGATGGCTCATTATCATTAGAAGTACCAGAGGAATCTTTAAATTTACTCCCTGTACTTCTCTCGGAAAACCAGGAGGCAAAAGAGCCTTCCACTTTTGAAATACCTAAAGATATACCGGAGTCTCTTTGGGCCACATCTTCTTCTGATGTAGGCTTACTAAAATCTGCTGTTCCTGTGCAGATAAAAACTAAATCTAGCCCACCTCCTTCTATCCCTCAGTATCCCCTCTCAAAGGAGTCAATTGAGGGTATTACACCAGTTATTAACTCATTAATAGAACAGGGAATAATAATCCCTTGCAAATCTGAATACAACACGCCCATCCTGCCAATTAAAAAACCAAAAAGAGGGCCCGATGGCAAGCACCTCTATAGATTCGTA
Organism: Monodelphis domestica; assembly: GCF_027887165.1. Classification (NCBI taxonomy): domain Eukaryota; kingdom Metazoa; phylum Chordata; class Mammalia; order Didelphimorphia; family Didelphidae; genus Monodelphis; species Monodelphis domestica. The sequence goes on along the minus strand of NC_077229.1, from coordinate 531,416,859 downwards.
CAGGATGTAAGGACAGTGAATAATCACGTTATAAAGAGACACTCCGTAGTTTCTAACATACATACTATTATTTCATCTATTCCTAGCACAGCTACATACTTTACAGTAGTAGACTTGTGTTCAGCTTTCTTTTCCATACCAATACATGAGAACTCCAGGCATATTTTTGCTTTCACCTGGAAGGGCTCACAACATACCTGGTGTCAGCTGCCACAGGGTTATGTCGAAGGTCCGAGTTTATTTGAGCAAATTTTGAGCCAAGACACAGACAATATAACATTTAAAAAAAGCAAATTAATCAAATATGTAGATGATCTACTCTTGGCTTCAACAGATGCAAAAACATGTCAAGAAGATAGCAAACACCTTCTTTTGGAATTGCACAAAAGAGGATATAAAATCTCTAAGGATAAAGTTCAATGGTGTCTCCAAAAAGTAGAATATTTGGGATTCATCTTGACTGCTGGTGCTCATTATATTTCTCCAAAACGAATTGAGAACATTCAAAAATTGAGTGCTCCTACCACTAAGAAACATCTGAGAGCAATTTTAGGAGCAACAGGGTTTTGTAGACAAAGGATTCCTTGCTATGGGGAAATCAATAAACCCCTTATAGCATTAACAAAGGATTCGTTTCCTGAACCCCTCAAATTAGAGCCTGAACACTTGTCAGCTCTATCAGATCTAAAAAAGGCTATCATGTCTGCCCCTGCTCTAGGCATCCCAGATTACAACAAGCCATTTACTTTATATGTGCATGAGCGAAGAGGAGTGGCCTCTGGTGTGTTAACTCAGACTTTGGGACCTTCTCAGCGCCCAATTGCTTATTATTCTGCCCAACTAGACCCAGTAGCAGCAGGAGCACCACCATGCCTTAGAGGAGTAGCTGCTACAGCCTTACTAGTAACAAAAACCGTTGATTTAGTATTGGGATGTCCATTAACAATAATGTGCCCACATGAGATAGAAGCATTATTGATAAAACATAGAACACAGGCATTCTCGGATCAGAGAATTACAAGGTATGAAATAACCTTATTAAATAGTGAAAATATTACCTTGAAACACTGTTCAACTCTGAACCCTGCCACCCTGCTTCCAGATTTACCTACTTCAGGAGAACCATTACATAACTGTGAAACATTAGGGTCCATGGCAGAAAAGCCTCGAGATGATCTCTTGGACACTCCCTTAGACAATGCAGATCTGATTTTATTTACCGACGGTTCCTTTTTTATGAGGGATGGCATACCTTACACTGGAGCTGCCATAGTCTCAGAATTTGCCATTGAATGGTCAGCTTCACTACCTTCTAACATTAGCGCTCAAGGAGCAGAACTCATAGCTCTAAAACAAGCTTGTATAATTGCCAAGGATAAAAAGGCAACAATTTATACGGATTCTAAATATGCTTTTGGCATTTGTCACTCAGTCAGGATGCCATGGCTCCAGAGAGGATTTTTAACCTCAGCTGGAAAATCCATAGCTAATTCAGAAATTATTAATGAAGTTCTTTCTGCTCTCAAACTGCCTAAAGCCCTAGCTGTAGTTCATTGCTCTGCCCATACAGGTGGCTCTGACCCTGTCTCTAGAGGAAATGACAGAGAAGATGCAGCTACAAAACTAGCAGCCATAGAAGGACCTGGATTAATTTTAACATTAACAACCACTGATAATTTAAATTGACAAATTTAAATTGACAAATTTAAATTTAGCATTGACAAATAAGACTGGTCGGTAAGGTAGAGGTAACACCTCTGGGCATGTGGATTTCAACCCAGGCTTTCTCAAAGGAATGCTCCGATCATGTTAATCAACCCGCACTTTCTCAAGGGAATGCTCCGATCATGTTAATGAGTTTGTCCTAGGCAACAGGCCTCATTGCCAATTCAAGGGATCACTCCCGATTATCGTTGGTATAACCTTGTGCCTGAAGATACAGTAAACGTACAATCATTTATATTTCATAGATGTGAATATGCTTGGAATGCTTGCTACATATCCCCCGTTTTTGTTTTGAAAATAAAAAGAAGTGAAGGTTGAGTGACATAAAAATGTAACCAAATTTGTGACTAAAATTAAAAATATAAAAATAAAATGTGATCTTAATACTTAGTAATCAAAATCAAAGATAAAAGTTTCAGAAAAGATTAAAAATAATGACAAAGAGTAATTAGAAAATAGTTTTCACTCTAATTATCCTGAATTATTGAGGTAGTACTCCCATAGAACATAGGACAGGTACATTACCTTATCGCCCACACACAGTTAGGATTTTAAGAAGTTGCCAGTGCTTTCATAGCCAAAGAAAAGATGACTGTGTCTGGATATGAAGGGGAAATTCCTTATTCTTTCTTGTACTGATTATGCATTTTAGGGATATACCCGCCTAGATGCCTGCCACATGGCAATATGGTTGCACTTTGATACCCTAGCCACCTGTGAATGAGGGTGTCAAACACCGTGTCCCAGTACCTCCAACCTCAGCAGCCCACATATATCCATCTCTTATGGAATATATGTCTGGGTGTGTGGCTTTGGCTGGCGGGACCATTGAGGTGTCCTCTGCATTCCCTTTTTATGCAATCAGTGATGGTTTCGCAGGATAGTTACCTGCAACTTAACAAATGCTGTCATATACTTATAATCTCATTCTCTTGGGTACATATAGAGAGAAACATTTGCACCTTCATTCCTCAGGATTAGAGGGTTAAAAGTACTTGAAATATACTTCAAAATATGAGAAAACAAAAATAACATAGAATAATAGGCAATTTCCCTTGTGGCCATAAAATAGTGAGGAATAATGGACTTGGCACTCTGATGTGTCAGAGAGTGCAAGTGATCTGTGTCTGCTAAAAAGCAGTGTCCTCAAGGCCATTTGCCTTTCATAATAATTTCACCTTGGCTTTGCAATATGGCATACATAGATGTTTAATATTCACGTTTTAAGCCAATAATCATAAAAGCATTATACCATAAATCACAATTCATTTTACCAGCTTGTGCTGTGATCTTAAGCAGTAGCCTATATACATGTAAATTTTGCTTTTGTATAAACTTATATTGTGCATGCATCGATATCTGCTGTACCCTAAATAGATGCAGTAAATGGAAGCACAGCAATTGCAGTGATGTTATTATTTTTAAACTATCAAATTTAAATTCATGACTGAAAAGATTTTGATAATATGAATGGAATTATCAATTTTACCTATGAGTTTTACAAACTTCTGTTGCCAAAATGGACCACATTGTGCAAGTAATATTTGAGCTTGGATACTAGTAATTGGTTTTAGACTGCAATAATGCTCAGGATCGATATAGGCAATTTGAACAAGTGGTAGTGTTGCCGATTCTAAACCACACATAAGGCACTGTTACTGGTTAACAAATTAATTATTAACCTTCATAATTTACTGCTGATTAACAATTTGAATCCTTCCAGCACTGTTTTTACTTTGATGCCTTGCAATGTTGAGAATGTGTCTCATATTTAGAATTGATGGTATATTCTTTTGAGATTGAATGATTCTAAATAATTTGCCTTTTGGATAAAGTTGCAATAATGTGCCTTACATACAATTTTGAACTTCATTCAGGTTTTTAAATAATGGCTGCTAATTTTTATCCTTGCTGACCTTATGTCCTGTTTGAAAATTTAATGATACCTACATATTTAAAATTTGAATATATTAAAAATTTCTATAAAGGATATGCCAATTGATGCTAGTCAATTAAAAAATTGCACTGATTATTAATTCTGCTTTTGATAATATTCAATACTTGTCATAAAAACTTGTAACCTGAGGTGTAGGAATATTGCCCTCTATATGGCAGGATCAATTTATCAAACTGCTAGATTAAGTTTCCTTTCCAGATCCAAATAGTTGTGACAGTGAGTCACATGGTTGCAAGAGTACATCTGGATTTACCTCTAAAAGTCTTGGAAAAAAATAGTGTTTATACCTTGGTATTTAACCTACAGTTGTACTATAATTCATTTTAAAATATTATTACAGATAAAATATCTATTGTAGCATGTGACAAAAGTCAGATAAAGATTTTTAACTTTAAAACTTTTCCGATCAAGAAATATAATCAGACATTCCTATATAAATTTGCCGTGTCTAATCCAAATTAAGACAATTTAATTTTTAAACTTTGCTTCATGGTGATACCATGTCTTAGCAAAGATCTGTTTGAAAGACATATCAGGTTTATACATTTATGTTTAAACAATAGTCCTCCTGCATTCTCTGACTGTGTTTTAAAAAGCTTGTTTCTTTTAGGTATGCTAAACTGGTGGAGAGTTTTGCTGATAAAAAAAAAAGCCTTTTGCTCTGGTTGTTTTCTTGAGAGCAAAAATGTCTGTTTGCTGCCTAGTTAGAGCAAAAAGTTAGTGCTCTCCTTTTTTAAAGCTGGTCTTCCTTTAGGTTTTGGAGAGATGGTTTTCATGCTTTGATAAGATCTTATAGTCCTTTTGTGAGGAATTCTCTCCTCAAAGCACTCTTTTACCTAAAGTTTTGTTCTGCTTTTAACCATTGCTTATTAAGCTTTCACAATTTACCTGTGCTAGATAATTTCTGGTAGGTGACACAGAGATATGGCACATGAGTTTCTTTTTATGATATTTGGCTTGTACCTTACACAACTTTTGAAATAAGAAATGTTCAAGTAGAGAAATTCCTTGCGATAAACTTATATTTAATTGATAAGAATGATTTTGCCTTAGGACCTGTAGGTCTGAGTGTTATCTAGCCCCGTATTCTTTAGTCAAAGGAACTTGCTTCACAGTAGGAATTATTCTGCTTTGAATTTCTATAGAAGTCAGGATTTTAATGCCCATAGCCTGAATTAAATTTGAGTCTGCACTATTCGAATCATTACTGATTTTTGTTGGAGAAGCATTTCTACCTGCTTATTTCTATGAATTTAAAATGATCATAATACTACATTAAGCATGGGTGAAGGCAGAGGTGGACATTGAATATTTCTGTCTGTTTCTGCAGCAACAGACAGGGGAAAGATAGCAAGGATAGATAAGTCAGTTAAGGGAAGTGAGTTATGTATATTGTTAGTATCATAAGTGAAGGGAAGGGCAAAAGACTGAGAGATAAATCAGTCCTCCTTGTTTAATGTAGCATTTTAATTAGAATCCATTGGCCAACTGCAGGTAATACTTTTCTTAATTTCCAATCATCTGGTGTAAAAGTTTTCCTGATAAAGGGTTTTAATCAGCTCTATAATGGTGAGAGCTTCCAATAGTTTTGCATGCTATAGCACAAGCTAGAAATCCTGCTTCTTGTTTGCAGGGGGCTATCTGTAGGCTCCTTAATGCTGTTTTGGCTTGCAGAGTTCTGTGGTGACAGGGGCAGACTGCATAAGAAAAGAAGCCTTCAGGGATGAAGGTCTTATCTTTCTATAGAACTCAGGATTTCAATGCCCATAGCCTGAATTAGGTTATACGGTTTTATCACAAGTACTGGAATTGGTCAAAAGGAAAGTTAATACTAAGTACAAGTGTTTAAATGACAAGCATGAATTGGTATATGCTTTAGAGAAATTTCTAATACATTCAAATTTTAAATATGTAGGAACTATTATTTTTTAAACACGGCATAAGGTCAGCAAGGATAGAAATGAGCAGATATTGTTTAAAAAGCCTGAATGACATTCAGAAACTTCATATAAGGCATATTAATGCAACAAATCAGAATGTAAAGTTAATGGGAATATTGGTACTTGTTAAGAATTTGCACTAATTGTTGCATTTATAGTTGTGTAAAAGTTTTATAATGTCAATCTTGGTCAACATAGATTAGGGAAATATAAATCATTTTTGAATGTAAATTCTGAAATTACACATTGGCTCAGCTACAACAATGCCACATGAAAGGTGAGCCATTACTTTAAATTTTTGCATTCATTTCATGGTCATTTTCCATGATCATTTTCTCAGATTATTTTTCCCATATATATTCTTTGAAATACTAGAAGTACATTGTAAGTACTACTAATGCTCTGATCCTGATATATGAATCAGAAATTTTATTTTTGTATATACCCATAAGGCTTATATAAGAAATGTGCAGCCAAAAGTTGCCATGTCACTTCATCAGCTTCATTCTGGTTGTTTCCACAAGAAATCAAAATGTAATATTTATGGGAATATTGATACTTGAATTGATGTTTGCACTAATGTTTGAAAAATGTAAAAGATGCTAATCTATTTGTTATGCTATTCAGAAAGAAAGGGGGGTAGAGAAAGAGAGAAAGTATTTTAAGAATATCTTTATACCATTCTCATTTCAATTGAGCAATTTGGATTTGATGCTCTTTTACTTTATTTTCTCTGAATATTTTGATTATCCTATGTTGTTTTTCTTTTCATAAATTTTGAAGTAGGATTATTTTCTTATTACTTTTTATCATTATTTTTAATCTATTATGAGACTTTTATCTTTGATTTTCATTACTAAATATGAAGATCATTTTCATCATTATCAAATTATTAATATGTAGAGATTAAATCTTCATTGTTGTTGACATTCACACTGACTTTTTACATCCAAAGTTTTTGTAATATGTTTTGGATGTCTATTTTGAATCACTTGAAGTATCATTTGATGATGCTACATGATTTTTTTATTTTTAATTTGAGTCACAATTATTCTTCTATTTTTATATCACTCGCCCTTCATTTTAGTTTTGTAAAACAAAAAGGGGGATATGTAGCATTCCAAGCATATTCACATCTAAGAAATATAACTGATATGTGGATATTGTGTCTTCAGACACAAGGTTTGAACTCTGACATTTCTGGGTGGACTCTTGACCTAGCCATGCAAACTCATTAACATTTGGTGTGGACTCAAATTCCTTGGTAAAAGAGCCCGGAGAGGTCAAAACGCCCAAAAGGTATCATCATTACCTTCCCATCCAATATGAATTATCTATGCTTTGTTACATGATCATTGATCCTGGCTATCCCCAAGACAGCCTGGGGTAAAGGCGTGATTCCCTCTCTTACTCTAGTGATCTTAAAGCTTCACTACTGTCTCTTTACTAAGGCCTCTCTTGGTCACATGCTTTCTATCTCGGAATCCTTACTTCCACATGTCAGCAAGCATCTCATATTTTCCTTTAATTCTTTGACCAACGAAAATACCATAGGGGATCACGCCTGCCCTATCTATTCCTTTGACTTATCTCTGTCTGTCATTCTTCTTCTCGAGTCCCGACTCACCAAGGAAAAATCCCCTTTTGTGACTACCACTACCAGGTTACAGACACCCTCATTCACAGGTCGTCCTGGTACAAACCCTGCAAACATATGTCTATGTGGCAGGCATCTTGGCTTATATATCCGAAAGACTATGCATAATCAGAAAAGGGAAAGACAAGGATTCCCTCTCATCTCGAGAGGAAGTCTTTTTCTTTAATTATTGAAGATCTGAAAACTTATTATAGTCCTGGCTATACGTGGGCAATATGATATGTCCATGCACCTGTCCTATGATTACTTTATCACCTTAATTCAGGATCACTAAGGAGTGAACATCATTTTCTTATTATTTTATATTATAACTTGTGATCTGTGATGATGAAAATTGTTACGCTTGACATTGCTAAATGGAAATGAAGATCATTCTTATCATTTTTACAACATTATTGCTAAGTGATGTTTCATTTTGATATTTGATTGGGAATTCATTTTTGATTCATTATATGACTACGCTCACTAGTATTCCTGTTTCTTGACTAAGTTTCTAATTTTGTTGTAACAGGATGCCCTCTTATTTTATTTAAAATAAAGAGGGGAGGATATATAACCTACCAGGCATGGAATTATGGATGATGTATGAAGTACTTAGTCACATCCTTTAATGATCGATGTATCGGCAGTTCTAAAGGCAAGAGAATTCCTGGGCCTGAGCCACAAAGGTCTAGCCCTCACCTTTCCAAACCTCATTCCTCTGAAAAGCTCATGTCAGGGGAATCCCCACCTGTTCTGACCTTGTCATTCTCTATCCAACCAAACTTAAGAACTACATGCTATGTTACGTATTCATTGATCACCTCTCAATCCACAATAAAGACTGGGGTGAGGCGCGCTGCTTTCTCTTGTTTCCTGCAACCATGGAGTTCTCCCTGCTCGCTCTCTTTATCTCTCCTAGCACCACTCTTGGCCACTTCCTTTCTATCTGGGAATTCTGTCTTCCACATGGTCTCTTATGTCTCAGATTTTTCTTTAAGGATTTTTTTAAGAAAAATAGTATCAGGGGCCATCGCAGCTCCCAATTTGAATTCACTTCTCTGTGTCTCTTGATTGATCACCCATTTTCTCCGACTCCTTTCTCCTTCTCGAGCCCAAACACACTAAGGAAATACATTAAGTAGCAGCCGCAGGTCGGACTGTTATCCCAGGTTTCACAAAGATATATCATCTCAAGATTCACTGACGTAACTTCGGTCACCATGACCAGACGAGAAACATCAGGGTACCAAAGACTAAGACTGATTCTTCTTCACTTTTGGCACCTGTGTTTCAGGACCCCAGCCCCAGGAGTTCCCTTTCACTGCGCCCACCCCAGGAATTCCTCTCTCTAATCCCCCTACCCTAAAAGTGTAATAAACGCCTACAAATCGCAGCCTCCGGGCCAGCACTTTTGGTGCTCAGCCCCAAGCCATACTTTGCTCAATAAAGTACCTCTTGCGTGTTGCGGTACCGTGTGTGTGTGTATGTGTGTCCTCCATGGAATCGGGGCCAGAACTGGACATTACACCTTCAACCCAAAAGGTAGGAGTCCGAGACATGGAACAGAAAAGCTACCATAACACTCCTGCTGCTGCTGCTGCTGCTGCTCTTTCTGCTACAGATGACGGCTCTGTGGCATCCCATTCTGAGGGAGAGCCAAGAACACAAGGTACAAGTGGAGCCCAAGAGTGACCAGGCTACCCTATAGGTTCCAGCCATCACTCTATCTAGGCAGGCACTGATGCCAGCACACAGTCAGCCACCAGCCAGTCAGCCAGCCAGCAGCGTCTAGTGTATTCTCTACCTGCTTCACTCCTTTCACAGACCTAGCCAGGACATGGTGAGGACCAAGGAGAATAGTGAACGTGCCGGTAAAAGGGACAGCTGTCTCATCCCTGTAAGGACAAGGTCCACCCTATGTTGCCAGGAACGACACTTCCCCCCTTTTGAGGTGAGGAGGGATGCATGGCTGGAGGAATGGGCATGCTTGCAGGGGAGGGTCATGCCTCCAGGGTCACACAGGACTTGCCTTTGCCTCCTCTATCCCTCCAGATCCTCGGTGGACACCACTCCAAAGGAGACACTTCCCTTACAAAGAACACTCACAAGGTGTGTAAGCCAGAGGACGCCCACCAAAGGCTTTTCCACCAAAGGCATGTTGGTGATCTGACTGGCAGGAAGAGCAGGCTGAACACACTTTAGGGGCTCTGGTAGTTATACCAGGGGCCAGCCAGACTCTCTTAACAGAGTCCACGATGCCCGGGGGACCAAAGTGGCCATTAGGATGAACAGATTGGTAAATTTGGTGATGGAAACTTCTAGGGAGCAGGGGTTTTCCTTCAGATGACACCCACACTCCATGAATTGGTTTTGCTTTGAATTTTCCTTTCCATTTCTCCACTTCCTTTTCATTATAGGAAAGTGATCCATTTAAGTCATCAGTGGTTGTTCATGTTCAAAGTAGTTCAGGCCCTCCTATGGCTGATAGCTTGGCAGCAGCATCTGCTCAGTCATGTCCCCTGGAGACAGGGTCAGTGCCACCTCTATGGGCACAGCAGTGAACTAGAGCCAGGGCTTCAGGCAGCGGGAGAGCAGAAAGAACTTCCTTAATCATTTCTGCATCCGCTATGGAAGGAGAATACTGAGAGCACAGGGTGGAAGGCAGGTGTGTGACTGCTCTAAGGCAAAGTGGGCCACTCACGGCCAAGGTCCACTCCTATTTATGCCTGAGACGTCAGGATGTGTACGAGGCTTGGGGTCCAACTTGCACAGAGCTCTAAAAGCTTATTTCAAAACCATTTAAAAAAAAAAAAAACCCTCCTCGGATGCAATACCAATATGTGGCCTCAAGAGGGAGACCAAGAGGCGAAGGGGGTGGGGGAGGGGGAGCTGAGCACCTGAGGAAGTTGGGGACCTGGGAGTGGGGCTACTGCAGGAGGGGACTTTCTGGTGGGTGTCCCCCAGGGAGAGGAGGGACAGTGTGGGAGGCGGGCAATTGAGAGGGAGGGGCAGCTTTCAGGGGTAGGCCTGCCTATGGAGCTGACCAGTACAGGCAGCAGGCGGGACTACTGAAGAACCCAGAGGAAGAGGCAGGAGGCGGGCTCCGCGGCCGCAGCCACCCCCAAAGCCTCCTCCCCTCGGCAGAGGTGCCTCATGTGACCAACTTCGGCCCAAGTGCTGCTCCCCTACCTCACACAGTCGACACGCAACTTCCAGTCTTTTGCCTTGGCGGACCTTAATGCTAGGCACAGCGACACAGGGAGACTCTGACAGAAAAGGCGGGAACTTTCCGCTCCCCTCCCCCTCCGCCACGTGCCACCTGCCTGCCCCTACTGCGCCTGCGTGCCACCTGCCTGCCCCTGAGCGCCTGCGCTCCAAGCCTCCTGGCCTGCCTTTTACTCTGGGCCTGCGCAGCTCTTCCACACACCTCCTTCCTCCACCTCTCCCTTCAGCTGGAGCCCTTGCTTTTGCCACACTCTGCAATTGGGGTTCGGGCTCCAAACACACATTAAGGGATACACCACCAGCAACCAGGGGGAAAGGGCACAGTCCCCACCCCCACACCTCCGACCTGGGACTGGCCTTGCCTCACATCTATCCCTTACAAAAAGCCCGGGTTCCGTGGAGGGAAAACAAAAAACAAAAACCTATTTGGTATTGACCTACAATGCCCAAAGGAGTCCCAGGGTGAAAGGGGATGGGACATGCTTACTCTCCTGGTTGATGGCATTAAGCTCAAATGAAGAAGTGAGCAAAGCCATTACAGAACTTAGGAATAATTGTGCACGGTTGTCTATTCCAAACATCTTGGGATAGCAGTGCTTTTCATAGCAAGAAATGGGCTGAATTGGATAGCTCATGGCTTATATGCAAGCTATCCGATGGCAAGAAAATCTCACCAGAAAAAGGACAGACTGCAGAGGTGTCTGGCACAGGACACATGCAAAAAACAGCCAATGAGCTGGAAAGATCATCACTGCCCTATAGGCAGGTCTAACACACTATCCACGCACATGTCATTGTATGAAACACAATTTGCCTCCAGAAGAATATCGTGAAGTCCCTGACAGATATTCTGGACTACAGATTGATGGGTATTGGTTATAAGATCAAACGTTATCACATACCTGAAAATTCCAAATGGAATTGGCATAACAAGGAACTGAAAATTACTTTGGTGGAATTGTTCCACGTTACCCAAATATGATCAAATATCAAATGGTACAATTGGGAAGGTTATGACTGTACCATAAATACTGACCAATTGCAGTACGATTTGTCCAAAATGTATATGTGATCATTGTCTTCAAGGGTACATTATGTTGACATAATGTTGACAGAGAGTGGAAACATCTGGTCACCCACAAAGCACATCATGCCAGCCAACACAAGACCAGGAAGAGAAGCAGACCAACGCTGTTGACATCAGCTAACTACACGCCAGCCACTATCCAGGCACGCTGGAAGGACACTTCACCGGTGACTAAGATCACTCCAGAAGACTGACATGACACTATCAGTGACATTAGCTATTAGGCTACTGTGGGACACTGGTCCGGCTGACATCCATTGATAGAGTGTACCCAAACCAAGAGCAAGGATGCTAACTCAGAAGGACTAAACCACACTTGTGTCTGTCTAAGACATCAGATAAATCCAATACTACCAGGTCTTTCTTATGGAATCATGTCATTGTATGAAACACAATTTGCCTCCAGAAGAATATCGTGAAGTCCCTGACAGATATTCTGGACTACAGATTTATGGGTATTGGTTATAAGATCAAACGTTATCACATACCTGAAAATTCCAAATGGAATTGGCATAACAAGGAACTGAAAATTACTTTGGTGGAATTGTTCCACGTTACCCAAATATGATCAAATATCAAATGGTACAATTGGGAAGGTTATGACTGTACCATAAATACTGTCCTATTGCAGTACAATTTGTCCAAAATGTATATGTGATCATTGTCTTCAAGGGTACATTATATTGGCAAACAACAGCATGTCTTTCTTCCTATCAGACTTATCGAAAAGTCAATTTTGTTCAGCTGTGGCATTTCAACTTTCATAAGAAAGAAGGGTGGAAACGGTATCACTAACCATCGATCTCTTCCACACTCTAAAACGAACATCAGTTAAAACTTTGCAATAACAGTTTGAATGTCCTGCGAAAGATTACATTGTAGGAGATATCTGAATTGGGTTGAATATTACCAAGAAATTAAGACTGTGAGGGACCCAAGGGGATGATAACGTTGGGTCGAGGTCTTGTCTGTATGTTGACAGAGAGTGAAAACATCTGGTCACCCACAAAACACATCATGCCAGCCAACACAAGACCCATTTTTTCAAACATTGCCGATGTTATATTCTTGGTTATATTGAATGGTTCTTTTATACAGAAGTAGAGATTTCAATAAGGCTGATATAAGAAATATGCAGCCAGAAGTTGCCATCTCACTTCATTATCATCATTCTTGTTATTTAAACAACAAATCAGAATGTAATCTTTATGGGAATATTGGTACTTGTTAAGAATTTGCACTAATTGTTGCATTTATAGCTGTGTAAAAGTTTTACAGGGTCAATCGTGGTCAACATCGAGTAGGGAAATGGAAATCAATTTTGAATGTCAATTCTGACATGACACATTGGTTCAGCTACAGCTATGCCACATGAAAGGTGAGCCATTAGTTTAAAATTTTGCATTCATTTCATGGTCATTTTCCGTGATCATTTTCTCAGGTTATTTTTCCCATATATTTTCTTTGAAAAACTAGAAGTACATTGTAAGTATGACTAATGCTCTGATCCTGATATATGAATCAGAAATTTTATTTTTGGACTTACCCATAAGGCTTATATCAGAAATCTGCAGCCAAAAGTTGCCATGTCACTTCATTAGCTTCATTCTTGTTGTTTCAACAACAAATCAAAATGTAATGTTCATGGGAATGTTGATACTTGAATTGATGTTTGTACTAATGCTTGAAAAATGTAAAAGATGCTCATCTATTTGGTATAGATACCACCACAAAGATCCCACACTCCAAAGACTTGACAATGGGATCAAAAGGGAATAGCTACAGTTGTTCAGACACTACTGTATGCCTTTCGTTTTATATGTCGGTGCTATATGCTGTCAAAAGGAATTTATTTTGTATGCATTGTAAGATTCCTATTTGTATTGTAAAAAATGCTACTATTATACAAGGGTATAGACATTGGTATGACTCTCTTAGGAGAAGGAGATAGAATTTTTCATCCACAGCATAGACCTAGTAACCCTGACAACAAAAAAAATTATGTTTAAAGCAGGAGATGCTGCCCAGGGATTTAGGATGGACAGATGGTCCTGATCTAACTCTTACAAAAAAAAGGAGGAAATGTCAGGCAGAATGTACTTTGACAATTTTAATTAGGAACCTAAGTTATTGAAAACGGTCATCTACATCTATGTATAGATGATGTTCTTTACAATACCTAGATAGATATTATGTGCCAACCGCCATTGGTGTGGTTCCAATGTTAATACCCTTTTTGGTCATTACTCCTAAAATCCCCCATCTTTTGGGGTGATGTCTTTATGGGAACTCTTTCATGCTGGCTCCCAACAGCCCCAGAGTGCAGTCAGGCCACTGGATTTGGGGTCGATCATTTTCCCCTTCTAATTCTGGAAGACATTGTGGTCTCTGGGAAGTCTAGCCTCAGTGGTAAAGTGAGTGCTCAAGGTTGGACAACCACTGTGGACTCACAGTTGTTGACTCTGCTCTGTGGAATAGGCTATTCTACACCTCCATGGGACAGAGGCAAAGTATACACTAAGTTTCCCCTTTAGAGTGTATATTTAAAGATGGGGGGGGGGGAATTGGCACTGATAAGCTTGTAGAAAGAGCAGATTGGATGTTTTACATTTACAAGGAATTAAGAAGTTACATCAAATTCTATGTGAGCAAGAAGCGGTAGAAATTGCTTCTACGTGAAAAGCAACTTAAGCTTCTAATGAACCCAAACACTAGTTTGGTAGAATGAATTTTTCAAACATTGCCAATGTTATATTCTTGGTTATATTGAATGGTTCTTTTATACAGAAGTAGAGATTTCAATAAGGCTGATATAAGAAATATGCAGCCAGAAGTTGACATGGCACTTCATTATCTTCATTCCTGTTATTTAAACAACAAATCAGAATGAAATGTTTATGGGAAAATTGGTACTTGTTAAGAATTTGCACTAATTGTTGCATTTATAGTTGTGTAAAAGTTTTACAGGGTCAATCGTGGTCAACATCGAGTAGGGAAATGGAAATCATTTTGGAATGTCAATTCTGACATGACACATTGGCTCAGCTACAGCTATGCCACATGAAAGGTGAGCCATTAGTTTAAAATTTTGCATTCATTTCATGGTCATTTTCCGTGATCATTTTCTCAGATTATTTTTCCCATATATTTTCTTTGAAATACTAGAAGTACATTGTAAGTACTACTAATGCTCTGATCCTGATATATGAATCAGAAATTTTATTTTTGGACATACCCATAAGTCTTATATAAGAAATATGCAGCCAAAAGTTGCCATGTCACTTCATTAGCTTCATTCTTGTTGTTTCAACAACAAATCAAAATGTAATGTTCATGGGAATATTGACACTTGAATTGATGTTTGTACTAATGTTTGATAAATGTAAAAGATGCTCATCTATTTGGTATGCTGTTCAAAAAAAGGAGGGGGGAGAAAGAGAGAAAGTATTTTTAAGAATATCTTTATATTAGGGGGCAGCTGGGTAGCTCAGTGGATTGAGAGCCAGGCCTAGAGATGGGAGGTCCTAGGTTCAAATGTAGCCTCAGCTACTTTCCAGCTGTGTGACCCTGGGCAAGTCACTTGACCCCCATTGCCTAGCCCTTATTGACTCCAAGACGGAAGGTAAGGGTTTAAAAAAAAAGAATATCTTTATACCATTCTCATTTCAAATTGAGCAGTTAGGATTTGATGCTCTTTTACTTTATTTTCTCTGAATATTTTCATTAACCTATGTTGTTTTTCTTTTCATACATTTTAAAGTAAGATTATATTTTTATTACTTTTTTATCATTATTTTTCATCTATTATGAGACTTATCTTTGATTTTGTCGCAGTCCAGCCCAGAGGTATTATGGAGAGACAAGGATTGTGTGTGAGCACATGGCCATTCTGCGCATGGCAATGAGCTCTATTCCCAGCGTGGCTGAAGTTTAGGCGCCAAACCCTGCTTTCCTTTGTCTCACTTGCCTGAGGATAATAACCCCACCTTCACCTTGTCATAAGTTGCAATTATCCAATGGCAATACGCCAGGTAACTCATCCATATGTATTGAGGTATCATGTAACTGATCAATATGTATTGAGCTCATTTGTATATCAAAGAGAATATATGGGACTGACACAGCCAGCCCCCCCACTAGGAGGACACTGACAGGTTTGCTATGGAGCAACTTCTCCCCTTTCTCTCTCCTCTCTATCTTTCTCCATGGCCTCCCTGTTTCTCTCTCTTTTCTAATGCTAATATCTAGCATTATCTACCACCTTTAGTTTCTGATCTCCTTTCCATCTGAGCTAGCATTATCCTCTGACCAGTGCAGTGTTAAATTGAGACCATTGGATGGGAATAGCCTGAATTAATAACCACCAGTGGTCGGAGCAGGCTGTGGCTCCCGAAAATTAATAATTGATTACTGACTCGATTACTTACATCTCTAAAGTCGGCTCGTTCACGCCCTTCGCAGGATGTAAAACTTCTATCCTGTTTCTATCTTCTCTCCTTGTAACCTCGCGCGGGCCGGGAGGTTGCAGATTTTGATTACTAAGTATAAAGATCATTTTATCATTATCAAATTATATATATTAATATGTGAGGAAAATGTTTTGTGTAACTCTCAAAAATTGTATGCATCATAAGAGTAGTTAGAAGAAACATGCATAGGGAAAGATTGGGGCATTAAGAAGATTTGGGGAAAGTGGGGCAAAGAAAGGAAAAGGGAGGGGGGAACCGTTGACAATACTAAGACTTACTTCAAGAAATGGGGGGGGACTAAATAGAATAATCTTTCCCATATAAAGATACACATGGGAAGGGGAGGGGAAGAACTCTCATATGAGGAGAGGAAGAGAGTGTGAAGTGGAATTACTTAAACCTTTCTCGCAGTGAAATCAAATCTGAGAGGGAAAGAACATCTAGATCCAGTGGGATCCTGAATTCTATCTTATCCAATAGGGCAAGAAAGAAAGGAAAATTAAGGAGGGGGAGGGGGGAGAGAGTATAAAAAGGGAGGGAAGGAGAGGGAGGAGGGGAAGGGAGCATAAAAAGGGAGGGGCTAGAAAGGGAAACATCTCAAGGGAGGGGACTAGGGGGACTGACCTAAAGTAAATCACTGGTTCAAAAGGAGATTGCTAAAGAAGAAAGGTCAGAACTAGGGGAAAATATCCAAATGCCAGCGAATCCACAAATGACAATCATAACTTTGAACGTAAATGGGATGAACTCACCCATAAAACGTAGACAAATAGCAGATTGGATTAGAACCCAAAACCCTACCATTTGTTATCTTCAAGAAACACATATGAGGTGGGCTGACACTCACAAGGTTAGAATTAAAGGTTGGAGTAAGACCTTTTGGGCCTCAACTGATAGAAAGAAGGCAGGAGTTGCAATCATGATATCTGACAAAGCCAAAGCAAAAATAGATCTGATCAAAAGGGATAGGGAACGTAAATATATTCTGTTAAAAGGGAGTATATACAATGAGGAAATATCACTAATCAACATGTATGCACCAAAGGGTATAGCATCCAAATTTTTAATAGAGAAACTAGGAGAATTGAAGGAGGAAATAGACAATAAAATCATATTAGTGGGAGACTTGAACCAACCACTATCAAATTTAGATAAATCAAACTTAAAAATAAACAAGAAAGAGGTAAAAGAGGTGAATGAAATCTTATAAAAATTAGAGTTAATAGACATATTGAGAAAAATAAATAGGGACGAAAAGGAATAAACCTTCTTTTCAGCACCACATGGCACATTCACAAAAACAGATCATACACTAGGTCACAGAAACATGTCACTTAAATGCAGAAAAGCAGAAATAATAAATGCAGCCTTTTCAGATCACAAGGCAATAAAAATATTGATCGGCAAGGGTACATGGAGATACAACCTCAACTCTTTTAACTCTTACAGTTTAAGTCTTCCACTCTTTTAAACTATCACTCACCTTTGAAGAGAAGCGACGTCGACGTCTTGCTGCTGCACGTGAATGCTGACTCCAGGTCACAACCTCACCTCCAGTAACAACTGGTGTTCCATGCCCCATCTGCCACAAACTCTGTGCCTCATGAGGTCTTTGAACTCCAAAGCCATATGAGGATACACTGTAGATGATAATGCACAAAGACAATAGTCATTCTCGGTCACCAAGAGACTACCACTACTGTTTGGCTTTCATTTTAGATGTCGATGCTCTAGAGTGTCAAAAGGAATTTATTTTGTATGCATTCTAACAATCTTATTTGTATTGTAAGAAATGGTACTATTATACAACGGTATAGACATTGGTATGACTCTCTTAGGAGAAGGAGATAGAATTTTTCATCTACAGCATAGACCTAGTAACCCTGACAACAAAAAAACTATGTAGAAAGCAGGAGACGCTGCACAGGGATTTAGGATGGACAGATGGTCCTGATCGAACTCTTAACAAAAAGGAGGAAATTTCAGGCAGAATGTACTTTGACAATTTTAATTAGGAACCTAAGTTATTGAAAACGGTCATCTACATCTATGTATAGATGATATTCCTGACAATCGATATTATGTGAAACCGCCATTGGTGTGATTACATGTTAATACCATTTTGGGTCATTACTCCTAAAAACCCCCATCTTTTGGGGTGATATCTTGATGGGAACTCTTTCCTGCTTGTTCCCACCAGCCCCAGAGTTCAGGCAGACTGCTGGATTTGGGGATTATCACTTTCTCCTTCTAATACTGGAAGACGTTCTGGTCTGTGGGAAGTCTAGCCTCAGTGGTCAACTGAGTGCTCAAGGTTGGACAACCTCTGTGGACGCACAGATGTTGACCCACCTCTGTGGAATTATTCTACACTTCCATGGGACAGAGGCAAAGTATACACTAAGGTTCCCCTTTGGAGTTTATATTTAAAGATTGGAAAAAATTGGCACTGATACCCTAACCCTAAAAGCACATTGGATGTTTTACATTTACAAGGAATTAAGAAGTTACATCAAATTCTATGTGAGCAAGAAGCGGTAGAAATTGCTTCTACGTGAAAAGCAACTTAAGCTTCTAATGAACCCAAATACTGGTTTGGTACAATGAATTTTTCAAACATTGCCAATGTTATATTCTTGGATATATTTAATGGTTCTTTTATACAGAAGTAGAGATTTCAGTAAGGCTGATATAAGAAATATGCAGCCAGAAGTTGCCATCTCACTTCATCAGCTTCATTCTTGTTATTTAAACAACAAATCAGAATGTAATGTTTATGGGAAAATTGGTACTTGTAAAGAATTTGCACTAATTGTTGCATTTATAGTTGTGTAAAAGTTTTACAATGTCAATCTTGGTCAACATAGATTGGGGAAATAGAAATCATTTTGGAATGTCAATTCTGACATGACACATTGGCTCAGCTACAGCTATGCCACATGAAAGGTGAGCCATTAGTATAAAATTTTGCATTCATTTCATGGTCATTTTTCATGATCATTTTCTCAGATATTTTTCCCATATATTTTCTTTGAAATACTAGAAATACATTGTAAGTACTACTAATGCTCTGATCCTGATATATGAATCAGAAATTTTATTTTTGGACATACCCATGAGGCTTATATAAGAAATGTGCACCCAAAAGGTGCCATGTCACTTCATTAGCTTCATTCTTGTTACTACAACAACAAATCAAAATGTATTTATGGGAATATTGATACTTGAATTGCTGTTTGCACTAATGTTTGATAAATGTATAACATGCTAATCTATTTGGTATGCTATTCAAAAAGAAAGGGGGGGGGGAGAAAGAGAGAAAGTATTTTAAGAATATCTTTATACCATTCTCATTTCAATTGAGCAATTTGGATTTGATGCTCTTTTACTTTATTTTCTCTGAATATTTTGATTACCCTATGTTGTTTTTCTTTTCATGCATTTTGAAGTAAGATTATTTTCTTATCACTTTTTTATCATTATTTTTAACCTATTATGAGACTTTTATCTTAGATTTTGATTACTAAGTATGAAGATCATTTTTATCATTATAAAATTATTAATAAGTTGAGAGAAAAATCTTCATTGTTGTTGACAATCACACTTACTTTTTACATCCAAACTTTTTGCAATAAGTTTTGGGTGTCTATTTTGAATCACTTGAAGTATCATTTTATGATGCTACATGATTTTTATATTTTTAATTTGAGTCACAATTTTTCTTGTATTTTCATATCACTCGCCCTTCATCTTATTTTTTTAAAACAGAAAATGGGGATATGTAGCATTCCAAGCATATTCACATCTAAGAAATATAATTGATGTATGGATATTGTGTCTTCAGACACTAGATTTGAACTCTGACATTTGTGGGTGGACCCTGGACCAAGCCATGCAAACTCATTAACATTTGGTGCATTGACATTTGGTGAGGACTCCAATTCCTTGGTAAAAGGGCGGGTTGAGGTCAACACACCCAAAAGGTGTCATCATTACCTTCCCATCCAATCTGAATTATCTATGCTTTCTTATCTGGTCATTGATCCTGGCTATCCCCAAGAAAGCCTGGGGTAAAGGCTTGATTCCCTCTCTTGTTCCAGCAATCTTAAAGCTTCACTACTGTCCCTTTACTAAGGCCTCTCTGGGCCACGTGCTTTCTATCTCGGAATCCTTACTTCCACGTGTCTGCAAGCTTCTCATATTTTCCTTTCATTCTTTGACCAAGGAAAATACCATAGGGGATCCCGCCTGCCCTATCTATTACTTTGACTTGTCTCTGTCTGTCATTCTTCACCCATATTCTGAGACTCCTTGCTCCTTCTTCTTGGGACCCAACCCACAAAGGAAAAATCCCTTTTTGTGACCACCACGACCAGGTTACAAACACCCTCATTCACAGGTCGCCCTGGTACCAACCCTGCAACCATATGTCTATGTGGCAGGCATCCTGGCTTATATATCCCGAAGACTATGCATAATCAGAACCAGGGAAAGACAAGGATTCCCTCTCATCTCGAGGGAAAGACTTTTTCTTTAACTATTGAAGATCTGACAACTTCTTGTACTCCTGGCTATACGTGGGTAATATGATATGTCCATGCACCTGTCCTAGGATTACTATCACATTAATGCAGGATCACTAAGGAGTGAAGATCATTTTCTTATTATTTTTATTATTACTTGTGATCTTTGGTGATGAAAATTGTTACGCTTGACATTGCTAAATGGAAATGAAGAGCATTCTTATCATTTTTACAGCAATATTGCTAACTGACATTTCATTTTGATATTTGATTGGGAATTCATTTTTGATTCGTTATCTGACTACGCTCATTAGTATTGCTGTTTGTTGATTAAGTTTCTAATTTTATTGTAACAGGATGCCCTCTTATTTTATTTTTTAAAAAATAAAAAGGGGAATATGTAAGCTACCAGGCATGGAACTATGGTTGATATATTAAGTACTTGATCACGTCCATTCATGATCAATGTATCAGCAGTTCTAAAGGCAAGAGAATTCCTGGGCCTCAGCCACAAAGGTCTAGCCCTCACCTTTCCAAACCTCATTCCTCTGAAAAGCACATGTAGGCGAATCCCCGCCTCCTCTGATCTTGTCATTGTCTATGCAACCAAAGTTAAGAACTACGTGCTATGTCACCTATTCATTGATCACCTCTCAATCCACAATAAAGGCTGGGGTGAGGCTCACTCCTCTTCCTCTTGTTTCCTGCAACCTTGGAGTTCTCCCTGCTGTCTCTCTTTATCTCTCCTAGTGCCACTCTTGGCCACTTCCTTTCTATCATGAATTCTGTCTTCCACACGGTCTCTTATGTCTCAGATTTTACTTTAAGGATTTTTCTAAGGAAAATAGTATCAGGGGCCATCGCAACTCCCCATTTCAATGAACTTCTCTGTGTCTCTTGATTGATCACCCATTTTCTCTAACACCTTTCTCCTTCTCGAGCCCAAACCCACTAAGGAAATACATTAAGTAGCAGCCACAGGTCAGACTCTTATCCCAGGTTTCACAAAGATATATCATCTCACGTTTCACTGACCTAACCTCGGTCACCATGATCATAGGTGAAACATCTGGGTACCAAAGACTGACATTGCTGTGTCTGCTCTTTTGGCACCTGGGTTTCAGGACCCAAGCCGCAGGAGTTTCGGTTCACTCCCCCCCACCCCAGGAATTCCTCTTTCTACTACCGCTACCCTAAAAGTATATAAAAAGCCTGCAAATCGAAGCCTCAAGGCCAGCAATTTTGGTGCTCAGCCCCAAGCAATAGTTTGCTCAATGAAGTACCTCTTCTGTGTCGCATTACCGTGTGCGTATGTGTGTGTGTGTGTGTGTGTGTGTGTGTGTGTGTGTGTGTGTGTTTTCCATGGAATCCGAGCCAGAACAGACACCCCCATTCACAGGCCATGGTACCAACCCTGCAACCATATGTCTATGTGGCAGGCATCTTGGCTTATATATCCCAAAGACTATGCATAATCAGAACTACGGAAAGACAAGGATTCCCTCTCAACTCAAAATAAAGTCTTTTGCTTTAACTATTGAATATCTGAAAACTTCTTATAATCCTGGCTATACGTGGGCAATATGATATGTCCATGCACCTGTCCTGTGATTACTATCACATTAATTCAGGATCACTAAGGAGTGAAGATCATTTTCTTATTATTTTTTATGATTACTTGTGATCTTTAATGAAAATTGTTACACTTGAGTTTGGTAAATGGAAATGAAGATCATTCTTATCATTTTTACAGCATTATAGCTAAGTGACATTTCATATTGATATTTGATTGGGAATTCATTTTTTATTCTTTATCTGACTATGCTCACCAGTATTCCTGTTTGTTGATTAAGTTTCTAATTTTATTGTAACAGGATAACCACATATTTTAATTTTTAAAGACACAAAGTGGGATATGTAACCTACCAGGCATGGAAGTATGGTTGATGTATAAAGTAATTGATCAGATCCATTCATGATCAATGTATCGGCAGTTCTAAGAGCAAGAGAATGCCTGGGCCTAACTGACAAAGGCCTAGCCCTCACCTTGTCAAACCTCATTCCTCTGAAAAGCGCGTGTCAGGGGAATCCCCACCTACTCTAATCTTGTTATTGTCTCTCCAACCAAAGTTAAGAACTACGTGCTATGTCATGTATTCATTGATCACCTCTCAATCCACAATAAAGGCTGGGGTGAGGCACACTGCTCTTCCTCATGTTTCCTGCAACCTTGGAGTTCTCCCTGCTGTCTCTCTTTATCTATCCTAGCACCACTCTTGGCCACGTGCTTTCTATCTCGGAATTCTGACTTCCTCGCGATCTCTTATGTCTCATATTTACCTTTCATTATTTTTCTAAGGAAAATAGTATCAGGGGCCATCGCAGCTCCCCATTTCAATTCACTTCTCTGTGTCTCTTGATTGATCACCCATTTTCTCCGACTCCTTTCTCTTTCTCAAGCCCAAAACCATTAAGGAAATACATTATGTAGCAGCCACAGGTCGGACTCTTATCCCAGGTTTCACAAAGATACATGATCTCAGGATTCACTGACCTAACCTCAGCAACCATGACCATAGGTTAAATATCTGAGTACGAAAGGCTAAGATTGATGTGTCTTCCCTTTTGGTGACTGGGTTTCAGGACCCCGGCCCCAGGAGTTCCCTTTCACTCCCCCCCCCACCCCAGGAATTCACTCTACTACCCTGTAGCAGTCCACACCTATGTATATTCAAGGGGAATAATTAAAATGTAAAGGTTGTCTTAGAAGAGAGCATGCTCAGTCCTGCACATGGCAAGTAAAGCCTTTGACCCTTGATCCCAGCTTCCCCCAGGATTAGGCGTGAAATCAGGTTTCTTGGTTCTCACCAGGCTGAGAAACGGGGATGCCCATATCTTGTCACGATGTACCTCTAAACCAATGATGATCCACTCTGTCATGAATTACTATGCATTATGTATCTTTGCATATGATCATCAATAAATAGACGAGCCCACAGGCCCAGCACAGCTTTACATAGTCATCTTTCTTCTTTAATACTATCTCTCACTCTCTATCATGGAGCAGGCCTCTGGCCATGCTCAGTCTTTCACCTCTACTGCTCTAACTCCTATCATTAAGCCGTAAAAGTCCGTGCTTGGAGCAAGGCTCCATGAGACTGGACTTTCTCTTTATCTATTTCTGAACACAGTTCTGATCTCCATGGTTATAGCCACCTCATGTCTCCTGTCGTTGGGAAATGAGTGATGGGCTGAGGAGCTTATCTGTGGGCTCGATTGTCATATATGATTCGTGGTTGATTCTTTCTTCCATCTGTACCTAACTTCAGATCCTTCCCCCAAGTGGTAAAACTCCTATCTTTCCTTTCTGGAGGTAACTGCTGGCGGTCTCCCTCACCTGGCGCCTACGTGGACTCCTACCTTTCTTTTCAAGCACAGAGGTTTACAGTGAGCACTCCGAAGCTAGGGAGCATAGCAAGGACAAAGGGCTGAAGTTTGAAGTCGTTCCCCCTCAGGCTTGGTCTGAGGTAAGAATTCTGTCAGGGGTGGGCACATTTCGTCATCTTAACCCTGCTATCTCAGACTATTAAGTCGGTAATTGAGAATAGCAGAAATAAGGTCTCAAAAGACGAGTGGGACCTGAGAGGACATAGGAAGGCCACCGAATCGGTAAAATGATGTTTAATTCATGGGTGTTTATAAAAATGTGTTCGATGGATCAATCTGTTCTAACATCTGATCCTAGAGAAAAGGAAGCCTGGCAAACTCCAGTTACAAAGGAACAGGCTTTAGAAAACAGTTTCAGGGCTTCAGCAGAGGGTGAAAGCAGAAACAAACAGGAACCTCCCAGAGCTCGTTGGATTTAATTAAACAAAAGACGAATTTACAAGCTCAGAAATTTCCTCTCCTACTCATTCTATCACAAGTAAGGAATGCCACTCCCCTCCCCACCACCATGGACTCTGGGGCAATGCTCTGCTGTGGCCACTCCCCTCCCCCACATGAATCTCCTGAGATTACAAAGTCTGTATACACAGTAAAAAAGTCCTCCCAAAAATCTAGAGAAGGAGGAGGAGGATGTTCTAGCTTTCCCAATCTTATTTCTTTAATATGGCAGGGGAGGATTTTAGAGGCACCTATTGAGATACTGCCTTCAACCAAGGGCAATAGCTCACTTCTTGAGTTTCTCCTCCCAAAACTTTTTCCTACCTAGTGACTAACACAGAACTCTTGTTATCTTCTTTACATATCCCCTCCCCAAATGCCAGCTCACTGCAGGAGCGGGCAACTCCATTACTCTGGATTTCGTCTTTTTCCTTTCTAATAATATGTTTAAGGCAGTATAACAATGGCGTTACATCTATAGAAGAAATAAACAAGTAAAAAGGCTTCTCCAATGGGAATTAAGATTTAATTTTGAAAATGCAAGGTCAAATTTACTGTGCTGAGATCCAGGGTTCTATTCATATGCAAGAGGAGGCAGTATGTTAATCAAGTTCTTTTAGCCAAAGATGAAAGGCTAGATAAAACAAACAAGGCAGAAGCTACTGCATATATAAGATTTCAAAAGAGTTCTTAACTTGAACATTGCTCATTGAAAAAGTTATGCCAGGAACAAGCCAAAAATCGTAAACAAAACTCATGTGCCATAACTCTGTGCTTTCCAGCAGAAGTTATCAAGCACAGGTAAATTTGAATGGCTAATTAGGCCATTGTTCAAAGGAAAGGAAAGGAAGTACAAATGTTTGCTTTGAATCTAGCAAAGCTGCCTCCTTTTAAGAATCAGAATCAATTAACAACAGAGATAGTTTCTGAAATTATTTTTCTAATAAAACCAAAGGTCTCAGCAAAATCAGTAAATCAAGGTCATAATCCTGAGTTATTTTAAAATTCAGAAAAGCTTAGTTTGAAAAGATATCTTGCAGTTCTATAATCTAACAGAGTCAATGGAATTTTCTCAGCAAACCTCTTCACCACTTTAGCATTTAAAAAGGGATCTAGGAAGTCCTTTGTTTGAGGTTCTGCCAGAGACTCCAGGCAAGCTGGTGTGTAAAGGCAGGAGGAAAAATCTGACTTTAAAAAGATAATTACAACAGGACGAAAATGCAGTGAAGTAAATTTTAAAAATTAAATCTTTCTCATTTAGATTAGACATGGCAAAGTTATAAAGGAATATCTGATTATATTTCTTGATAGAGATAGTTAAAAAGCTAAATATCTCTATCTGACTTTGGGCATATGGTACAGAATATCGGGACAAGAGATATTTTATGTGCAATGAAATTTTAACTGTAAATTAACCATGAAGGTGCAAACAGGATTTTTAAGGTTTTGAATGAGATATAATGCTGCATGGAACTTTTTTTTTCTCTAAGCCACTTGGTTTACCTAAGCCACCTAGAGGGAATCATCCCAACAACTGAGGTTACAAGCTTTTACCACAAACACTGGAATTGGCTAGAAGACAATTTAATACTAAGAAATGCCTAGCATGAACTGGAATATGCTTTAAAAAAGTTTCTAATGCATTCAAATTTTAAATATGTGTGAATTATAAAAAATTTCTTAAGCAGGATATAAGAGCAGCAAAAATAAAAAATTGGCAGAGATTATTTAAACAACCTGTATGTAGTTCAGAAACTTTTTATGAGGCATATTAATGCAACTTCATACAGAAAGCAAATTATTGATAATTAGTATAGCTTCAATTATAAAAATCAGACACTCTCAGAAGAGTGGACACATGGTTGGAAGGATTCAATCTGTTAACCAGTAACGTGACTTATTGGTGATTTAAAATGGGCAAGACTGCCATTCACTCAAATTACAGATATTGAAACTGATCATAATATTAATATTAAACCCATGATAATAATGCAAATTCAAATGCTACCTGCACAATGTGACCTATTTTTACAATGAAATTTTATAAAAGCTTATGAATGAAACTAATAACTCTAGTCACCATATTGAAATCTTTTTAGTTATGAATTTAACTATTATAGGTTAAATATAACACCTAGGCAACTGCCTGATAATGCTGTGCATACTTTTACAACCTAAGACAGTGCTATAATGTTAATGATTGCAGAAGATAAATTTTTGCATTGAGCAAAAAATTGTGTGCAAATAGTCAAATGCTTAAGATCACAGCACACATTGGTAAAATCATACGTGATTTATGGTATGATGTTTTTATGATTATTGGTGTGGAAAAGCAAATATTAAGTATTGTAAAACTCAAAATTTCTCAGACTTATGAATGTTAGGGGTTTCCCCCATTGGTTAGGGGGATAGGTCCTAGGACCTTCCTTCTGCCTACCCCTTAGGTCCGAGTGGTCTCGGGTTCTGGCTTTGGGGGGGGGGGCATACCTTTTGATCCAGGTACAGGTCCAGGAGGAGGACTCCCGGGGTCTGTGCTGTTTATTGTTTTGAATTTTGGTGCCCTAGGAGCATTCGGTTTGAGATCGGTAAGGAAGGGTTTCAGGAGATCTGAACTTTAGCTTTCTCTAAGCCGCCATCTTGACCCCAGAGGTTTTATCTTTATGAAATTTGTTGACACAGCAGCATTTTTTTCTGACTTACTAAAGACATTAAAACTACTCAGCTGTGAATTCAAAATGGGCAGTCCTTTAGAAACATCTACAGTGATTGGTAGATGTAAGGACTTAGGGGAGGTGACAGAGGAAATTTTGCCCTTAAAAGTAAGAGCTTGGATCTCATTCAGGGAGCTCAATTTCTGAATCTCATTCTGAAGGAGAGCTCCTTGAGAAGCTCCTCTGAGGGGCTCTGTCCCTCTGGGGTAGGAGCTCTGGAGGCTCTTGAGAGAGGCCCTTTGAAACCATCTCTGGCTGGAAGACTCTTTGAGGAAAGACAATGGCCTGGTGTCACTAGTATCCTTCTTTAGTCAGACCTTGTGGTGAGTGTTAAAAAACTGACTGATTTCTCTTTTAAGACTCAGGTCTAGGCCATATTGGCTTGAGGCCCTTCATACTTATTACTTTCTTGCTCTCTCTCTCTTTCTTTGATTACTCATTGTTTTGTTAATTAAAATCTCTATAAAACCCAATTGACTTGGGTATTTGAATAATTGGGAATACTTCCCTGGCGACCACCTTATATTTGGTTTTAAAACCCAAGACACTGTAGTGAAACATATTTCTACAGTCAAATTTACTCACCCTCTCTTATATCTATAACAATTTATATCTTCCACTATTTTAATCACTACAGTTTAAGACCTCAACCATTTTAAATCTCACAGTATCTATGTATACGGTCTTGCAAATTCAAGAGTAAAACGTTTCAAAGCCAGTGCAAAATGTTGTGGATTATGTTCACCTCTGAAAAATATCCACTACACGTTTTGGAACAAAGGATGCATTCCAACATGCTCCTGAGATCAAAAGTTAAACACTGAAAGGTGATGGGAGATAGTTACTCTCCTAGTTTATGGCATTAAGCTCAAATGAAAAAGTGAGAAAAGTGATTACAGAACTTATAAATAATTGTGCACAGTTTTTAATAGCAATAAATGGGCTGAATTGCATAGCTCATGGCTTATATTGTAAACCTTAAAATTTCTTAGACTTATAAATGTTGGAAATTTCACCATTGGGAAATTTCATACATAAAAAATTTACCATTGATAGTGGGAATACCATTGGAATGTGAACCCCATTGGAAAGGGAGGTTCCTCCTCCTCCCTTCTTAAGATTACTTTAGGATAGAAACCTTTTGCTGAACAATGGAAAGGGCTTTGACCTATGCTTAAGCATAGAAGAGGAATTTCTTTGAGTCATGATTGATTTTAGAATTGATACAATAGAGATACTTGGAATGACAGAACCAGGTCTTGGAAATTAAAATCTCCACCCTACTCAGTCCTAACAGGATTTAGGAAGGGCTGCAGCAAAGGATCAAGATTTAATTATTTGAGAATATGACCTTCAACAGACATGTGCAAAGCCACAGACCTCTGGGTGGTCCTGGGTTAAACTAGAGCCACAATTGACACAGGGAAAATGATGGACAGTGATTGGTAGATGTGAGAACTGAGGGGAGGAAACTTGGATGGTTTCCTTAAAGATAGAGTGGTCTGAGGACTGAGGGGGATGGTTGGAGACTTTTGGCTATGAGTGGTTGGAGAGGTGCTCTGAGAAGCTTGCTCTGAAGGAAGCTGGAGGTGGAGGCCCTTGAGACTGTTTCTCCATTTTGGTCACGTGAGTAATAGGGACTGAACTCCTTTCTTTGCCCCAGCTATCTAAGGGCTTGGGCCTTTTGGCCAGCCTAAACATAAGGGGTATTTAAGCCCTATTCCCTTCTCTCCCCTCTCTCTCTCTCTCTCACTGTCTCTCTCTCTCTCTCTCTCTCTCTCTCTCTCTCTCTTTCTCTCTCTCTCATTCCTTTCTTCCTCCTGTTTGAAATTAAACTCTATAAAAGGTTGATGGCTGACTTGAGTTTTCATTTAGGAATTACATAGCTGAATTCCTTGGCGACCTTAAATTAATATATATCAGTCTTTTAAAGTGATTTCCTTGTTACATTGTGGCTGACCACACGGGAGTCTAAAGAATTCTCTCAATAAACTTCTGAAATTCCTTGCCTTTTTACTATACCGTCTCACCACTTAGTCCCTTTTAACAAAAAACTTGGCTTAAAGACACAGCTGCTAGAACACGTGAGTATAAAAAACTTTTTCTCTCTTCTCTTTTCTCCTTCAGTTAAATTGGAATCAGCAGTTTTTCTTTTTCTTCCCTTTAATCTTAAGGGACAGCTGGGTAGCTCAGCGGATTGAGAGCCAGGCCTATAGACAGAAGGTCCTGGGTTCAAATCGGACCTCGGATACTTCCCAGCTGTGTGACTCTGATAGGCAGAAAACAGCTGTTTTACATCTCAGCAACAGGACCCTAAAGTCCTGGCTGGAAGAGCTGTTTCTAAATATCCTTTCCCTTAAGGAACAACTTCCTGGATTAGAAAAAAAAACCCTGTGAAAAGTTTGTTGCTTTGCCCTGCTCCCCACGTGTTTTGTGAAATTACAAAAAAAAAAAAAAAATATATATATATATATATATATATATATATATATATATATAAAATGAGTACTACATTCTTTGACAATTATATGGCAGCTGAAGAATTAGGGGCATTGAGGAATGAAGGATACCTCCAAATTTTTATATTAATAGGTACTGTCATTTTTGTACTCCTCAATACTATATTTAGAGATGCTAAAATAAAAATTATTGAGGATGAAATAGAAAAAATTGAGGATAAAATGCAAGCCCAATTAGAAGATCTAAAATGTTTCTTACAGGATCAATGGGCAAACACCCACTCTACCAGAAACAGACCTGTTTCTGAACCTTTGAATGAGGAAATTTCCTTCCCTGAAATAGAGATGGAAAACACCTTCCCTATAGCCCAGTTAACAGACTGCTTCTCTCGTGTAGTGCAAATCTTGTCTGAATTTAATCCCCAAAGCCTTTCCCCTGCAATCCCAGTTTCTCATTTTCCCTCTCCTACAGAAAACCAAATTCCAACACAAAGGAGATCTTGTCCTCCTAGAGAAACCTGTCCTTGTCAAACTGACCCACAGGTACAAAATTCAACTAGAGGCCTGTTTCCTCTAAGAGAAGTACCTGAAATAGGACGGAATGGGGATGTGGTGACTTTAAGACATAGGATACCATTTACTCCCCAAGAAATAAATGAATTTACACGAAATATCCCCACATATGAACAAGATCCTTTTCTAGTAACAAAAAAGATGGGAGACATATTTTTTCAGTATAATCCGTCTTACAAGGACATTGAGAACTAACTACAGGCTTTTTTAAGTGAACGTGAAAAAAATAAAATAATTGCTCATGTCAACAAAACCCGGTGGTGTAATGCAACACATTGGCCATCTCAGGATCCCGAAAGGGACTATAACAATCCTGAGGATTATCTACAACTATACCGTTGTAGAGAGGCCATCCTCACGGCAATGAAGGAATGTGCAGGCAGTACAGATAAGTGGATGGAACTGGAAAAAATTAAGCAAAAGGAAGAAGAATCACCGTCCAGATTTATGGATAGAATTATCGAGTTTGGGGACACATACTTAGATTGGGACTTAACTAAAGAGAGTAGTATAAGACAAGTTAGAAGAATCTCTGTAAATAACTCTTGCAAAGCAATTAAGAATTATTTTAGAACACAATTCCCAAGATGGTCAGATATGGACCTTGAAGAATTGCGAAAAACAGCTATATATGTTTTAAAGGGAAACAAGGAAAAGGAGGAAGAAAATAATGATGACATGGAGGAAATGAAGAAAAAAATGAGATATTTAATAGATAGGATGACTAAATTAGAAAGTGGGCATGATAATGAACCAACGACAATTCAATTATCAATCCATTACTTGCTACTTCTGTGAGAAGAAGGGCCACAAAATGATGGAATGTAGAACCTTTCTTAAGATGATTGGAAGGAATACAGTTTAATAATAACTTTAGAAATAATAACTATAGAAATGATGATAATGGTTATAGAAACCAGAATTCTAGAAATTATAATAATGACTATGGAAATAACTATAATGAATATAGAAATAAGAACTTTAGAAACCAGAATTATAGAAATAGGAATTGGGAAAATAATGACAATGCTCCAATTGAAGAAAATTATAATGTTAATGAACAACAATATATAAGAAATGGCGCTCGTCCAAAAAATACTCAAGGTACTAATGACCCTCAGAGAGGTGCCCTTCAGGGGGGTGCCCAAGGAATATCCCAAACACAATGATAGTGTCCGGGGGGGGGGGGCTGGGGCACAGGAATCAGAGGATACAACCTTTGATTTCCCGGACCCTGATCTCCTAATACCCGTTGTCCCTATCCACTGCCCCCCCATACTAATGAACCCCATGTTACCTTAAAGGTGGGTAACACCTATTATGATTGTCTATTAGGCACCGGAGCTTCCTGGTCTCTATTAAAGAGAAAACCTGATTTACAATGTTATTCTATTGACTCAGAGAATGTAATGGGAGTATCAGGAATGAGCCAAAGAGTTAAAAGACTTCCTCCTAGAATGGTGTCTGTAGGACCCCTAGAGGTACAACACTCCTTCCTTTTGATGCCTGACTCCCCTTTAAATTTGCTGGGGAGGGACCTTCTATGCAAACTCAGAGCCACAATAAACTGCTCCCCAGATGGCTCATTATCATTAGAAGTACCAGAGGAATCTTTAAATTTACTCCCTGTACTTCTCTCGGAAAACCAGGAGGCAAAAGAGCCTTCCACTTTTGAAATACCTAAAGATATACCGGAGTCTCTTTGGGCCACATCTTCTTCTGATGTAGGCTTACTAAAATCTGCTGTTCCTGTGCAGATAAAAACTAAATCTAGCCCACCTCCTTCTATCCCTCAGTATCCCCTCTCAAAGGAGTCAATTGAGGGTATTACACCAGTTATTAACTCATTAATAGAACAGGGAATAATAATCCCTTGCAAATCTGAATACAACACGCCCATCCTGCCAATTAAAAAACCAAAAAGAGGGCCCGATGGCAAGCACCTCTATAGATTCGTACAGGATGTAAGGACAGTGAATAATCACGTTATAAAGAGACACTCCGTAGTTTCTAACATACATACTATTATTTCATCTATTCCTAGCACAGCTACATACTTTACAGTAGTAGACTTGTGTTCAGCTTTCTTTTCCATACCAATACATGAGAACTCCAGGCATATTTTTGCTTTCACCTGGAAGGGCTCACAACATACCTGGTGTCAGCTGCCACAGGGTTATGTCGAAGGTCCGAGTTTATTTGAGCAAATTTTGAGCCAAGACACAGACAATATAACATTTAAAAAAAGCAAATTAATCAAATATGTAGATGATCTACTCTTGGCTTCAACAGATGCAAAAACATGTCAAGAAGATAGCAAACACCTTCTTTTGGAATTGCACAAAAGAGGATATAAAATCTCTAAGGATAAAGTTCAATGGTGTCTCCAAAAAGTAGAATATTTGGGATTCATCTTGACTGCTGGTGCTCATTATATTTCTCCAAAACGAATTGAGAACATTCAAAAATTGAGTGCTCCTACCACTAAGAAACATCTGAGAGCAATTTTAGGAGCAACAGGGTTTTGTAGACAAAGGATTCCTTGCTATGGGGAAATCAATAAACCCCTTATAGCATTAACAAAGGATTCGTTTCCTGAACCCCTCAAATTAGAGCCTGAACACTTGTCAGCTCTATCAGATCTAAAAAAGGCTATCATGTCTGCCCCTGCTCTAGGCATCCCAGATTACAACAAGCCATTTACTTTATATGTGCATGAGCGAAGAGGAGTGGCCTCTGGTGTGTTAACTCAGACTTTGGGACCTTCTCAGCGCCCAATTGCTTATTATTCTGCCCAACTAGACCCAGTAGCAGCAGGAGCACCACCATGCCTTAGAGGAGTAGCTGCTACAGCCTTACTAGTAACAAAAACCGTTGATTTAGTATTGGGATGTCCATTAACAATAATGTGCCCACATGAGATAGAAGCATTATTGACAAAACATAGAACACAGGCATTCTCGGATCAGAGAATTACAAGGTATGAAATAACCTTATTAAATAGTGAAAATATTACCTTGAAACACTGTTCAACTCTGAACCCTGCCACCCTGCTTCCAGATTTACCTACTTCAGGAGAACCATTACATAACTGTGAAACATTAGGGTCCATGGCAGAAAAGCCTCGAGATGATCTCTTGGACACTCCCTTAGACAATGCAGATCTGATTTTATTTACCGACGGTTCCTTTTTTATGAGGGATGGCATACCTTACACTGGAGCTGCCATAGTCTCAGAATTTGCCATTGAATGGTCAGCTTCACTACCTTCTAACATTAGCGCTCAAGGAGCAGAACTCATAGCTCTAAAACAAGCTTGTATAATTGCCAAGGATAAAAAGGCAACAATTTATACGGATTCTAAATATGCTTTTGGCATTTGTCACTCAGTCAGGATGCCATGGCTCCAGAGAGGATTTTTAACCTCAGCTGGAAAATCCATAGCTAATTCAGAAATTATTAATGAAGTTCTTTCTGCTCTCAAACTGCCTAAAGCCCTAGCTGTAGTTCATTGCTCTGCCCATACAGGTGGCTCTGACCCTGTCTCTAGAGGAAATGACAGAGAAGATGCAGCTACAAAACTAGCAGCCATAGAAGGACCTGGATTAATTTTAACATTAACAACCACTGATAATTTAAATTGACAAATTTAAATTGACAAATTTAAATTTAGCATTGACAAATAAGACTGGTCGGTAAGGTAGAGGTAACACCTCTGGGCATGTGGATTTCAACCCAGGCTTTCTCAAAGGAATGCTCCGATCATGTTAATCAACCCGCACTTTCTCAAGGGAATGCTCCGATCATGTTAATGAGTTTGTCCTAGGCAACAGGCCTCATTGCCAATTCAAGGGATCACTCCCGATTATCGTTGGTATAACCTTGTGCCTGAAGATACAGTAAACGTACAATCATTTATATTTCATAGATGTGAATATGCTTGGAATGCTTGCTACATATCCCCCGTTTTTGTTTTGAAAATAAAAAGAAGTGAAGGTTGAGTGACATAAAAATGTAACCAAATTTGTGACTAAAATTAAAAATATAAAAATAAAATGTGATCTTAATACTTAGTAATCAAAATCAAAGATAAAAGTTTCAGAAAAGATTAAAAATAATGACAAAGAGTAATTAGAAAATAGTTTTCACTCTAATTATCCTGAATTATTGAGGTAGTACTCCCATAGAACATAGGACAGGTACATTACCTTATCGCCCACACACAGTTAGGATTTTAAGAAGTTGCCAGTGCTTTCATAGCCAAAGAAAAGATGACTGTGTCTGGATATGAAGGGGAAATTCCTTATTCTTTCTTGTACTGATTATGCATTTTAGGGATATACCCGCCTAGATGCCTGCCACATGGCAATATGGTTGCACTTTGATACCCTAGCCACCTGTGAATGAGGGTGTCAAACACCGTGTCCCAGTACCTCCAACCTCAGCAGCCCACATATATCCATCTCTTATGGAATATATGTCTGGGTGTGTGGCTTTGGCTGGCGGGACCATTGAGGTGTCCTCTGCATTCCCTTTTTATGCAATCAGTGATGGTTTCGCAGGATAGTTACCTGCAACTTAACAAATGCTGTCATATACTTATAATCTCATTCTCTTGGGTACATATAGAGAGAAACATTTGCACCTTCATTCCTCAGGATTAGAGGGTTAAAAGTACTTGAAATATACTTCAAAATATGAGAAAACAAAAATAACATAGAATAATAGGCAATTTCCCTTGTGGCCATAAAATATTGAGGAATAATGGACTTGGCACTCTGATGTGTCAGAGAGTGCAAGTGATCTGTGTCTGCTAAAAAGCAGTGTCCTCAAGGCCATTTGCCTTTCATAATAATTTCACCTTGGCTTTGCAATATGGCATACATAGATGTTTAATATTCACGTTTTAAGCCAATAATCATAAAAGCATTATACCATAAATCACAATTCATTTTACCAGCTTGTGCTGTGATCTTAAGCAGTAGCCTATATACATGTAAATTTTGCTTTTGTATAAACTTATATTGTGCATGCATCGATATCTGCTGTACCCTAAATAGATGCAGTAAATGGAAGCACAGCAATTGCAGTGATGTTATTATTTTTAAACTATCAAATTTAAATTCATGACTGAAAAGATTTTGATAATATGAATGGAATTATCAATTTTACCTATGAGTTTTACAAACTTCTGTTGCCAAAATGGACCACATTGTGCAAGTAATATTTGAGCTTGGATACTAGTAATTGGTTTTAGACTGCAATAATGCTCAGGATCGATATAGGCAATTTGAACAAGTGGTAGTGTTGCCGATTCTAAACCACACATAAGGCACTGTTACTGGTTAACAAATTAATTATTAACCTTCATAATTTACTGCTGATTAACAATTTGAATCCTTCCAGCACTGTTTTTACTTTGATGCCTTGCAATGTTGAGAATGTGTCTCATATTTAGAATTGATGGTATATTCTTTTGAGATTGAATGATTCTAAATAATTTGCCTTTTGGATAAAGTTGCAATAATGTGCCTTACATACAATTTTGAACTTCATTCAGGTTTTTAAATAATGGCTGCTAATTTTTATCCTTGCTGACCTTATGTCCTGTTTGAAAATTTAATGATACCTACATATTTAAAATTTGAATATATTAAAAATTTCTATAAAGGATATGCCAATTGATACTAGTCAATTAAAAAATTGCACTGATTATTAATTCTGCTTTTGATAATATTCAATACTTGTCATAAAAACTTGTAACCTGAGGTGTAGGAATATTGCCCTCTATATGGCAGGATCAATTTATCAAACTGCTAGATTAAGTTTCCTTTCCAGATCCAAATAGTTGTGACAGTGAGTCACATGGTTGCAAGAGTACATCTGGATTTACCTCTAAAAGTCTTGGAAAAAAATAGTGTTTATACCTTGGTAT
The DNA here is from genome assembly GCF_027887165.1 of Monodelphis domestica. Lineage (NCBI taxonomy): Eukaryota > Metazoa > Chordata > Mammalia > Didelphimorphia > Didelphidae > Monodelphis > Monodelphis domestica. The sequence continues at coordinate 531,380,731 of NC_077229.1, read as the reverse complement.
TTAACCTACAGTTGTACTATAATTCATTTTAAAATATTATTACAGATAAAATATCTATTGTAGCATGTGACAAAAGTCAGATAAAGATTTTTAACTTTAAAACTTTTCCGATCAAGAAATATAATCAGACATTCCTATATAAATTTGCCGTGTCTAATCCAAATTAAGACAATTTAATTTTTAAACTTTGCTTCATGGTGATACCATGTCTTAGCAAAGATCTGTTTGAAAGACATATCAGGTTTATACATTTATGTTTAAACAATAGTCCTCCTGCATTCTCTGACTGTGTTTTAAAAAGCTTGTTTCTTTTAGGTATGCTAAACTGGTGGAGAGTTTTGCTGATAAAAAAAAAAAGCCTTTTGCTCTGGTTGTTTTCTTGAGAGCAAAAATGTCTGTTTGCTGCCTAGTTAGAGCAAAAAGTTAGTGCTCTCCTTTTTTAAAGCTGGTCTTCCTTTAGGTTTTGGAGAGATGGTTTTCATGCTTTGATAAGATCTTATAGTCCTTTTGTGAGGAATTCTCTCCTCAAAGCACTCTTTTACCTAAAGTTTTGTTCTGCTTTTAACCATTGCTTATTAAGCTTTCACAATTTACCTGTGCTAGATAATTTCTGGTAGGTGACACAGAGATATGGCACATGAGTTTCTTTTTATGATATTTGGCTTGTACCTTACACAACTTTTGAAATAAGAAATGTTCAAGTAGAGAAATTCCTTGCGATAAACTTATATTTAATTGATAAGAATGATTTTGCCTTAGGACCTGTAGGTCTGAGTGTTATCTAGCCCCGTATTCTTTAGTCAAAGGAACTTGCTTCACAGTAGGAATTATTCTGCTTTGAATTTCTATAGAAGTCAGGATTTTAATGCCCATAGCCTGAATTAAATTTGAGTCTGCACTATTCGAATCATTACTGATTTTTGTTGGAGAAGCATTTCTACCTGCTTATTTCTATGAATTTAAAATGATCATAATACTACATTAAGCATGGGTGAAGGCAGAGGTGGACATTGAATATTTCTGTCTGTTTCTGCAGCAACAGACAGGGGAAAGATAGCAAGGATAGATAAGTCAGTTAAGGGAAGTGAGTTATGTATATTGTTAGTATCATAAGTGAAGGGAAGGGCAAAAGACTGAGAGATAAATCAGTCCTCCTTGTTTAATGTAGCATTTTAATTAGAATCCATTGGCCAACTGCAGGTAATACTTTTCTTAATTTCCAATCATCTGGTGTAAAAGTTTTCCTGATAAAGGGTTTTAATCAGCTCTATAATGGTGAGAGCTTCCAATAGTTTTGCATGCTATAGCACAAGCTAGAAATCCTGCTTCTTGTTTGCAGGGGGCTATCTGTAGGCTCCTTAATGCTGTTTTAGCTTGCAGAGTTCTGTGGTGACAGGGGCAGACTGCATAAGAAAAGAAGCCTTCAGGGATGAAGGTCTTATCTTTCTATAGAACTCAGGATTTCAATGCCCATAGCCTGAATTAGGTTATACGGTTTTATCACAAGTACTGGAATTGGTCAAAAGGAAAGTTAATACTAAGTACAAGTGTTTAAATGACAAGCATGAATTGGTATATGCTTTAGAGAAATTTCTAATACATTCAAATTTTAAATATGTAGGAACTATTATTTTTTAAACACGGCATAAGGTCAGCAAGGATAGAAATGAGCAGATATTGTTTAAAAAGCCTGAATGACATTCAGAAACTTCATATAAGGCATATTAATGCAACAAATCAGAATGTAAAGTTAATGGGAATATTGGTACTTGTTAAGAATTTGCACTAATTGTTGCATTTATAGTTGTGTAAAAGTTTTATAATGTCAATCTTGGTCAACATAGATTAGGGAAATATAAATCATTTTTGAATGTAAATTCTGAAATTACACATTGGCTCAGCTACAACAATGCCACATGAAAGGTGAGCCATTACTTTAAATTTTTGCATTCATTTCATGGTCATTTTCCATGATCATTTTCTCAGATTATTTTTCCCATATATATTCTTTGAAATACTAGAAGTACATTGTAAGTACTACTAATGCTCTGATCCTGATATATGAATCAGAAATTTTATTTTTGTATATACCCATAAGGCTTATATAAGAAATGTGCAGCCAAAAGTTGCCATGTCACTTCATCAGCTTCATTCTGGTTGTTTCCACAAGAAATCAAAATGTAATATTTATGGGAATATTGATACTTGAATTGATGTTTGCACTAATGTTTGAAAAATGTAAAAGATGCTAATCTATTTGTTATGCTATTCAGAAAGAAAGGGGGGTAGAGAAAGAGAGAAAGTATTTTAAGAATATCTTTATACCATTCTCATTTCAATTGAGCAATTTGGATTTGATGCTCTTTTACTTTATTTTCTCTGAATATTTTGATTATCCTATGTTGTTTTTCTTTTCATAAATTTTGAAGTAGGATTATTTTCTTATTACTTTTTATCATTATTTTTAATCTATTATGAGACTTTTATCTTTGATTTTCATTACTAAATATGAAGATCATTTTCATCATTATCAAATTATTAATATGTAGAGATTAAATCTTCATTGTTGTTGACATTCACACTGACTTTTTACATCCAAAGTTTTTGTAATATGTTTTGGATGTCTATTTTGAATCACTTGAAGTATCATTTGATGATGCTACATGATTTTTTTATTTTTAATTTGAGTCACAATTATTCTTCTATTTTTATATCACTCGCCCTTCATTTTAGTTTTGTAAAACAAAAAGGGGGATATGTAGCATTCCAAGCATATTCACATCTAAGAAATATAACTGATATGTGGATATTGTGTCTTCAGACACAAGGTTTGAACTCTGACATTTCTGGGTGGACTCTTGACCTAGCCATGCAAACTCATTAACATTTGGTGTGGACTCAAATTCCTTGGTAAAAGAGCCCGGAGAGGTCAAAACGCCCAAAAGGTATCATCATTACCTTCCCATCCAATATGAATTATCTATGCTTTGTTACATGATCATTGATCCTGGCTATCCCCAAGACAGCCTGGGGTAAAGGCGTGATTCCCTCTCTTACTCTAGTGATCTTAAAGCTTCACTACTGTCTCTTTACTAAGGCCTCTCTTGGTCACATGCTTTCTATCTCGGAATCCTTACTTCCACATGTCAGCAAGCATCTCATATTTTCCTTTAATTCTTTGACCAACGAAAATACCATAGGGGATCACGCCTGCCCTATCTATTCCTTTGACTTATCTCTGTCTGTCATTCTTCTTCTCGAGTCCCGACTCACCAAGGAAAAATCCCCTTTTGTGACTACCACTACCAGGTTACAGACACCCTCATTCACAGGTCGTCCTGGTACAAACCCTGCAAACATATGTCTATGTGGCAGGCATCTTGGCTTATATATCCGAAAGACTATGCATAATCAGAAAAGGGAAAGACAAGGATTCCCTCTCATCTCGAGAGGAAGTCTTTTTCTTTAATTATTGAAGATCTGAAAACTTATTATAGTCCTGGCTATACGTGGGCAATATGATATGTCCATGCACCTGTCCTATGATTACTTTATCACCTTAATTCAGGATCACTAAGGAGTGAACATCATTTTCTTATTATTTTATATTATAACTTGTGATCTGTGATGATGAAAATTGTTACGCTTGACATTGCTAAATGGAAATGAAGATCATTCTTATCATTTTTACAACATTATTGCTAAGTGATGTTTCATTTTGATATTTGATTGGGAATTCATTTTTGATTCATTATATGACTACGCTCACTAGTATTCCTGTTTCTTGACTAAGTTTCTAATTTTGTTGTAACAGGATGCCCTCTTATTTTATTTAAAATAAAGAGGGGAGGATATATAACCTACCAGGCATGGAATTATGGATGATGTATGAAGTACTTAGTCACATCCTTTAATGATCGATGTATCGGCAGTTCTAAAGGCAAGAGAATTCCTGGGCCTGAGCCACAAAGGTCTAGCCCTCACCTTTCCAAACCTCATTCCTCTGAAAAGCTCATGTCAGGGGAATCCCCACCTGTTCTGACCTTGTCATTCTCTATCCAACCAAACTTAAGAACTACATGCTATGTTACGTATTCATTGATCACCTCTCAATCCACAATAAAGACTGGGGTGAGGCGCGCTGCTTTCTCTTGTTTCCTGCAACCATGGAGTTCTCCCTGCTCGCTCTCTTTATCTCTCCTAGCACCACTCTTGGCCACTTCCTTTCTATCTGGGAATTCTGTCTTCCACATGGTCTCTTATGTCTCAGATTTTTCTTTAAGGATTTTTTTAAGAAAAATAGTATCAGGGGCCATCGCAGCTCCCAATTTGAATTCACTTCTCTGTGTCTCTTGATTGATCACCCATTTTCTCCGACTCCTTTCTCCTTCTCGAGCCCAAACACACTAAGGAAATACATTAAGTAGCAGCCGCAGGTCGGACTGTTATCCCAGGTTTCACAAAGATATATCATCTCAAGATTCACTGACGTAACTTCGGTCACCATGACCAGACGAGAAACATCAGGGTACCAAAGACTAAGACTGATTCTTCTTCACTTTTGGCACCTGTGTTTCAGGACCCCAGCCCCAGGAGTTCCCTTTCACTGCGCCCACCCCAGGAATTCCTCTCTCTAATCCCCCTACCCTAAAAGTGTAATAAACGCCTACAAATCGCAGCCTCCGGGCCAGCACTTTTGGTGCTCAGCCCCAAGCCATACTTTGCTCAATAAAGTACCTCTTGCGTGTTGCGGTACCGTGTGTGTGTGTATGTGTGTCCTCCATGGAATCGGGGCCAGAACTGGACATTACACCTTCAACCCAAAAGGTAGGAGTCCGAGACATGGAACAGAAAAGCTACCATAACACTCCTGCTGCTGCTGCTGCTGCTGCTCTTTCTGCTACAGATGACGGCTCTGTGGCATCCCATTCTGAGGGAGAGCCAAGAACACAAGGTACAAGTGGAGCCCAAGAGTGACCAGGCTACCCTATAGGTTCCAGCCATCACTCTATCTAGGCAGGCACTGATGCCAGCACACAGTCAGCCACCAGCCAGTCAGCCAGCCAGCAGCGTCTAGTGTATTCTCTACCTGCTTCACTCCTTTCACAGACCTAGCCAGGACATGGTGAGGACCAAGGAGAATAGTGAACGTGCCGGTAAAAGGGACAGCTGTCTCATCCCTGTAAGGACAAGGTCCACCCTATGTTGCCAGGAACGACACTTCCCCCCTTTTGAGGTGAGGAGGGATGCATGGCTGGAGGAATGGGCATGCTTGCAGGGGAGGGTCATGCCTCCAGGGTCACACAGGACTTGCCTTTGCCTCCTCTATCCCTCCAGATCCTCGGTGGACACCACTCCAAAGGAGACACTTCCCTTACAAAGAACACTCACAAGGTGTGTAAGCCAGAGGACGCCCACCAAAGGCTTTTCCACCAAAGGCATGTTGGTGATCTGACTGGCAGGAAGAGCAGGCTGAACACACTTTAGGGGCTCCGGTAGTTATACCAGGGGCCAGCCAGACTCTCTTAACAGAGTCCAACATGCCCGGGGTACCAAAGTGGCCATTAGGATGAACAGATTGGTAAATTTGGTGATGGAAACTTCTAGGGAGCAGGGGTTTTCCTTCAGATGACACCCACACTCCATGAATTGGTTTTGCTTTGAATTTTCCTTTCCATTTCTCCACTTCCTTTTCATTATAGGAAAGTGATCCATTTAAGTCATCAGTGGTTGTTCCTGTTCAAAGTAGTTCAGGCCCTCCTATGGCTGCTAGCTTGGCAGCAGCATCTGCTCAGTCATGTCCCCTGGAGACAGGGTCAGTGCCACCTCTATGGGCACAGCAGTGAACTAGAGCCAGGGCTTCAGGCAGCGGGAGAGCAGAAAGAACTTCCTTAATCATTTCTGCATCCGCTATGGAAGGAGAATACTGAGAGCACAGGGTGGAAGGCAGGTGTGTGACTGCTCTAAGGCAAAGTGGGCCACTCACGGCCAAGGTCCACTCATATTTATGCCTGAGACGTCAGGATGTGTACGAGGCTTGGGGTCCAACTTGCACAGAGCTCTAAAAGCTTATTTCAAAAAACAGCCGATGAGCTGGAAAGATCATCACTGCCCTTTAGGCAGGTCTAACACACTATCCACGCACATGTCATTGTATGAAAAACAATTTGCCTCCAGAAGAATATCGTGAAGTCCCTGACAGATATTCTGGACTACAGATTGATGGGTATTGGTTATAAGATCAAACGTTATCACATACCTGAAAATTCCAAATGGTATTGGCATAACAAGGAACTGAAAATTACTTTTGTGGAATTGTTCCACGTTACCCAAATAGGATCAAATATCAAATGGTACAATTGGGAAGGTTATGACTGTACCATAAATACTGTCCAATTGCAGTACGATTTGTCCAAAATGTATATGTGATCATTGTCTTCAAGGGTACATTACATTGGCAAACAACAGCATGTATTTCTTCCTATCAGACTTATCGAAAAGTCAATTTTGTTCAGCTGTGGCATTTCAACTTTCATAAGAAAGAAGGGTGGAAACGGTATCACTAACCATCTACCTCTTCCACACTCTAAAACGAACATCAGTTAAAACTTTGCAATAACAGTTTGAATGTCCTGCTAAAGATTACATTGTAGGATATATCTGAATTGGGTTGAATATTACCAAGAAATTAAGACTGTGAGGGACCCAAGGGGATGATCACGTTGGGTCGAGGTCTTGTCTGTATGTTGACTGAGAGTGGAAACATCTGGTCACCCACAAAGCACATCATGCCAGCCAACACAAGACCAGGAAGAGAAGCAGACCAACGCTGTTGACATCAGCTAACTACACGCCAGCCACTATCCAGGCACGCTGGAAGGACACTTCACCGGTGACTAAGATCACTCCAGAAGACTGACATGACACTATCAGTGACATTAGCTATTAGCCTACTGTGGGACACTGGTCCGGCTGACATCCATTGATATAGGGTACCCAAACCAAGAGCAAGGATGCTAACTCAGAAGGACTAAACCACACTTGTGTCTGTCTAAGACATCAGATAAATCCCACACTCCGAGGTCTTTCTTATGGAATCAAAACAAAATAGCTACACTTGTTTAGACGTGAATGTATACCTTTCATTTTGTATGTCTATGATACTGTCAAAAGGATACATTGTCAAACTACTACTAGTATTGTAAGAAATGCTGCTATCCCCGAGGGTATAGACATTGGTATGACTCTCCAAAGAGGAGGAGATCGAAAACTTTCACTCATAGCATAGATCTGATACCTCGGACAACAAAAAGGGAGGTGCCAGGCAGAAAATGCTACACAGGCAGGTTTAATGGACAGATGATCCTGATGTGACTCTGGAAAAAAGGTATGAGAGATCAGCCAAAATGCACTCTGAAACCTGTCATCAGGAACCTAAGTTATTGAAAAAGATCATTGACAACCATGCAAAGATGATGTTCCTGCCAATAACTAGGTGGACGTGACATGCCAACCACCGTGGGTGTACTTGAGTGTTAATACCATTGTTAACCATTAGTCCTGAAATCCTGTCTTTTGGGGTAATATCTTTATGGGAACGGTTTCTTGCTCTCTACCAATAGTCCCAGAATTCAGGCAGGCCACTGGATTCGGGGTCTATTGGCTTCCCATCCAAATACTGGAAGATGTTCTGGTATTTGAAAGTAAAGCCTCAAAATTAAAAAATAAAAAAAAAAAAGAAAGTAAAGCCTCAGTGGTCATCTGAGTGCGCTAGGTTGGACAATTTCTGTGGACGCGCAGTTATTGACTCTCCTAGGTGGAACGAGTTATCACACACATACATGGAGCAAGGGCAAAGTATGATCTAAGTTTTCCTTTTTTGGAGTAGGTATTGAAAATAGGACACAATAGGCACGGATAAGCTTGTAGAAAAAGCACATGGAATATTATACATTAACAACCAGGAAAGAACAAGCTACACCAAATTCGACAAGTTCCAGAAACTGTAGAAATTCTTTCTCCATGAAAAACAACTTAAGCTTCTATTTACCCAAACATTGGTTTGGTGGAATGAATTTTCCAAATATTGGTAATGTGATATGCTTGGCTATCATATTGATGGGTTTATTGATAAAAGCAGAAATTTAAATGAGGATGATATACGAAATATGCAGCCAAAACTTGAAATGTCACTTCATTATCATCATCCTGGGTATTTAGACTGCAGATCAGAATGTAATGTGTTTGGGAATGTTGGTATTTGTTAAAAATTTCACAATAAAAGAAGATAACATTTTTCCCCTTTCCTTAATATTTACCTTTTCAGGTATTCCTTGCTCTTTGATTTTCGGTATCAAACTTTCCACAGAGCTCTGGTCTTTTCTTTGCAAAAAGTTGGAAGTCTTCTATTTTGTTGAATGCCCATACTTTCCCTTGGAAGTATATAGTCAGTTTTGCTGGGTAGCTGATTCTTGGTTGGAGACCCAGCTCTCTTGCCTTTCTGAAGATCATGTTCCATGCCTTACGATCATTCAGAGTAGAACTTGCAAGGTCTTGTGTGACCCTGATTGGCATTCCTTTATATCTAAATTGTCTTTTTCTGGCTTCCTGTAGGATTTTTTCTTTTGTTTGATAGCTTTGGAATTTGGCAATTACATTCCTGGGAGTTGTCTTTTGGGGGTTTAGTGTAGAAGGTGTTCTGTGAGCTCTGTCAGTGGATGTATTGCCCCCTTGTTCTAGAATCTCTGGGCAATTTTCTTTGATTATATCTTGTATCACCATGTCCAGTTTGGTGTTTATTTCTGGCTTTTCTGGGAGTCCAATTATTCTTAAATTTTCTCTTCTCCCCCTGTTTTCCAGATCTATCACCTTGTCGGTGAGATATTTTATGTTCTCTTCTAATTTCTTGGTGTTTTGGCTTTGCTTTATTAGTTCTTGCTTTAAAGCCTGGTTTTCTTTTACAGTTTGGTCAAACTGGTTTTGTAGATGCGTGAATTTCTTTTGCATCATTTCCCACTTTTCCTCCCAGAGGGCTTCCATCTTTTTGGTCCTTTCTGATTCAAATTCTTCATGTGTTTGTGGAGAGTTTCTATTTCCTTTGGAAGATTTTGGAGAATTTTCTTGTATATCTTCTTCTATCTGCTCTGTATTTTGTATTTTGGCTCCATAGAATGTGTCCAGAGTCGCCCCTTTCTTCTTATTTTTCTTGGTATTTTGGGGCTTCTGTGCTTCTGTGGAGTTTGTCATCTCTGAACGTGGAGGATTGGCTTTTCTTGTCTTTGTCTGGTGATCAGAGGCTTTAGTCCTGGGCAGATGTTGGTTCTATGAGCGTTCCCTGGGTTAAACTGAATATGCCTCACTGGAACTGGAATGGAAGGGTCGGACCAGGAGGCCACACTATCCCCCTGGCTCGATTTTCGGAAGTTGCCTTCAGAATCCCTGGCCGTGAGGCTGTTTCGTCGGCCTGCGGGGGGATGGGCTGCCGCTTCCCCAAGCTCCGAGAGTACAGACTTCTATAAGGACTACATTTATATCAATCGATGTATACTAATATGTGGGGAAAATGTAATGTATAAATAGGGGGTAAAGAAAGACCAAATAGAATAATGGTTCTCACACAAAGATCCACAGGGGAAGGGGAGGGAAAGAAAACTCCTATAAGAAGGAGAGGAAGAGAGGGGGGGGTTTACTTAAACCTCAATCTCAGGGAAATCAACTCTGAGAGGGAAAAACATCCAGATCCATTGGGATCTTGAATTCTATCTTACCCAACAAGGGTAAGGAGAAGGGAAAACCAAGGGGGGGAGGGGGAGAGGGAGAACAAAAAGGGAGGGAAAGAGAGGGGGGAGGGGGAGGGAACAAAAAGGGAGGGACTAAAAAGGGAAACATCAAGGGAGGGGACAAGGGGGACTGATTCAAAGTAAATCACTGGACTAAAAGGTAGAGCCGAAGAAGAAAAGGTTAGAATTAGGGAAGGCAATCAAAATGCCAGGGAGTCCACAAATGACAATCATAACTTTGAACGTGAATGGGATGAACTCACCCATAAAACGTAGACGAATAGCTGAATGGATTAGAATCCAAAACCCTACCATATGTTGTCTTCAAGAAACACACATGAGGCGGGTTGACACCCACAAGGTCAGAATTAAAGGATGGAGTAAGACCTTCTGGGCCTCAACTGATAGAAAGAAGGCAGGAGTGGTAATCATGATATCTGATAAAGCCAATGCAAAAATAGACCTGATCAAAAGGGATAGGGAAGGTAATTATATTTTGTTAAAAGGGACTCTAGACAATGAGGAAATATCATTAATCAACATGTATGCACCAAATAATATAGCACCCAAATTTCTAATGGAGAAACTAGGAGAATTGAAGGAAGAAATAGACAATAAAACCATACTAGTGGGAGACTTAAACCAACCATTATCAAATTTAGATAAATCAAATCAAAAAATAAATAAGAAAGAGGTAAAGGAAGTGAATGAAATCTTAGAAAAATTAGAATTAATAGACATATGGAGAAAAATAAATAGGGATAAAAAGGAATACACCTTCTTCTCAGCACCACATGGCACATTCACAAAAATTGACCATACATTAGGTCACAGAAACATAGCACACAAATGCAAAAAAGCAGAAATAATGAATGCAGCCTTCTCAGATCACAAGGCAATAAAAATAATGATTAGTAATGGTACATGGAAAACCAAATCTAAAACCAATTGGAAATTAAACAATATGATACTCCAAAACCGTTTAGCTAAAGAAGAAATCATAGAAACAATTAATAATTTCATCAAGGAAAATGACAATGGCGAAACATCCTTTCAAACCTTTTGGGATGCAGCCAAAGCAGTAATCAGAGGCAAATTCATATCCCTGAAAGCTCATATTATCAAACAAGGGAGAGCAGAGATCAATCAATTGGAAATGCAATTGAAAAAACTCGAAAGCGATCAAATTAAAAACCCCCAGCAGAAAACCAAATTAGAAATCCTAAAAATTAAGGGAGAAATTAATAAAATCGAAAGTGATAGAACTATTGATTTAATAAATAAGACAAGAAGCTGGTACTTTGAAAAAACAAACAAAATAGACAAAGTACTGGTCAATCTAATTAAAAAAAGGAAGGAAGAAAAGCAAATTCACAGCATTAAAGATGAAAAGGGGGACAGCACCTCCAATGAGGAGGAAATTAAGGCAATCATTAGAAATTACTTTGCCCAATTATATGGCAATAAATACACCAATTTAGGAGAAATGGATGAATATATACAAAAATACAAACTGCCTAGACTAACAGAAGAGGAAATAGAATTCTTAAATAATCCCATATCAGAAATTGAAATCCATCAAGCCATCAAAGAACTTCCTAAGAAAAAATCCCCAGGGCCTGATGGATTCACCAGTGAATTCTATCAAACATTCAGAGAACAGTTAACCCCAATACTATACAAACTATTTGACATAATAAGCAAAGGGGGAGTTCTACCAAACTCCTTTTATGACACAAACATGGTACTGATTCCAAAACCAGGCAGGTCAAAAACAGAGAAAGAAAACTATAGACCAATCTCCCTAATGAATATAGATGCAAAAATTTTAAATAGGATACTAGCAAAAAGACTCCAGCAAGTGATCAGAAGGATCATTCACCATGATCAAGTAGGATTCATACCAGGGATGCAGGGCTGGTTCAACATTAGGAAAACCATCCACATAATTGACCACATCAACAAGCAAACTAGCAAGAACCACATGATTATCTCAATAGATGCAGAAAAAGCCTTTGATAAAATACAACACCCATTCCTATTAAAAACACTAGAAAGCATAGGAATAGAAGGGTCATTCCTAAAAATAATAAACAGTATATATCTAAAACCAACAGCTAATATCATCTGCAATGGGGATAAACTAGATGCATTCCCAATAAGATCAGGAGTGAAACAAGGATGCCCATTATCACCTCTACTATTTGACATTGTACTAGAAACACTAGCAGTAGCAATTAGAGAAGATAAAGAAATTGAAGGCATCAGAATAGGCAAGGAGGAGACCAAGTTATCACTCTTTGCGGATGACATGATGGTCTACTTAAAGAATCCTAGAGATTCAACCAAAAGGCTAATTGAAATAATCAACAACTTTAGCAAAGTTGCAGGATACAAAATAAACCCACATAAATCATCAGCTTTTCTATATATCTCCAACACAGCTCAGCAGCAAGAACTAGAAAGAGAAATCCCATTCAAAATCACCTTAGACAAAATAAAATACCTAGGAATCTATCTCCCAAGACAAACACAGGAACTATATGAACACAACTACAAAACACTCGCCACACAACTAAAACTAGACTTGAACAATTGGAAAAACATTAACTGCTCATGGATAGGACGAGCCAATATAATAAAAATGACCATCCTACCCAAACTTATTTATCTATTTAGTGCCATACCCATTGAACTACCAAAATACTTCTTCACTGATTTAGAAAAAACCATAACAAAGTTTATTTGGAAGAACAAAAGATCAAGGATATCCAGGGAAATAATGAAAAAAAACACATATGATGGGGGCCTTGCAGTCCCAGACCTCAAACTATATTACAAAGCAGCAGTCATCAAAACAATTTGGTACTGGCTAAGAAACAGAAAGGAAGATCAGTGGAATAGACTGGGGGAAAACGACCTCAGCAAGACAGTATACGATAAACCCAAAGATCCCAACTTTTGGGACAAAAATCCACTATTCGATAAAAACTGCTGGGAAAATTGGAAGACAGTGTGGGAGAGACTAGGAATAGATCAACACCTCACACCCTACACCAAGATAAATTCAAAATGGGTGAGTGACTTAAACATAAAGAAGGAAACCATAAGTAAATTGGGTAAACACAGAATAGTATACATGTCAGACCTTTGGGAGGGGAAAGGCTTTAAAACCAAGCAAGATATAGAAAGAATCACAAAATGTAAAATAAATAATTTTGACTACATCAAACTAAAAAGCTTTTGTACAAACAAAACCAATGTAACTAAAATCAGAAGGGAAACAACAAATTGGGAAAAAATCTTCATAGAAACCTCTGACAAAGGTTTAATTACTCATATTTATAATGAGCTAAATCAATTGTACAAAAAATCAAGCCATTCTCCAATTGATAAATGGGCAAGGGAAATGGATAGGCAGTTCTCAGATAAAGAAATCAAAACTATTAACAAGCACATGAAGAAGTGTTCTACATCTCTTATAATCAGAGAGATGCAAATCAAAACAACTCTGAGGTATCACCTCACACCTAGAAGATTGGCTAACATAACAGCAAAGGAAAGTAATGAATGCTGGAGGGGATGTGGCAAAGTAGGGACATTAATTCATTGCTGGTGGAGTTGTGAACTGATCCAACCATTCTGGAGGGCAATTTGGAACTATGCCCAAAGGGCGACAAAAGAATATCTACCCTTTGACCCAGCCATAGCACTGCTGGGTCTGTACCCCAAAGAGATAATGGACACAAAGACTTGTACAAAAATATTCATAGCTGCGCTCTTTGTGGTGGCCCAAAACTGGAAAACGAAGGGATGCCCATCAATTGGGGAATGGCTGAACAAATTGTGGTATATGTTGGTGATGGAATACTATTGTGCTCAAAGGAATAATAAAGTGGAGAAGTTCCATGGAGACTGGAACAACCTCCAGGAAGTGATGCAGAGCGAGAGGAGCAGAACCAGGAGAACATTGTACACAGAGACTAATACACTGTGGTATAATCGAACGTAATGGACTTCTCCATTAGGGGCGGTGTAATGTCCCTGAACAACTTGCAGGCATCCAGGAGAAAAAAACACTATTCATAAGCAAAGGATAAACTATGGGAGTGGAAACACCGAGAAAAAGCAACTGCCTGAATACAGAGGTTGAGGGGACATGACAGAGGATAGACTTTAAATGAACACTCTAATGCAAATACTATCAACAAAGCAATGGGTTCAAATCAAGAAAACATCTAATGCCCAGTGGACTTACGCGTCGGCTATGGGGGGTGGGGGGGAGGAAAAGAAAATGATCTATGTCTCTAACGAATAATGCTTGGAAATGATCAAATAAAATATATTTAAAAAAAAATTTCACAATAATTCTTGTATTCATGTTTTTACAAAGCTTTTAATGGTGGAAAAATTATGCTCCTGTACAAGGAGAGTTTTAGTCAATTTAGATCAGGAATGAGAAATCATTGGGAATGTAAATTCTGATATTACATATTGGCTCAGCTTCAAACATGCCACATAAACAGTGAAAAGAGAGTCTAAAATTTTGTTTTAATTTTGGAATCATATTCCCAAGATCATTTGCTCAGATGATTTGGTATGTTATGTATGAAGATCATTTTCATCCTTATCAAATTATCAATAAGTTGAGAGTTAAATCTTCATTGTTCTTGACAATCACACTTACTTTTTACATCCAAACTTTTTGCAATAAGTTTTGGTTGTCTATTTTGAATCACTTGAAGTATCATTTGATGATGCTACATGATTTTTATATTTTTAATTTGAGTCAAATTTTTCTCGTATTTTTATATCATTCGCCCTTCATCTTATTTTTTTTAACACAAAAAGGGGGGATATGTAGCATTCCGAGCATATTCACATCTAAGAAATATAACTGATATATGGATATTGTGTCTTCAGACACAAGGTTGGAACTCTGACATTTGTGGGTGGACTCTTGACCTAGCCATGCAAACTCATTAACATTTGGTGCATTGACATTTGGTGAGGACTCCAATTCCTTGGTAAAAGGGCGGGTTGAGGTCAACACACCCAAAAGGTGTCATCATTACCTTCCCATCCAATCTGAATTATCTATGCTTTCTTATCTGGTCATTGATCCTGGCTATCCCCAAGAAAGCCTGGGGTCAAGGCGTGATTCCCTCTCTTGTTCCAGCAATCTTAAAGCTTCACTACTGTCTCTTTACTAAGGCCTCTCTGGGCCACCTGTCCTACTTCCACCTGTCTGCAAGCTTCTCATATTTTCTTTTTAATTTTACATTTAAATTTAAAATTTAAATTTAAAAAAAAATTTAAATTTTTTAAGTTTAATTCTTTGACCAAGGAAAAAAGCAGAGGGGATCACGCCTGCCCTATCTATGACTTTGACTTGTCTCTGTCTGTCATTCTTCACCCATATTCTCAGACTCCTTGCTCCTTCTTCTCGAGTCCCAGCCCACAAAGGAAAAATCCCTTTTTGTAACCACCACGACCAGGTTACAGACACCCTCATTCACAGGCCATGGTACCAACCCTGCAACCATATCTCTATGTGGCAGGCATCTTGGATTATATACCCCAAAGACTACGCATAATCAGAACAAGGGAAAGACAAGGATTCCCTCGCATCTCGAGAGGAAGTCTTTTTCTTTAACTATTGAAGATGTGACAACTTCTTATAATCCTGGCTATACATGGGCAATATGATATGTCCATGCACCTGTCCTATGATTACTTTATCACCTTAATTCAGGATCACTAAGGAGTGAACATCATTTTCTTATTATTTGATATTATAACTTGTGATCTTGGATGATGAAAATTGTTACGCTTGACATTGCTAAATGGAAATGAAGATCATTCTTATCATTGTTACAGCAGTATTGCTAAGTTATACTTCATTTTGAAATTGGATTGTGAATTCATTTTTGATTCTTTATCTGATAGCTCACTAGTATTCCTGTTTGTTGATTAAGTTTACAATTTCATTGTAACAGGATACCCTCTTATTTAATTTTTGTAAAAAAAAAAAAAAGGGGTGGATATATAACCTACCAGGCATGGGGGTATGGTTGATGTATGAAATACTTGATCAGATCCATTCATGATCGATGTATCGGCAGTTCTAAGGACAAGAGAATTCCTGGGCCTGAGCCACAAAGGCTTAGCCCTCACCTTGTCAAACCTCATTCCTCTGAAAAGCTCATGTCAGGAGAATCCCCGCCTCCTCTGATCTTGTCATTGTCTATGCAACCAAAGTTAAGAACTAGGTACTATGTCACGTATTCATTGATCACCTCTCAATCCACAATAAAGGCTGGGGTGAGGCCCCCTGCTTTTTCTCTTGTTTCCTGCAACCTAGGAGTTCTCCCTGCTGTCTCTCTTTATCTGTCCTAGCGCCACTATTGGCCACGTCCTTCTATCTCAGAATTCTTACCTCCGCTTGGTCTCTTATGTCTCAGATTTTCCTTTCATGGTTTTTCTAAGGAAAATAGTATCAGGGGCCATTGCCGCTCCCATTTCAATTCACTTCTCTGTGTCTCTTGATTTATCACCCATTTTCTCCGACTCCTTTCTCCTTCTCAAGCCCAAACCCACTAAGGACATACATTATGTAGCAGCCGCAGGTTGGACTCTTATCCCAGGTTTCACAAAGATATATCATCTCACGATTCACTGACCTAACCTCGGTCACCATGACCATACGTGAAACATATGGGTACCGAAGACTAAGATTGCTGTGTCTTCCCTTTGGGCACTTGGGTTTCAGGACCCCAGCCCCAGGAGTTCCTGTTCACTCCCCCCCACCCCAGGAATTCCTTTTTACTCCCCGTACCCTAAAAGTGTATAAAACACCTGCAAATCGCAGCCTCGGGGCCAGCACTTTAGGTCCTCGGCACCAAGCTATATTTTGCTCAATAAAGTACCTCTTGTGTGTTGCATTACCGTGTGTGTGTGTGTCTGTGTGTGTGTGTGTGTGTGTGTGTGTATGTGTCCTCCATGGATTCTGAGCCAGAATCGGTCATTATACCTCCAACCCAAAAGGCAGGAGTCCTAGACACGGAACAGAAGAGCAGCCTTAACACTGCTGCTGCTGCTGCTGCTCTTTGTGCTACAGCTGACCGCTCTGTGGCATCACATTCTGAGGGAGAGCCAAGAACACAAGGTACAAGTGGAGCCCAAGAGTGACCAGGCTACCCTATAGGTTCCAGCCATCTCTCTATCTAGGCAGGCACTGATGCCAGCACACAGCCAGCCAGCCAGCCAGTCAGCCAGCCAGCAGCGTCTAGTGTATTCTCTACCTGCTTCACTCCTTTCACAGACCTAGCCAGGACATGGTGAGGACCAAGGAGAATAGTGAATGTGCCGGGAAAAGGGACAGCTGTCTCATCCCTGCAAGGACAAGGTCCACCCTATGTTGCCAGGAACGACACTTCCCCCCTTTTGAGGTGAGGAGGGATGCATGGCTGGAGGAATGGGCATGCTTGCAGGGGAGGGTCATGCCTCCAGGGTCACACAGGACTTGCCTTTGCCTCCTCTATCCCTGCTGATCCTCGGTGGACACCACTCCAAAGGAGACACTTCCCTTACAAAGAACGCTCACAAGGTGTGTAAGCCAGAGGACGCCCACCAAAGGCTTTTCCACCAAAGGCATGTTGGTGATGTGACTGGCAGGAAGAGCAGGCTGAACACACTTTAGGGGCTCTGGTAGTTATACCAGGGGCCAGCCAGACTCTCTTAACAGAGTCCACCATGCCCGGGGTACCAAAGTGGCCATTAGGATGAACAGATTGGTAAATTTGGTGATGGAAACTTCTAGGGAGCAGGGGTTTTCCTTCAGATGACACCCACACTCCATGAATTGGTTTTGCTTTGAATTTTCCTTTCCATTTCTCCACTTCCTTTTCATTATAGGAAAGTGATCCATTTAAGTCATCAGTGGTTGTTCCTGTTCAAAGTAGTTCAGGCCCTCCTATGGCTGCTAGCTTGGCAGCAGCATCTGCTCAGTCATGTCCCCTGGAGACAGAGTCAGTGCCACCTCTATGGGCACAGCAGTGAACTAGAGCCAGGGCTTCAGGCAGCGGGAGAGCAGAAAGAACTTCCTTAATCATTTCTGCATCCGCTATGGAAGGAGAATACTGAGAGCACAGGGTGGAAGGCAGGTGTGTGACTGCTCTAAGGCTAAGTGGGCCACTCACGGCCAAGGTCCACTCATATTTATGCCTGAGACGTCAGGATGTGTACGAGGCTTGGGGTCCAACTTGCACAGAGCTCTAAAAGCTTATTTCAAAACCATTTAAAAAAAAAAAAAAAACCCTCCTCGGATGCAATACCAATATGTGGCCTCAAGAGGGAGACCAAGAGGCGAAGGGGGTGGGGGAGGGGGAGCTGAGCACCTGAGGAAGTTGGGGACCTGGGAGTGGGGCTACTGCAGGAGGGGACTTTCTGGTGGGTGTCCCCCAGGGAGAGGAGGGACAGTGTGGGAGGCGGGCAATTGAGAGGGAGGGGCAGCTTTCAGGGGTAGGCCTGCCTATGGAGCTGACCAGTACAGGCAGCAGGCGGGACTACTGAAGAACCCAGAGGAAGAGGCAGGAGGCGGGCTCCGCGGCCTCAGCCACCCCCAAAGCCTCCTCCCCTCGGCAGAGGTGCCTCATGTGACCAACTTCGGCCCAAGTGCTGCTCCCCTACCTCACCCAGTCCACACGCAACTTCCAGTCTTTTGCCTTGGTGGACCTTAATGCTAGGCACAGCCACACAGGGAGACTCTGACAGAAAAGGCGGGAACTTTCCGCTCCCCTCCCCCTCCGCCACGTGCCACCTGCCTGCCCCTACTGCGCCTGCGTGCCACCTGCCTGCCCCTGAGCGCCTGCGCTCCAAGCCTCCTGGCCTGCCTTTTACTCTGGGCCTGCGCAGCTCTTCCACACACCTCCTTCCTCCACCCCTCCCTTCAGCTGGAGCCCTTGCTTTTGCCACACTCTGCAATTGGGGTTCGGGCTCCAAACACACATTAAGGGATACACCACCAGCAACCAGGGGAAAGGGCTCAGTCCCCACCCCCACACCTCCGACCTGGGACTGGCCTTGCCTCACATTTATCCCTTACAAAAAGCCCAGGTTCCGTGGAGGGAAAACAAAAAACAAAAACCTATTTGGTATTGACCTACAATGCCCAAAGGAGTCCCAGGGTGAAAGGGGATGGGACATGCTTACTCTCCTGGTTGATGGCATTAAGCTCAAATGAAGAAGTGAGCAAAGCCATTACAGAACTTAGGAATAATTGTGCACGGTTGTCTATTCCAAACATCTTGGGATAGCAGTGCTTTTAATAGCAAGAAATGGGCTGAATTGGATAGCTCATGGCTTATATGCAAGCTATCCGATGGCAAGAAAATCTCACCAGAAAAAGGACAGACTGCAGAGGTGTCTGGCACAGGACACATGCAAAAAACAGCCAATGAGCTGGAAAGATCATCACTGCCCTATAGGCAGGTCTAACACACTATCCACGCACATGTCATTGTATGAAACACAATTTGCCTCCAGAAGAATATCGTGAAGTCCCTGACAGATATTCTGGACTACAGATTGATGGGTATTGGTTATAAGATCAAACGTTATCACATACCTGAAAATTCCAAATGGAATTGGCATAACAAGGAACTGAAAATTACTTTTGTGGAATTGTTCCACGTTACCCAAATAGGATCAAATATCAAATGGTACAATTGGGAAGGTTATGACTGTACCATAAATACTGACCAATTGCAGTACGATTTGTCCAAAATGTATATGTGATCATTGTCTTCAAGGGTACATTATATTGGCAAACAACAGCATGTCTTTCTTCGTATCAGACTTATCGAAAAGTCAATTTGGTTCAGCTGTGGCATTTCAACTTTCATAAGAAAGAAGGGTGGAAACGGTATCACTAACCATCGATCTCTTCCACACTCTAAAACGAACATCAGTTAAAACTTTGCAATAACAGTTTGAATGTCCTGCGAAAGATTACATTGTAGGATAGATCTGAATTGGGTTGAATATTACCAAGAAATTAAGACTGTGAGGGACCCAAGGGGATGATCACGTTGGGTCGAGGTCTTGTCTGAATGTTGACAGAGAGTGGAAACATCTGGTCACCCACAAAGCACATCATGCCAGCCAACACAAGACCAGGAAGAGAAGCAGACCAACGCTGTTGACATCAGCTAACTACACGCCAGCCACTATCCAGGCACGCTGGAAGGACACTTCACCGGTGACTAAGATCACTCCAGAAGACTGACATGACACTATCAGTGACATTAGCTATTAGGCTACTGTGGGACACTGGTCCGGCTGACATCCATTGATAGAGTGTACCCAAACCAAGAGCAAGGATGCTAACTCAGAAGGACTAAACCACACTTGTGTCTGTCTAAGACATCAGATAAATCCAATACTACCAGGTCTTTCTTATGGAATCAAAACAAAATAGCTACACTTGTTTAGACGTGAATGTATACCTTTCATTTTGTATGTCTATGATACTGTCAAAAGGATACATTGTAAAACTACTACTAGTATTGTAAGAAATGCTGCTATCCCTGAGGGTATAGACATTGGTATGACTCTCCAAAGAGGAGGAGATCGAAAACTTTCACTCATAGCATAGATCTGATACCTCGGACAACAAAAAGGGAGGTGCCAGGCAGAAAATGCTACACAGGCAGGTTTAATGGACAGATGATCCCGATGTGACTCAGGAAAAAAGGTATGAGAGATCAGCCAAAATGCACTCTGAAACCTTTCATCAGGAACCTAAGTTATTGAAAAAGATCATTGACAACCATGCAAAGATGATGTTCCTGCCAATAACTAGGTGGACGTGACATGCCAACCACCGTGGGTGTACTTGAGTGTTAATACCATTGTTAACCATTAGTCCTGAAATCCAGTCTTTTGGGGTAATATCTTTATGGGAACGGTTTCTTGCTCTCTACCAATAGTCCCAGAATTCAGGCAGGCCCCTGGATTCGGGGTCTATTGGCTTCCCATCCAAATACTGGAAGACGTTCTGGTATTTGAAAGTAAAGCCTCAGTGGTCATCTGAGTGCGCTAGGTTGGACAATTTCTGTGGACGCGCAGTTATTGACTCTCCTAGGTGGAACGAGTTATCACACACATACATGGAGCAAGGGCAAAGTATGATCTAAGTTTTCCTTTTTTGGAGTAGGTATTGAAAATAGGACACAATAGGCACGGATAAGCTTGTAGAAAAAGCACATGGAATATTATACATTAACAACCAGGAAAGAACAAGCTACACCAAATTCGACAAGTTCCAGAAACTGTAGAAATTCTTTCTCCATGAAAAACAACTTAAGCTTCTATTTACCCAAACATTGGTTTGGTGGAATGAATTTTCCAAATATTGGTAATGTGATATGCTTGGCTATCATATTGATGGGTTTATTGATAAAAGCAGAAATTTAAATGAGGATGATATACGAAATATGCAGCCAAAACTTGAAATGTCACTTCCTTATCATCATCCTGGGTATTTAGACTGCAGATCAGAATGTAATGTGTTTGGGAATGTTGGTATTTGTTAAAAATTTCACAATAATTCTTGTATTCATGTTTTTACAAAGCTTTTAATGGTGGAAAAATTATGCTCCTGTACAAGGAGAGTTTTAGTCAATTTAGATCAGGAATTAGAAATCATTGGGAATGTAAATTCTGATATTACATATTGGCTCAGCTTCAAACATGCCACATAAACAGTGAAAAGAGAGTCTAAAATTTTGTTTTAATTTTGGAATCATATTCCCAAGATCATTTGCTCAGATGATTTGGTATGTTATGTATGAAGATCATTTTCATCATTATCAAATTATCAATAAGTTGAGAGTTAAATCTTCATTGTTCTTGACAATCACACTTACTTTTTACATCCAAACTTTTTGCAATAAGTTTTGGTTGTCTATTTTGAATCACTTGAAGTATCATTTGATGATGCTACATGATTTTTATATTTTTAATTTGAGTCAAATTTTTCTCGTATTTTTATATCACTCGCCCTTCATCTTATTTTTTTTAACACAAAAAGGGGGGATATGTAGCATTCCAAGCATATTCACATCTAAGAAATATAACTGATATATGGATATTGTGTCTTCAGACACAAGGTTGGAACTCTGACATTTGTGGGTGGACTCTTGACCTAGCCATGCAAACTCATTAACATTTGGTGCATTGACATTTGGTGAGGACTCCAATTCCTTGGTAAAAGGGCGGGTTGAGGTCAACACACCCAAAAGGTGTCATCATTACCTTCCCATCCAATCTGAATTATCTATGCTTTCTTATCTGGTCATTGATCCTGGCTATCCCCAAGAAAGCCTGGGGTCAAGGCGTGATTCCCTCTCTTGTTCCAGCAATCTTAAAGCTTCACTACTGTCTCTTTACTAAGGCCTCTCTGGGCCAACTGTCTTACTTCCACCTGTCTGCAAGCTTCTCATATTTTCTTTTTAATTTTACATTTAAATTTAAAATTTAAATTTAAAAAAAAATTTAAATTTTTTAAGTTTAATTCTTTGACCAAGGAAAAAAGCAGAGGGGATCACGCCTGCCCTATCTATTACTTTGACTTGTCTCTGTCTGTCATTCTTCACCCATATTCTCAGACTCCTTGCTCCTTCTTCTCGAGTCCCAGCCCACAAAGGAAAAATCCCTTTTTGTAACCACCACGACCAGGTTACAGACACCCTCATTCACAGGCCATGGTACCAACCCTGCAACCATATGTCTATGTGGCAGGCATCTTGGATTATATATCCCAAAGAGTACGCATAATCAGAACAAGGGAAAGACAAGGATTTCCTCTCATCTCGAGAGGAAGTCTTTTTCTTTAACTATTGAAGATGTGACAACTTCTTATAATCCTGGCTATACATGGGCAATATGATATGTCCATGCACCTGTCCTATGATTACTTTATCACCTTAATTCAGGATCACTAAGGAGTGAACATCATTTTCTTATTATTTTATATTATAACTTGTGATCTGTGATGATGAAAATTGTTACGCTTGACATTGCTAAATGGAAATGAAGATCATTCTTATCATTTTTACAGCAGTATTGCTAAGTTATACTTCATTCATTTTTGATTCTTTATCTGATAGCTCACTAGTATTCCTGTTTGTTGATTAAGTTTACAATTTCATTGTAAAAGGATACCCTCTTATTTAATTTTTGTAAAAAAAAAGGGGGGTAGATATATAACCTACCAGGCATGGGGGTATGGTTGATGTATGAAATACTTGATCAGATCCATTCATGATCGATGTATCGGCAGTTCTAAGGGCAAGAGAATTCCTGGGCCTGAGCCACAAAGGCTTAGCCCTCACCTTGTCAAACCTCGTTCCTCTGAAAAGCTCATGTCAGGAGAATCCCCTCCTCCTCTGATCTTGTCATTGTCTATGCAACCAAAGTTAAGAACTATGTACTATGTCACCTATTCATTGATCACCTCTCAATCCACAATAAAGGCTGGGGTGAGGCCCCCTGCTTTTTCTCTTGTTTCCTGCAACCTAGGAGTTCTCCCTGCTGTCTCTCTTTATCGGTCCTAGCGCCACTATTGGCCACGTCCTTCTATCTCAGAATTCTTACCTCCGCTTGGTCTCTTATGTCTCAGATTTTCCTTTCATGGTTTTTCTAAGGAAAATAGTATCAGGGGCCATCGCCGCTCCCATTTCAATTCACTTCTCTGTGTCTCTTGATTTATCACCCATTTTCTCCGACTCCTTTCTCCTTCTCGAGCCCAAACCCACTAAGGACATACATTATGTAGCAGCCGCAGGTTGGACTCTTATCCCAGGTTTCACAAACATATATCATCTCACGATTCACTGACCTAACCTCGGTCACCATGACCATTCGTGAAACATATGGGTACCGAAGACTAAGATTGCTGTGTCTTCAGGACCCCAGCCCCAGGAGTTTCGGTTCACTCCCCCCCACCCCAGGAATTCCTTTTTACTCCCTGTACCCTAAAAGTGTATAAAACACCTACAAATCGCAGCCTCGGGGCCAGCACTTTAGGTCCTCGGCACCAAGCTATATTTTGCTCAATAAAGTACCTCTTGTGTGTGGCATTACTGTGTGTGTGTGTGTGTGTGTGTGTGTGTGTGTGTGTGTGTGTGTGTGTCCTCCATGGATTCTGAGCCAGAATCGGTCATTATACCTTCAACCCAAAAGGCAGGAGTCCTAGAAACGGAACAGAAGAGCTGCCTTAACACTGCTGCTGCTGCTGCTGCTCTTTGTGCTACAGCTGACCGCTCTGTGGCATCACATTCTGAGGGAGAGCCAAGAACACAAGGTACAAGTGGAGCCCAAGAGTAACCAGGCTACCCTATAGGTTCCAGCCATCTCTCTATCTAGGCAGGCACTGATGCCAGCACACAGCCAGCCAGCCAGCCAGCCAGTCAGCCAGCCAGCAGCGTCTAGTGTATTCTCTACCTGCTTCACTCCTTTCACAGACCTAGCCAGGACATGGTGAGGACCAAGGAGAATAGTGAACGTGCCGGTAAAAGGGACAGCTGTCTCATCCCTGCAAGGACAAGGTCCACCCTATGTTGCCAGGAACAACACTTCCCCCCTTTTGAGGTGAGGAGGGATGCATGGCTGGAGGAATGGGCATGCTTGCAGGGGAGGGTCATGCCTCCAGGGTCACACAGGACTTGCCTTTGCCTCCTCTATCCCTGCTGATCCTCGGTGGACACCACTCCAAAGGAGACACTTCCCTGACAAAGAACGCTCACAAGGTGTGTAAGCCAGAGGACGCCCACCAAAGGCTTTTCCACCAAAGGCATGTTGGTGATCTGACTGGCAGGAAGGGCAGGCTGAACACACTTTAGGGGCTCCGGTAGTTATACCAGGGGCCAGCCAGACTCTCTTAACAGAGTCCACGATGCCCGGGGTACCAAAGTGGCCATTAGGATGAACAGATTGGTAAATTTGGTGATGGAAACTTCTAGGGAGCAGGGGTTTTCCTTCAGATGACACCCACACTGCATGAATTGGTTTTGCTTTGAATTTTCCTTTCCATTTCTCCACTTCCTTTTCATTATAGGAAAGTGATCCATTTAAGTCATCAGTGGTTGTTCATGTTCAAAGTAGTTCAGGCCCTCCTATGGCTGATAGCTTGGCAGCAGCATCTGCTCAGTCATGTCCCCTGGAGACAGGGTCAGTGCCACCTCTATGGGCACAGCAGTGAACTAGAGCGAGGGCTTCAGGCAGCGGGAGAGCAGAAAGAACTTCCTTAATCATTTCTGCATCCGCTATGGAAGGAGAATACTGAGAGCACAGGGTGGAAGGCAGGTGTGTGACTGCTCTAAGGCAAAGTGGGCCACTCACGGCCAAGGTCCACTCCTATTTATGCCTGAGACGTCAGGATGTGTACGAGGCTTGGGGTCCAACTTGCACAGAGCTCTAAAAGCTTATTTCAAAACCATTAAAAAAAAAAAAAAAACCCTCCTCGGATGCAATACCAATATGTGGCCTCAAGAGGGAGACCAAGAGGCGAAGGGGGTGGGGGAGGGGGAGCTGAGCACTTGAGGAAGTTGGGGACCTGGGAGTGGGGCTACTGAAGGAGGGGACTTTCTGGTGGGTGTCCCCCAGGGAGAGGAGGGGCAGTGTGGGAGGGGGGCAATTGAGAGGGAGGGGCAGCTTTCAGGGGTAGGCCTGCCTATGGAGCTGACCAGTACAGGCAGCAGGCTGGACTACTGAAGAACCCAGAGGAAGAGGCAGGAGGCGGGCTCCGCGGCCTCAGCCACCCCCAAAGCCTCCTCCCCTCGGCAGAGGTGCCTCATGTGACCAACTTCAGCCCAAGTGCTGCTCTCCTACCTCACACAGTCCACACGCAACTTCCAGTCTTTTGCCTTGGCGGACCTTAATGCTAGGCACAGCGACTCAGGGAGACTCTGACAGAAAAGGCGGGAACTTTCCGCTCCCCTCCCCCTCCGCCACGTGCCACCTGCCTGCCCCTACTGCGCCTGCGTGCCACCTGCCTGCCCCTGAGCGCCTGCGCTCCAAGCCTCCTGGCCTGCCTTTTACTCTGGGCCTGCGCAGCTCTTCCACACACCTCCTTCCTCCACCCCTCCCTTCAGCTGGAGCCCTTGCTTTTGCCACACTCTGCAATTGGGGTTCGGGCTCCAAACACACATTAAGGGATACACCACCAGCAACCAGGGGGAGGGCACAGTCCCCACCCCCACACCTCCGACCTGGGACTGGCCTTGCCTCACATCTATCCCTTACAAAAAGCCCAGGTTCGGTGGAGGGAAAACAAAAAACAAAAACCTATTTGGTATTGACCTACAATGCCCAAAGGAGTCCCAGGGTGAAAGGGGATGGGACATGCTTACTCTCCTGGTTTATGGCATTAAGCTCAAATGAAGAAGTGAGCAAAACCATTACAGAACTTAGGAATAATTGTGCACGGTTGTCTATTCCAAACATCTTGGGATAAATGGGCTGAATTGGATAGCTCATGGCTTATATGCAAGCTATCCGATGGCAAGAAAATCTCACCAGAAAAAGGACAGACTGCAGAGGTGTCTGGCACAGGACACATGCAAAAAACAGCCAATGAGCTGGAAAGATCATCACTGCCCTATAGGCAGGTCTAACACACTATCCACGCACATGTCATTGTATGAAACACAATTTGCCTCCAGAAGAATATCGTGAAGTCCCTGACAGATATTCTGGACTACAGATTGATGGGTATTGGTTATAAGATCAAACGTTATCACATACCTGAAAATTCCAAATGGTATTGGCATAACAAGTAACTGAAAATTACTTTTGTGGAATTGTTCCCCGTTACCCAAATATGATCAAATATCAAATGGTACAATTGGGAAGGTTATGACTGTACCATAAATACTGTCCAATTGCAGTACAATTTGTCCAAAATGTATATGTGATCATTGTCTTCAAGGGTACATTATATTGGCAAACAACAGCATGTCTTTCTTCCTATCAGACTTATCGAAAAGTCAATTTGGTTCAGCTGTGGCATTTCAACTTTCATAAGAAAGAAGGGTGGAAACGGTATCACTAACCATCGATCTCTTCCACACTCTAAAACGAACATCAGTTAAAACTTTGCAATAACAGTTTGAATGTCCTGCGAAAGATTACATTGTAGGAGATATCTGAATTGGGTTGAATATTACCAAGAAATTAAGACTGTGAGGGACCCAAGGGGATGATAACGTTGGGTCGAGGTCTTGTCTGTATGTTGACAGAGAGTGAAAACATCTGGTCACCCACAAAACACATCATGCCAGCCAACACAAGACCCATTTTTTCAAACATTGCCGATGTTATATTCTTGGTTATATTGAATGGTTCTTTTATACAGAAGTAGAGATTTCAATAAGGCTGATATAAGAAATATGCAGCCAGAAGTTGCCATCTCACTTCATTATCATCATTCTTGTTATTTAAACAACAAATCAGAATGTAATCTTTATGGGAATATTGGTACTTGTTAAGAATTTGCACTAATTGTTGCATTTATAGCTGTGTAAAAGTTTTACAGGGTCAATCGTGGTCAACATCGAGTAGGGAAATGGAAATCAATTTTGAATGTCAATTCTGACATGACACATTGGTTCAGCTACAGCTATGCCACATGAAAGGTGAGCCATTAGTTTAAAATTTTGCATTCATTTCATGGTCATTTTCCGTGATCATTTTCTCAGGTTATTTTTCCCATATATTTTCTTTGAAAAACTAGAAGTACATTGTAAGTATGACTAATGCTCTGATCCTGATATATGAATCAGAAATTTTATTTTTGGACTTACCCATAAGGCTTATATCAGAAATCTGCAGCCAAAAGTTGCCATGTCACTTCATTAGCTTCATTCTTGTTGTTTCAACAACAAATCAAAATGTAATGTTCATGGGAATGTTGATACTTGAATTGATGTTTGTACTAATGCTTGAAAAATGTAAAAGATGCTCATCTATTTGGTATAGATACCACCACAAAGATCCCACACTCCAAAGACTTGACAATGGGATCAAAAGGGAATAGCTACAGTTGTTCAGACACTACTGTATGCCTTTCGTTTTATATGTCGGTGCTATATGCTGTCAAAAGGAATTTATTTTGTATGCATTGTAAGATTCCTATTTGTATTGTAAAAAATGCTACTATTATACAAGGGTATAGACATTGGTATGACTCTCTTAGGAGAAGGAGATAGAATTTTTCATCCACAGCATAGACCTAGTAACCCTGACAACAAAAAAAATTATGTTTAAAGCAGGAGATGCTGCCCAGGGATTTAGGATGGACAGATGGTCCTGATCTAACTCTTACAAAAAAAAGGAGGAAATGTCAGGCAGAATGTACTTTGACAATTTTAATTAGGAACCTAAGTTATTGAAAACGGTCATCTACATCTATGTATAGATGATGTTCTTTACAATACCTAGATAGATATTATGTGCCAACCGCCATTGGTGTGGTTCCAATGTTAATACCCTTTTTGGTCATTACTCCTAAAATCCCCCATCTTTTGGGGTGATGTCTTTATGGGAACTCTTTCATGCTGGCTCCCAACAGCCCCAGAGTGCAGTCAGGCCACTGGATTTGGGGTCGATCATTTTCCCCTTCTAATTCTGGAAGACATTGTGGTCTCTGGGAAGTCTAGCCTCAGTGGTAAAGTGAGTGCTCAAGGTTGGACAACCACTGTGGACTCACAGTTGTTGACTCTGCTCTGTGGAATAGGCTATTCTACACCTCCATGGGACAGAGGCAAAGTATACACTAAGTTTCCCCTTTAGAGTGTATATTTAAAGATGGGGGGGGGGGGAATTGGCACTGATAAGCTTGTAGAAAGAGCAGATTGGATGTTTTACATTTACAAGGAATTAAGAAGTTACATCAAATTCTATGTGAGCAAGAAGCGGTAGAAATTGCTTCTACGTGAAAAGCAACTTAAGCTTCTAATGAACCCAAACACTAGTTTGGTAGAATGAATTTTTCAAACATTGCCAATGTTATATTCTTGGTTATATTGAATGGTTCTTTTATACAGAAGTAGAGATTTCAATAAGGCTGATATAAGAAATATGCAGCCAGAAGTTGACATGGCACTTCATTATCTTCATTCCTGTTATTTAAACAACAAATCAGAATGAAATGTTTATGGGAAAATTGGTACTTGTTAAGAATTTGCACTAATTGTTGCATTTATAGTTGTGTAAAAGTTTTACAGGGTCAATCGTGGTCAACATCGAGTAGGGAAATGGAAATCATTTTGGAATGTCAATTCTGACATGACACATTGGCTCAGCTACAGCTATGCCACATGAAAGGTGAGCCATTAGTTTAAAATTTTGCATTCATTTCATGGTCATTTTCCGTGATCATTTTCTCAGATTATTTTTCCCATATATTTTCTTTGAAATACTAGAAGTACATTGTAAGTACTACTAATGCTCTGATCCTGATATATGAATCAGAAATTTTATTTTTGGACATACCCATAAGTCTTATATAAGAAATATGCAGCCAAAAGTTGCCATGTCACTTCATTAGCTTCATTCTTGTTGTTTCAACAACAAATCAAAATGTAATGTTCATGGGAATATTGACACTTGAATTGATGTTTGTACTAATGTTTGATAAATGTAAAAGATGCTCATCTATTTGGTATGCTGTTCAAAAAAAGGAGGGGGGAGAAAGAGAGAAAGTATTTTTAAGAATATCTTTATATTAGGGGGCAGCTGGGTAGCTCAGTGGATTGAGAGCCAGGCCTAGAGATGGGAGGTCCTAGGTTCAAATGTAGCCTCAGCTACTTTCCAGCTGTGTGACCCTGGGCAAGTCACTTGACCCCCATTGCCTAGCCCTTATTGACTCCAAGACGGAAGGTAAGGGTTTAAAAAAAAAGAATATCTTTATACCATTCTCATTTCAAATTGAGCAGTTAGGATTTGATGCTCTTTTACTTTATTTTCTCTGAATATTTTCATTAACCTATGTTGTTTTTCTTTTCATACATTTTAAAGTAAGATTATATTTTTATTACTTTTTTATCATTATTTTTCATCTATTATGAGACTTATCTTTGATTTTGTCGCAGTCCAGCCCAGAGGTATTATGGAGAGACAAGGATTGTGTGTGAGCACATGGCCATTCTGCGCATGGCAATGAGCTCTATTCCCAGCGTGGCTGAAGTTTAGGCGCCAAACCCTGCTTTCCTTTGTCTCACTTGCCTGAGGATAATAACCCCACCTTCACCTTGTCATAAGTTGCAATTATCCAATGGCAATACGCCAGGTAACTCATCCATATGTATTGAGGTATCATGTAACTGATCAATATGTATTGAGCTCATTTGTATATCAAAGAGAATATATGGGACTGACACAGCCAGCCCCCCCACTAGGAGGACACTGACAGGTTTGCTATGGAGCAACTTCTCCCCTTTCTCTCTCCTCTCTATCTTTCTCCATGGCCTCCCTGTTTCTCTCTCTTTTCTAATGCTAATATCTAGCATTATCTACCACCTTTAGTTTCTGATCTCCTTTCCATCTGAGCTAGCATTATCCTCTGACCAGTGCAGTGTTAAATTGAGACCATTGGATGGGAATAGCCTGAATTAATAACCACCAGTGGTCGGAGCAGGCTGTGGCTCCCGAAAATTAATAATTGATTACTGACTCGATTACTTACATCTCTAAAGTCGGCTCGTTCACGCCCTTCGCAGGATGTAAAACTTCTATCCTGTTTCTATCTTCTCTCCTTGTAACCTCGCGCGGGCCGGGAGGTTGCAGATTTTGATTACTAAGTATAAAGATCATTTTATCATTATCAAATTATATATATTAATATGTGAGGAAAATGTTTTGTGTAACTCTCAAAAATTGTATGCATCATAAGAGTAGTTAGAAGAAACATGCATAGGGAAAGATTGGGGCATTAAGAAGATTTGGGGAAAGTGGGGCAAAGAAAGGAAAAGGGAGGGGGGAACCGTTGACAATACTAAGACTTACTTCAAGAAATGGGGGGGGACTAAATAGAATAATCTTTCCCATATAAAGATACACATGGGAAGGGGAGGGGAAGAACTCTCATATGAGGAGAGGAAGAGAGTGTGAAGTGGAATTACTTAAACCTTTCTCGCAGTGAAATCAAATCTGAGAGGGAAAGAACATCTAGATCCAGTGGGATCCTGAATTCTATCTTATCCAATAGGGCAAGAAAGAAAGGAAAATTAAGGAGGGGGAGGGGGGAGAGAGTATAAAAAGGGAGGGAAGGAGAGGGAGGAGGGGAAGGGAGCATAAAAAGGGAGGGGCTAGAAAGGGAAACATCTCAAGGGAGGGGACTAGGGGGACTGACCTAAAGTAAATCACTGGTTCAAAAGGAGATTGCTAAAGAAGAAAGGTCAGAACTAGGGGAAAATATCCAAATGCCAGCGAATCCACAAATGACAATCATAACTTTGAACGTAAATGGGATGAACTCACCCATAAAACGTAGACAAATAGCAGATTGGATTAGAACCCAAAACCCTACCATTTGTTATCTTCAAGAAACACATATGAGGTGGGCTGACACTCACAAGGTTAGAATTAAAGGTTGGAGTAAGACCTTTTGGGCCTCAACTGATAGAAAGAAGGCAGGAGTTGCAATCATGATATCTGACAAAGCCAAAGCAAAAATAGATCTGATCAAAAGGGATAGGGAACGTAAATATATTCTGTTAAAAGGGAGTATATACAATGAGGAAATATCACTAATCAACATGTATGCACCAAAGGGTATAGCATCCAAATTTTTAATAGAGAAACTAGGAGAATTGAAGGAGGAAATAGACAATAAAATCATATTAGTGGGAGACTTGAACCAACCACTATCAAATTTAGATAAATCAAACTTAAAAATAAACAAGAAAGAGGTAAAAGAGGTGAATGAAATCTTATAAAAATTAGAGTTAATAGACATATTGAGAAAAATAAATAGGGACGAAAAGGAATAAACCTTCTTTTCAGCACCACATGGCACATTCACAAAAACAGATCATACACTAGGTCACAGAAACATGTCACTTAAATGCAGAAAAGCAGAAATAATAAATGCAGCCTTTTCAGATCACAAGGCAATAAAAATATTGATCGGCAAGGGTACATGGAGATACAACCTCAACTCTTTTAACTCTTACAGTTTAAGTCTTCCACTCTTTTAAACTATCACTCACCTTTGAAGAGAAGCGACGTCGACGTCTTGCTGCTGCACGTGAATGCTGACTCCAGGTCACAACCTCACCTCCAGTAACAACTGGTGTTCCATGCCCCATCTGCCACAAACTCTGTGCCTCATGAGGTCTTTGAACTCCAAAGCCATATGAGGATACACTGTAGATGATAATGCACAAAGACAATAGTCATTCTCGGTCACCAAGAGACTACCACTACTGTTTGGCTTTCATTTTAGATGTCGATGCTCTAGACTGTCAAAAGGAATTTATTTTGTATGCATTCTAACAATCTTATTTGTATTGTAAGAAATGGTACTATTATACAACGGTATAGACATTGGTATGACTCTCTTAGGAGAAGGAGATAGAATTTTTCATCTACAGCATAGACCTAGTAACCCTGACAACAAAAAAACTATGTAGAAAGCAGGAGACGCTGCACAGGGATTTATGATGGACAGATGGTCCTGATCGAACTCTTAACAAAAAGGAGGAAATGTCAGGCAGAATGTACTTTGACAATTTTAATTAGGAACCTAAGTTATTGAAAACGGTCATCTACATCTATGTATAGATGATATTCCTGACAATCGATATTATGTGAAACCGCCATTGGTGTGATTACATGTTAATACCATTTTGGGTCATTACTCCTAAAAACCCCCATCTTTTGGGGTGATATCTTGATGGGAACTCTTTCATGCTTGTTCCCACCAGCCCCAGAGTTCAGGCAGACTGCTGGATTTGGGGATTATCACTTTCTCCTTCTAATACTGGAAGACGTTCTGGTCTGTGGGAAGTCTAGCCTCAGTGGTCAACTGAGTGCTCAAGGTTGGACAACCTCTGTGGACGCACAGATGTTGACCCACCTCTGTGGAATTATTCTACACTTCCATGGGACAGAGGCAAAGTATACACTAAGGTTCCCCTTTGGAGTTTATATTTAAAGATTGGAAAAAATTGGCACTGATACCCTAACCCTAAAAGCACATTGGATGTTTTACATTTACAAGGAATTAAGAAGTTACATCAAATTCTATGTGAGCAAGAAGCGGTAGAAATTGCTTCTACGTGAAAAGCAACTTAAGCTTCTAATGAACCCAAATACTGGTTTGGTACAATGAATTTTTCAAACATTGCCAATGTTATATTCTTGGATATATTTAATGGTTCTTTTATACAGAAGTAGAGATTTCAGTAAGGCTGATATAAGAAATATGCACCCAGAAGTTGCCATCTCACTTCATCAGCTTCATTCTTGTTATTTAAACAACAAATCAGAATGTAATGTTTATGGGAAAATTGGTACTTGTAAAGAATTTGCACTAATTGTTGCATTTATAGTTGTGTAAAAGTTTTACAATGTCAATCTTGGTCAACATAGATTGGGGAAATAGAAATCATTTTTGAATGTCAATTCTGACATGACACATTGGCTCAGCTACAGCTATGCCACATGAAAGGTGAGCCATTAGTATAAAATTTTGCATTCATTTCATGGTCATTTTTCATGATCATTTTCTCAGATATTTTTCCCATATATTTTCTTTGAAATACTAGAAATACATTGTAAGTACTACTAATGCTCTGATCCTGATATATGAATCAGAAATTTTATTTTTGGACATACCCATAAGTCTTATATAAGAAATATGCAGCCAAAAGTTTCCATGTCACTTCATTAGCTTCATTCTTGTTGTTTCAACAACAAATCAAAATGTAATGTTCATGGGAATATTGATACCTGAATTGATGTTTGTACTAATGTTTGAAAAATGTAAAAGATGCTCATCTATTTGGTATGCTATTCAAAAAGAAAGGGGGGGGGGAGAAAGAGAGAAAGTATTTTAAGAATATCTTTATACCATTCTCATTTCAATTGAGCAATTTGGATTTGATGCTCTTTTACTTTATGTTCTCTGAATATTTTGATTACCCTATGTTGTTTTTCTTTTCATGCATTTTGAAGTAAGATTATTTTCTTATCACTTTTTTATCATTATTTTTAACCTATTATGAGACTTTTATCTTAGATTTTGATTACTAAGTATGAAGATCATTTTTATCATTATAAAATTATTAATAAGTTGAGAGAAAAATCTTCATTGTTGTTGACAATCACACTTACTTTTTACATCCAAACTTTTTGCAGTAAGTTTTGGGTGTCTATTTTGAATCACTTGAAGTATCATTTTATGATGCTACATGATTTTTATATTTTTAATTTGAGTCACAATTTTTCTTGTATTTTCATATCACTCGCCCTTCATCTTATTTTTTTAAAACAGAAAATGGGGATATGTAGCATTCCAAGCATATTCACATCTAAGAAATATAATTGATGTATGGATATTGTGTCTTCAGACACTAGATTTGAACTCTGACATTTGTGGGTGGACCCTGGACCAAGCCATGCAAACTCATTAACATTTGGTGCATTAACATTTGGTGAGGACTCCAATTCCTTGGTAAAAGGGCTGGTTGAGGTCAACACGCCCATGACATTTCATCATTACCTTCCCATCCAATCTGAATTATCTGTGCTTTGTTACCTGGTCATTGATCCTGGCTATCCCCAAGAAAGCCTGGGGTAAAGGCTTGATTCCCTCTCTTGTTCCAGCAATCTTAAAGCTTCACTACTGTCCCTTTACTAAGGCCTCTCTGGGCCACGTGCTTTCTATCTCGGAATCCTTACTTCCACGTGTCTGCAAGCTTCTCATATTTTCCTTTCATTCTTTGACCAAGGAAAATACCATAGGGGATCCCGCCTGCCCTATCTATTACTTTGACTTGTCTCTGTCTGTCATTCTTCACCCATATTCTGAGACTCCTTGCTCCTTCTTCTTGGGACCCAACCCACAAAGGAAAAATCCCTTTTTGTGACCACCACGACCAGGTTACAAACACCCTGATTCACAGGTCGCCCTGGTACCAACCCTGCAACCATATGAACTAAGGAGTGAAGATCATTTTCTTATTATTTTTATTATTACTTGTGATCTTTGGTGATGAAAATTGTTACGCTTGACATTGCTAAATGGAAATGAAGAGCATTCTTATCATTTTTACAGCAATATTGCTAACTGACATTTCATTTTGATATTTGATTGGGAATTCATTTTTGATTCGTTATCTGACTACGCTCATTAGTATTGCTGTTTGTTGATTAAGTTTCTAATTTTATTGTAACAGGATGCCCTCTTATTTTATTTTTTAAAAAATAAAAAGGGGAATATGTAAGCTACCAGGCATGGAACTATGGTTGATATATTAAGTACTTGATCACGTCCATTCATGATCAATGTATCAGCAGTTCTAAAGGCAAGAGAATTCCTGGGCCTCAGCCACAAAGGTCTAGCCCTCACCTTTCCAAACCTCATTCCTCTGAAAAGCACATGTAGGCGAATCCCCGCCTCCTCTGATCTTGTCATTGTCTATGCAACCAAAGTTAAGAACTACGTGCTATGTCACCTATTCATTGATCACCTCTCAATCCACAATAAAGGCTGGGGTGAGGCTCACTCCTCTTCCTCTTGTTTCCTGCAACCTTGGAGTTCTCCCTGCTGTCTCTCTTTATCTCTCCTAGCGCCACTCTTGGCCAC
This sequence comes from Monodelphis domestica, assembly GCF_027887165.1. Classification (NCBI taxonomy): domain Eukaryota; kingdom Metazoa; phylum Chordata; class Mammalia; order Didelphimorphia; family Didelphidae; genus Monodelphis; species Monodelphis domestica. Next base: position 531,345,076 of record NC_077229.1, on the reverse strand, counting down.
TTCCTTTCTATCATGAATTCTGTCTTCCACATGGTCTCTTATGTCTCAGATTTTACTTTAAGGATTTTTCTAAGGAAAATAGTATCAGGGGCCATCGCAACTCCCCATTTCAATGAACTTCTCTGTGTCTCTTGATTGATCACCCATTTTCTCTAACACCTTTCTCCTTCTCGAGCCCAAACCCACTAAGGAAATACATTAAGTAGCAGCCACAGGTCAGACTCTTATCCCAGGTTTCACAAAGATATATCATCTCACGTTTCACTGACCTAACCTCGGTCACCATGATCATAGGTGAAACATCTGGGTACCAAAGACTGACATTGCTGTGTCTGCTCTTTTGGCACCTGGGTTTCAGGACCCAAGCCGCAGGAGTTTCGGTTCACTCCCCCCCACCCCAGGAATTCCTCTTTCTACTACCGCTACCCTAAAAGTATATAAAAAGCCTGCAAATCGAAGCCTCAAGGCCAGCAATTTTGGTGCTCAGCCCCAAGCAATAGTTTGCTCAATGAAGTACCTCTTCTGTGTCGCATTACCGTGTGCATATGTGTGTGTGTGTGTGTGTGTGTGTGTGTGTGTGTGTGTGTTTTCCATGGAATCCGAGCCAGAACAGACACCCCCATTCACAGGCCATGGTACCAACCCTGCAACCATATGTCTATGTGGCAGGCATCTTGGCTTATATATCCCAAAGACTATGCATAATCAGAACTACGGAAAGACAAGGATTCCCTCTCAACTCGAAATAAAGGCTTTTGCTTTAACTATTGAATATCTGAAAACTTCTTATAATCCTGGCTATACGTGGGCAATATGATATGTCCATGCACCTGTCCTGTGATTACTATCACATTAATTCAGGATCACTAAGGAGTGAAGATCATTTTCTTATTATTTTTTATGATTACTTGTGATCTTTGATGAAAATTGTTACACTTGAGTTTGGTAAATGGAAATGAAGATCATTCTTATCATTTTTACAGCATTATAGCTAAGTGACATTTCATATTGATATTTGATTGGGAATTCATTTTTTATTCTTTATCTGACTATGCTCACCAGTATTCCTGTTTGTTGATTAAGTTTCTAATTTTATTGTAACAGGATAACCACATATTTTAATTTTTAAAGACACAAAGTGGGATATGTAACCTACCAGGCATGGAAGTATGGTTGATGTATAAAGTAATTGATCAGATCCATTCATGATCAATGTATCGGCAGTTCTAAGAGCAAGAGAATGCCTGGGCCTAACTGACAAAGGCCTAGCCCTCACCTTGTCAAACCTCATTCCTCTGAAAAGCGCGTGTCAGGGGAATCCCCACCTACTCTAATCTTGTTATTGTCTCTCCAACCAAAGTTAAGAACTACGTGCTATGTCATGTATTCATTGATCACCTCTCAATCCACAATAAAGGCTGGGGTGAGGCGCACTGCTCTTCCTCATGTTTCCTGCAACCTTGGAGTTCTCCCTGCTGTCTCTCTTTATCTATCCTAGCACCACTCTTGGCCACGTGCTTTCTATCTCGGAATTCTGACTTCCTCGCGATCTCTTATGTCTCATATTTACCTTTCATTATTTTTCTAAGGAAAATAGTATCAGGGGCCATCGCAGCTCCCCATTTCAATTCACTTCTCTGTGTCTCTTGATTGATCACCCATTTTCTCCGACTCCTTTCTCTTTCTCAAGCCCAAAACCATTAAGGAAATACATTATGTAGCAGCCACAGGTCGGACTCTTATCCCAGGTTTCACAAAGATACATGATCTCAGGATTCACTGACCTAACCTCAGCAACCATGACCATAGGTTAAATATCTGAGTACGAAAGGCTAAGATTGATGTGTCTTTCCTTTTGGTGACTGGGTTTCAGGACCCCGGCCCCAGGAGTTCCCTTTCACTCCCCCCCCCACCCCAGGAATTCACTCTACTACCCTGTAGCAGTCCACACCTATGTATATTCAAGGGGAATAATTAAAATGTAAAGGTTGTCTTAGAAGAGAGCATGCTCAGTCCTGCACATGGCAAGTAAAGCCTTTGACCCTTGATCCCAGCTTCCCCCAGGATTAGGCGTGAAATCAGGTTTCTTGGTTCTCACCAGGCTGAGAAACGGGGATGCCCATATCTTGTCACGATGTACCTCTAAACCAATGATGATCCACTCTGTCATGAATTACTATGCATTATGTATCTTTGCATATGATCATCAATAAATAGACGAGCCCACAGGCCCAGCACAGCTTTACATAGTCATCTTTCTTCTTTAATACTATCTCTCACTCTCTATCATGGAGCAGGCCTCTGGCCATGCTCAGTCTTTCACCTCTACTGCTCTAACTCCTATCATTAAGCCGTAAAAGTCCGTGCTTGGAGCAAGGCTCCATGAGACTGGACTTTCTCTTTATCTATTTCTGAACACAGTTCTGATCTCCATGGTTATAGCCACCTCATGTCTCCTGTCGTTGGGAAATGAGTGATGGGCTGAGGAGCTTATCTGTGGGCTCGATTGTCATATATGATTCGTGGTTGATTCTTTCTTCCATCTGTACCTAACTTCAGATCCTTCCCCCAAGTGGTAAAACTCCTATCTTTCCTTTCTGGAGGTAACTGCTGGCGGTCTCCCTCACCTGGCGCCTACGTGGACTCCTACCTTTCTTTTCAAGCACAGAGGTTTACAGTGAGCACTCCGAAGCTAGGGAGCATAGCAAGGACAAAGGGCTGAAGTTTGAAGTCGTTCCCCCTCAGGCTTGGTCTGAGGTAAGAATTCTGTCAGGGGTGGGCACATTTCGTCATCTTAACCCTGCTATCTCAGACTATTAAGTCGGTAATTGAGAATAGCAGAAATAAGGTCTCAAAAGACGAGTGGGACCTGAGAGGACATAGGAAGGCCACCGAATCGGTAAAATGATGTTTAATTCATGGGTGTTTATAAAAATGTGTTCGATGGATCAATCTGTTCTAACATCTGATCCTAGAGAAAAGGAAGCCTGGCAAACTCCAGTTACAAAGGAACAGGCTTTAGAAAACAGTTTCAGGGCTTCAGCAGAGGGTGAAAGCAGAAACAAACAGGAACCTCCCAGAGCTCGTTGGATTTAATTAAACAAAAGACGAATTTACAAGCTCAGAAATTTCCTCTCCTACTCATTCTATCACAAGTAAGGAATGCCACTCCCCTCCCCACCACCATGGACTCTGGGGCAATGCTCTGCTGTGGCCACTCCCCTCCCCCACATGAATCTCCTGAGATTACAAAGTCTGTATACACAGTAAAAAAGTCCTCCCAAAAATCTAGAGAAGGAGGAGGAGGATGTTCTAGCTTTCCCAATCTTATTTCTTTAATATGGCAGGGGAGGATTTTAGAGGCACCTATTGAGATACTGCCTTCAACCAAGGGCAATAGCTCACTTCTTGAGTTTCTCCTCCCAAAACTTTTTCCTACCTAGTGACTAACACAGAACTCTTGTTATCTTCTTTACATATCCCCTCCCCAAATGCCAGCTCACTGCAGGAGCGGGCAACTCCATTACTCTGGATTTCGTCTTTTTCCTTTCTAATAATATGTTTAAGGCAGTATAACAATGGCGTTACATCTATAGAAGAAATAAACAAGTAAAAAGGCTTCTCCAATGGGAATTAAGATTTAATTTTGAAAATGCAAGGTCAAATTTACTGTGCTGAGATCCAGGGTTCTATTCATATGCAAGAGGAGGCAGTATGTTAATCAAGTTCTTTTAGCCAAAGATGAAAGGCTAGATAAAACAAACAAGGCAGAAGCTACTGCATATATAAGATTTCAAAAGAGTTCTTAACTTGAACATTGCTCATTGAAAAAGTTATGCCAGGAACAAGCCAAAAATCGTAAACAAAACTCATGTGCCATAACTCTGTGCTTTCCAGCAGAAGTTATCAAGCACAGGTAAATTTGAATGGCTAATTAGGCCATTGTTCAAAGGAAAGGAAAGGAAGTACAAATGTTTGCTTTGAATCTAGCAAAGCTGCCTCCTTTTAAGAATCAGAATCAATTAACAACAGAGATAGTTTCTGAAATTATTTTTCTAATAAAACCAAAGGTCTCAGCAAAATCAGTAAATCAAGGTCATAATCCTGAGTTATTTTAAAATTCAGAAAAGCTTAGTTTGAAAAGATATCTTGCAGTTCTATAATCTAACAGAGTCAATGGAATTTTCTCAGCAAACCTCTTCACCACTTTAGCATTTAAAAAGGGATCTAGGAAGTCCTTTGTTTGAGGTTCTGCCAGAGACTCCAGGCAAGCTGGTGTGTAAAGGCAGGAGGAAAAATCTGACTTTAAAAAGATAATTACAACAGGACGAAAATGCAGTGAAGTAAATTTTAAAAATTAAATCTTTCTCATTTAGATTAGACATGGCAAAGTTATAAAGGAATATCTGATTATATTTCTTGATAGAGATAGTTAAAAAGCTAAATATCTCTATCTGACTTTGGGCATATGGTACAGAATATCGGGACAAGAGATATTTTATGTGCAATGAAATTTTAACTGTAAATTAACCATGAAGGTGCAAACAGGATTTTTAAGGTTTTGAATGAGATATAATGCTGCATGGAACTTTTTTTTCTCTAAGCCACTTGGTTTACCTAAGCCACCTAGAGGGAATCATCCCAACAACTGAGGTTACAAGCTTTTACCACAAACACTGGAATTGGCTAGAAGACAATTTAATACTAAGAAATGCCTAGCATGAACTGGAATATGCTTTAAAAAAGTTTCTAATGCATTCAAATTTTAAATATGTGTGAATTATAAAAAATTTCTTAAGCAGGATATAAGAGCAGCAAAAATAAAAAATTGGCAGAGATTATTTAAACAACCTGTATGTAGTTCAGAAACTTTTTATGAGGCATATTAATGCAACTTCATACAGAAAGCAAATTATTGATAATTAGTATAGCTTCAATTATAAAAATCAGACACTCTCAGAAGAGTGGACACATGGTTGGAAGGATTCAATCTGTTAACCAGTAACGTGACTTATTGGTGATTTAAAATGGGCAAGACTGCCATTCACTCAAATTACAGATATTGAAACTGATCATAATATTAATATTAAACCCATGATAATAATGCAAATTCAAATGCTACCTGCACAATGTGACCTATTTTTACAATGAAATTTTATAAAAGCTTATGAATGAAACTAATAACTCTAGTCACCATATTGAAATCTTTTTAGTTATGAATTTAACTATTATAGGTTAAATATAACACCTAGGCAACTGCCTGATAATGCTGTGCATACTTTTACAACCTAAGACAGTGCTATAATGTTAATGATTGCAGAAGATAAATTTTTGCATTGAGCAAAAAATTGTGTGCAAATAGTCAAATGCTTAAGATCACAGCACACATTGGTAAAATCATACGTGATTTATGGTATGATGTTTTTATGATTATTGGTGTGGAAAAGCAAATATTAAGTATTGTAAAACTCAAAATTTCTCAGACTTATGAATGTTAGGGGTTTCCCCCATTGGTTGGGGGGATAGGTCCTAGGACCTTCCTTCTGCCTACCCCTTAGGTCCGAGTGGTCTCGGGTTCTGGCTTTGGGGGGGGGGCATACCTTTTGATCCAGGTACAGGTCCAGGAGGAGGACTCCCGGGGTCTGTGCTGTTTATTGTTTTGAATTTTGGTGCCCTAGGAGCATTTGGTTTGAGATCGGTAAGGAAGGGTTTCAGGAGATCTGAACTTTAGCTTTCTCTAAGCCGCCATCTTGACCCCAGAGGTTTTATCTTTATGAAATTTGTTGACACAGCAGCATTTTTTTCTGACTTACTAAAGACATTAAAACTACTCAGCTGTGAATTCAAAATGGGCAGTCCTTTAGAAACATCTACAGTGATTGGTAGATGTAAGGACTTAGGGGAGGTGACAGAGGAAATTTTGCCCTTAAAAGTAAGAGCTTGGATCTCATTCAGGGAGCTCAATTTCTGAATCTCATTCTGAAGGAGAGCTCCTTGAGAAGCTCCTCTGAGGGGCTCTGTCCCTCTGGGGTAGGAGCTCTGGAGGCTCTTGAGAGAGGCCCTTTGAAACCATCTCTGGCTGGAAGACTCTTTGAGGAAAGACAATGGCCTGGTGTCACTAGTATCCTTCTTTAGTCAGACCTTGTGGTGAGTGTTAAAAAACTGACTGATTTCTCTTTTAAGACTCAGGTCTAGGCCATATTGGCTTGAGGCCCTTCATACTTATTACTTTCTTGCTCTCTCTCTCTTTCTTTGATTACTCATTGTTTTGTTAATTAAAATCTCTATAAAACCCAATTGACTTGGGTATTTGAATAATTGGGAATACTTCCCTGGCGACCACCTTATATTTGGTTTTAAAACCCAAGACACTGTAGTGAAACATATTTCTACAGTCAAATTTACTCACCCTCTCTTATATCTATAACAATTTATATCTTCCACTATTTTAATCACTACAGTTTAAGACCTCAACCATTTTAAATCTCACAGTATCTATGTATACGGTCTTGCAAATTCAAGAGTAAAACGTTTCAAAGCCAGTGCAAAATGTTGTGGATTATGTTCACCTCTGAAAAATATCCACTACACGTTTTGGAACAAAGGATGCATTCCAACATGCTCCTGAGATCAAAAGTTAAACACTGAAAGGTGATGGGAGATAGTTACTCTCCTAGTTTATGGCATTAAGCTCAAATGAAAAAGTGAGAAAAGTGATTACAGAACTTATAAATAATTGTGCACAGTTTTTAATAGCAATAAATGGGCTGAATTGCATAGCTCATGGCTTATATTGTAAACCTTAAAATTTCTTAGACTTATAAATGTTGGAAATTTCACCATTGGGAAATTTCATACATAAAAAATTTACCATTGATAGTGGGAATACCATTGGAATGTGAACCCCATTGGAAAGGGAGGTTCCTCCTCCTCCCTTCTTAAGATTACTTTAGGATAGAAACCTTTTGCTGAACAATGGAAAGGGCTTTGACCTATGCTTAAGCATAGAAGAGGAATTTCTTTGAGTCATGATTGATTTTAGAATTGATACAATAGAGATACTTGGAATGACAGAACCAGGTCTTGGAAATTAAAATCTCCACCCTACTCAGTCCTAACAGGATTTAGGAAGGGCTGCAGCAAAGGATCAAGATTTAATTATTTGAGAATATGACCTTCAACAGACATGTGCAAAGCCACAGACCTCTGGGTGGTCCTGGGTTAAACTAGAGCCACAATTGACACAGGGAAAATGATGGACAGTGATTGGTAGATGTGAGAACTGAGGGGAGGAAACTTGGATGGTTTCCTTAAAGATAGAGTGGTCTGAGGACTGAGGGGGATGGTTGGAGACTTTTGGCTATGAGTGGTTGGAGAGGTGCTCTGAGAAGCTTGCTCTGAAGGAAGCTGGAGGTGGAGGCCCTTGAGACTGTTTCTCCATTTTGGTCACGTGAGTAATAGGGACTGAACTCCTTTCTTTGCCCCAGCTATCTAAGGGCTTGGGCCTTTTGGCCAGCCTAAACATAAGGGGTATTTAAGCCCTATTCCCTTCTCTCCCCTCTCTCTCTCTCTCTCTCTCTCTCTCTCTCTCTCTCTCTCTCTCTCTCTCTCTCTCTCTCTCTCTCTCATTCTTTTCTTCCTCCTGTTTGAAATTAAACTCTATAAAAGGTTGATGGCTGACTTGAGTTTTCATTTAGGAATTACATAGCTGAATTCCTTGGCGACCTTAAATTAATATATATCAGTCTTTTAAAGTGATTTCCTTGTTACATTGTGGCTGACCACACGGGAGTCTAAAGAATTCTCTCAATAAACTTCTGAAATTCCTTGCCTTTTTACTATACCGTCTCACCACTTAGTCCCTTTTAACAAAAAACTTGGCTTAAAGACACAGCTGCTAGAACACGTGAGTATAAAAAACTTTTTCTCTCTTCTCTTTTCTCCTTCAGTTAAATTGGAATCAGCAGTTTTTCTTTTTCTTCCCTTTAATCTTAAGGGACAGCTGGGTAGCTCAGCGGATTGAGAGCCAGGCCTATAGACAGAAGGTCCTGGGTTCAAATCGGACCTCGGATACTTCCCAGCTGTGTGACTCTGATAGGCAGAAAACAGCTGTTTTACATCTCAGCAACAGGACCCTAAAGTCCTGGCTGGAAGAGCTGTTTCTAAATATCCTTTCCCTTAAGGAACAACTTCCTGGATTAGAAAAAAAAACCCTGTGAAAAGTTTGTTGCTTTGCCCTGCTCCCCACGTGTTTTGTGAAATTACAAAATATATATATATATATATATATATATATATATATATATATAAAATGAGTACTACATTCTTTGACAATTATATGGCAGCTGAAGAATTAGGGGCATTGAGGAATGAAGGATACCTCCAAATTTTTATATTAATAGGTACTGTCATTTTTGTACTCCTCAATACTATATTTAGAGATGCTAAAATAAAAATTATTGAGGATGAAATAGAAAAAATTGAGGATAAAATGCAAGCCCAATTAGAAGATCTAAAATGTTTCTTACAGGATCAATGGGCAAACACCCACTCTACCAGAAACAGACCTGTTTCTGAACCTTTGAATGAGGAAATTTCCTTCCCTGAAATAGAGATGGAAAACACCTTCCCTATAGCCCAGTTAACAGACTGCTTCTCTCGTGTAGTGCAAATCTTGTCTGAATTTAATCCCCAAAGCCTTTCCCCTGCAATCCCAGTTTCTCATTTTCCCTCTCCTACAGAAAACCAAATTCCAACACAAAGGAGATCTTGTCCTCCTAGAGAAACCTGTCCTTGTCAAACTGACCCACAGGTACAAAATTCAACTAGAGGCCTGTTTCCTCTAAGAGAAGTACCTGAAATAGGACGGAATGGGGATGTGGTGACTTTAAGACATAGGATACCATTTACTCCCCAAGAAATAAATGAATTTACACGAAATATCCCCACATATGAACAAGATCCTTTTCTAGTAACAAAAAAGATGGGAGACATATTTTTTCAGTATAATCCGTCTTACAAGGACATTGAGAACTAACTACAGGCTTTTTTAAGTGAACGTGAAAAAAATAAAATAATTGCTCATGTCAACAAAACCCGGTGGTGTAATGCAACACATTGGCCATCTCAGGATCCCGAAAGGGACTATAACAATCCTGAGGATTATCTACAACTATACCGTTGTAGAGAGGCCATCCTCACGGCAATGAAGGAATGTGCAGGCAGTACAGATAAGTGGATGGAACTGGAAAAAATTAAGCAAAAGGAAGAAGAATCACCGTCCAGATTTATGGATAGAATTATCGAGTTTGGGGACACATACTTAGATTGGGACTTAACTAAAGAGAGTAGTATAAGACAAGTTAGAAGAATCTCTGTAAATAACTCTTGCAAAGCAATTAAGAATTATTTTAGAACACAATTCCCAAGATGGTCAGATATGGACCTTGAAGAATTGCGAAAAACAGCTATATATGTTTTAAAGGGAAACAAGGAAAAGGAGGAAGAAAATAATGATGACATGGAGGAAATGAAGAAAAAAATGAGATATTTAATAGATAGGATGACTAAATTAGAAAGTGGGCATGATAATGAACCAACGACAATTCAATTATCAATCCATTACTTGCTACTTCTGTGAGAAGAAGGGCCACAAAATGATGGAATGTAGAACCTTTCTTAAGATGATTGGAAGGAATACAGTTTAATAATAACTTTAGAAATAATAACTATAGAAATGATGATAATGGTTATAGAAACCAGAATTCTAGAAATTATAATAATGACTATGGAAATAACTATAATGAATATAGAAATAAGAACTTTAGAAACCAGAATTATAGAAATAGGAATTGGGAAAATAATGACAATGCTCCAATTGAAGAAAATTATAATGTTAATGAACAACAATATATAAGAAATGGCGCTCGTCCAAAAAATACTCAAGGTACTAATGACCCTCAGAGAGGTGCCCTTCAGGGGGGTGCCCAAGGAATATCCCAAACACAATGATAGTGTCCGGGGGGGGGGGCTGGGGCACAGGAATCAGAGGATACAACCTTTGATTTCCCGGACCCTGATCTCCTAATACCCGTTGTCCCTATCCACTGCCCCCCCATACTAATGAACCCCATGTTACCTTAAAGGTGGGTAACACCTATTATGATTGTCTATTAGGCACCGGAGCTTCCTGGTCTCTATTAAAGAGAAAACCTGATTTACAATGTTATTCTATTGACTCAGAGAATGTAATGGGAGTATCAGGAATGAGCCAAAGAGTTAAAAGACTTCCTCCTAGAATGGTGTCTGTAGGACCCCTAGAGGTACAACACTCCTTCCTTTTGATGCCTGACTCCCCTTTAAATTTGCTGGGGAGGGACCTTCTATGCAAACTCAGAGCCACAATAAACTGCTCCCCAGATGGCTCATTATCATTAGAAGTACCAGAGGAATCTTTAAATTTACTCCCTGTACTTCTCTCGGAAAACCAGGAGGCAAAAGAGCCTTCCACTTTTGAAATACCTAAAGATATACCGGAGTCTCTTTGGGCCACATCTTCTTCTGATGTAGGCTTACTAAAATCTGCTGTTCCTGTGCAGATAAAAACTAAATCTAGCCCACCTCCTTCTATCCCTCAGTATCCCCTCTCAAAGGAGTCAATTGAGGGTATTACACCAGTTATTAACTCATTAATAGAACAGGGAATAATAATCCCTTGCAAATCTGAATACAACACGCCCATCCTGCCAATTAAAAAACCAAAAAGAGGGCCCGATGGCAAGCACCTCTATAGATTCGTACAGGATGTAAGGACAGTGAATAATCACGTTATAAAGAGACACTCCGTAGTTTCTAACATACATACTATTATTTCATCTATTCCTAGCACAGCTACATACTTTACAGTAGTAGACTTGTGTTCAGCTTTCTTTTCCATACCAATACATGAGAACTCCAGGCATATTTTTGCTTTCACCTGGAAGGGCTCACAACATACCTGGTGTCAGCTGCCACAGGGTTATGTCGAAGGTCCGAGTTTATTTGAGCAAATTTTGAGCCAAGACACAGACAATATAACATTTAAAAAAAGCAAATTAATCAAATATGTAGATGATCTACTCTTGGCTTCAACAGATGCAAAAACATGTCAAGAAGATAGCAAACACCTTCTTTTGGAATTGCACAAAAGAGGATATAAAATCTCTAAGGATAAAGTTCAATGGTGTCTCCAAAAAGTAGAATATTTGGGATTCATCTTGACTGCTGGTGCTCATTATATTTCTCCAAAACGAATTGAGAACATTCAAAAATTGAGTGCTCCTACCACTAAGAAACATCTGAGAGCAATTTTAGGAGCAACAGGGTTTTGTAGACAAAGGATTCCTTGCTATGGGGAAATCAATAAACCCCTTATAGCATTAACAAAGGATTCGTTTCCTGAACCCCTCAAATTAGAGCCTGAACACTTGTCAGCTCTATCAGATCTAAAAAAGGCTATCATGTCTGCCCCTGCTCTAGGCATCCCAGATTACAACAAGCCATTTACTTTATATGTGCATGAGCGAAGAGGAGTGGCCTCTGGTGTGTTAACTCAGACTTTGGGACCTTCTCAGAGCCCAATTGCTTATTATTCTGCCCAACTAGACCCAGTAGCAGCAGGAGCACCACCATGCCTTAGAGGAGTAGCTGCTACAGCCTTACTAGTAACAAAAACCGTTGATTTAGTATTGGGATGTCCATTAACAATAATGTGCCCACATGAGATAGAAGCATTATTGATAAAACATAGAACACAGGCATTCTCGGATCAGAGAATTACAAGGTATGAAATAACCTTATTAAATAGTGAAAATATTACCTTGAAACACTGTTCAACTCTGAACCCTGCCACCCTGCTTCCAGATTTACCTACTTCAGGAGAACCATTACATAACTGTGAAACATTAGGGTCCATGGCAGAAAAGCCTCGAGATGATCTCTTGGACACTCCCTTAGACAATGCAGATCTGATTTTATTTACCGACGGTTCCTTTTTTATGAGGGATGGCATACCTTACACTGGAGCTGCCATAGTCTCAGAATTTGCCATTGAATGGTCAGCTTCACTACCTTCTAACATTAGCGCTCAAGGAGCAGAACTCATAGCTCTAAAACAAGCTTGTATAATTGCCAAGGATAAAAAGGCAACAATTTATACGGATTCTAAATATGCTTTTGGCATTTGTCACTCAGTCAGGATGCCATGGCTCCAGAGAGGATTTTTAACCTCAGCTGGAAAATCCATAGCTAATTCAGAAATTATTAATGAAGTTCTTTCTGCTCTCAAACTGCCTAAAGCCCTAGCTGTAGTTCATTGCTCTGCCCATACAGGTGGCTCTGACCCTGTCTCTAGAGGAAATGACAGAGAAGATGCAGCTACAAAACTAGCAGCCATAGAAGGACCTGGATTAATTTTAACATTAACAACCACTGATAATTTAAATTGACAAATTTAAATTGACAAATTTAAATTTAGCATTGACAAATAAGACTGGTCGGTAAGGTAGAGGTAACACCTCTGGGCATGTGGATTTCAACCCAGGCTTTCTCAAAGGAATGCTCCGATCATGTTAATCAACCCGCACTTTCTCAAGGGAATGCTCCGATCATGTTAATGAGTTTGTCCTAGGCAACAGGCCTCATTGCCAATTCAAGGGATCACTCCCGATTATCGTTGGTATAACCTTGTGCCTGAAGATACAGTAAACGTACAATCATTTATATTTCATAGATGTGAATATGCTTGGAATGCTACATATCCCCCGTTTTTGTTTTGAAAATAAAAAGAAGTGAAGGTTGAGTGACATAAAAATGTAACCAAATTTGTGACTAAAATTAAAAATATAAAAATAAAATGTGATCTTAATACTTAGTAATCAAAATCAAAGATAAAAGTTTCAGAAAAGATTAAAAATAATGACAAAGAGTAATTAGAAAATAGTTTTCACTCTAATTATCCTGAATTATTGAGGTAGTACTCCCATAGAACATAGGACAGGTACATTACCTTATCGCCCACACACAGTTAGGATTTTAAGAAGTTGCCAGTGCTTTCATAGCCAAAGAAAAGATGACTGTGTCTGGATATGAAGGGGAAATTCCTTATTCTTTCTTGTACTGATTATGCATTTTAGGGATATACCCGCCTAGATGCCTGCCACATGGCAATATGGTTGCACTTTGATACCCTAGCCACCTGTGAATGAGGGTGTCAAACACCGTGTCCCAGTACCTCCAACCTCAGCAGCCCACATATATCCATCTCTTATGGAATATATGTCTGGGTGTGTGGCTTTGGCTGGCGGGACCATTGAGGTGTCCTCTGCATTCCCTTTTTATGCAATCAGTGATGGTTTCGCAGGATAGTTACCTGCAACTTAACAAATGCTGTCATATACTTATAATCTCATTCTCTTGGGTACATATAGAGAGAAACATTTGCACCTTCATTCCTCAGGATTAGAGGGTTAAAAGTACTTGAAATATACTTCAAAATATGAGAAAACAAAAATAACATAGAATAATAGGCAATTTCCCTTGTGGCCATAAAATATTGAGGAATAATGGACTTGGCACTCTGATGTGTCACAGTGCAAGTGATCTGTGTCTGCTAAAAAGCAGTGTCCTCAAGGCCATTTGCCTTTCATAATAATTTCACCTTGGCTTTGCAATATGGCATACATAGATGTTTAATATTCACGTTTTAAGCCAATAATCATAAAAGCATTATACCATAAATCACAATTCATTTTACCAGCTTGTGCTGTGATCTTAAGCAGTAGCCTATATACATGTAAATTTTGCTTTTGTATAAACTTATATTGTGCATGCATCGATATCTGCTGTACCCTAAATAGATGCAGTAAATGGAAGCACAGCAATTGCAGTGATGTTATTATTTTTAAACTATCAAATTTAAATTCATGACTGAAAAGATTTTGATAATATGAATGGAATTATCAATTTTACCTATGAGTTTTACAAACTTCTGTTGCCAAAATGGACCACATTGTGCAAGTAATATTTGAGCTTGGATACTAGTAATTGGTTTTAGACTGCAATAATGCTCAGGATCGATATAGGCAATTTGAACAAGTGGTAGTGTTGCCGATTCTAAACCACACATAAGGCACTGTTACTGGTTAACAAATTAATTATTAACCTTCATAATTTACTGCTGATTAACAATTTGAATCCTTCCAGCACTGTTTTTACTTTGATGCCTTGCAATGTTGAGAATGTGTCTCATATTTAGAATTGATGGTATATTCTTTTGAGATTGAATGATTCTAAATAATTTGCCTTTTGGATAAAGTTGCAATAATGTGCCTTACATACAATTTTGAACTTCATTCAGGTTTTTAAATAATGGCTGCTAATTTTTATCCTTGCTGACCTTATGTCCTGTTTGAAAATTTAATGATACCTACATATTTAAAATTTGAATATATTAAAAATTTCTATAAAGGATATGCCAATTGATGCTAGTCAATTAAAAAATTGCACTGATTATTAATTCTGCTTTTGATAATATTCAATACTTGTCATAAAAACTTGTAACCTGAGGTGTAGGAATATTGCCCTCTATATGGCAGGATCAATTTATCAAACTGCTAGATTAAGTTTCCTTTCCAGATCCAAATAGTTGTGACAGTGAGTCACATGGTTGCAAGAGTACATCTGGATTTACCTCTAAAAGTCTTGGAAAAAAATAGTGTTTATACCTTGGTATTTAACCTACAGTTGTACTATAATTCATTTTAAAATATTATTACAGATAAAATATCTATTGTAGCATGTGACAAAAGTCAGATAAAGATTTTTAACTTTAAAACTTTTCCGATCAAGAAATATAATCAGACATTCCTATATAAATTTGCCGTGTCTAATCCAAATTAAGACAATTTAATTTTTAAACTTTGCTTCATGGTGATACCATGTCTTAGCAAAGATCTGTTTGAAAGACATATCAGGTTTATACATTTATGTTTAAACAATAGTCCTCCTGCATTCTCTGACTGTTTTTTAAAAAGCTTGTTTCTTTTAGGTATGCTAAACTGGTGGAGAGTTTTGCTGATAAAAAAAAAAGCCTTTTGCTCTGGTTGTTTTCTTGAGAGCAAAAATGTCTGTTTGCTGCCTAGTTAGAGCAAAAAGTTAGTGCTCTCCTTTTTTAAAGCTGGTCTTCCTTTAGGTTTTGGAGAGATGGTTTTCATGCTTTGATAAGATCTTATAGTCCTTTTGTGAGGAATTCTCTCCTCAAAGCACTCTTTTACCTAAAGTTTTGTTCTGCTTTTAACCATTGCTTATTAAGCTTTCACAATTTACCTGTGCTAGATAATTTCTGGTAGGTGACACAGAGATATGGCACATGAGTTTCTTTTTATGATATTTGGCTTGTACCTTACACAACTTTTGAAATAAGAAATGTTCAAGTAGAGAAATTCCTTGCGATAAACTTATATTTAATTGATAAGAATGATTTTGCCTTAGGACCTGTAGGTCTGAGTGTTATCTAGCCCCGTATTCTTTAGTCAAAGGAACTTGCTTCACAGTAGGAATTATTCTGCTTTGAATTTCTATAGAAGTCAGGATTTTAATGCCCATAGCCTGAATTAAATTTGAGTCTGCACTATTCGAATCATTACTGATTTTTGTTGGAGAAGCATTTCTACCTGCTTATTTCTATGAATTTAAAATGATCATAATACTACATTAAGCATGGGTGAAGGCAGAGGTGGACATTGAATATTTCTGTCTGTTTCTGCAGCAACAGACAGGGGAAAGATAGCAAGGATAGATAAGTCAGTTAAGGGAAGTGAGTTATGTATATTGTTAGTATCATAAGTGAAGGGAAGGGCAAAAGACTGAGAGATAAATCAGTCCTCCTTGTTTAATGTAGCATTTTAATTAGAATCCATTGGCCAACTGCAGGTAATACTTTTCTTAATTTCCAATCATCTGGTGTAAAAGTTTTCCTGATAAAGGGTTTTAATCAGCTCTATAATGGTGAGAGCTTCCAATAGTTTTGCATGCTATAGCACAAGCTAGAAATCCTGCTTCTTGTTTGCAGGGGGCTATCTGTAGGCTCCTTAATGCTGTTTTAGCTTGCAGAGTTCTGTGGTGACAGGGGCAGACTGCATAAGAAAAGAAGCCTTCAGGGATGAAGGTCTTATCTTTCTATAGAACTCAGGATTTCAATGCCCATAGCCTGAATTAGGTTATACGGTTTTATCACAAGTACTGGAATTGGTCAAAAGGAAAGTTAATACTAAGTACAAGTGTTTAAATGACAAGCATGAATTGGTATATGCTTTAGAGAAATTTCTAATACATTCAAATTTTAAATATGTAGGAACTATTATTTTTTAAACACGGCATAAGGTCAGCAAGGATAGAAATGAGCAGATATTGTTTAAAAAGCCTGAATGACATTCAGAAACTTCATATAAGGCATATTAATGCAACAAATCAGAATGTAAAGTTAATGGGAATATTGGTACTTGTTAAGAATTTGCACTAATTGTTGCATTTATAGTTGTGTAAAAGTTTTATAATGTCAATCTTGGTCAACATAGATTAGGGAAATATAAATCATTTTTGAATGTAAATTCTGAAATTACACATTGGCTCAGCTACAACAATGCCACATGAAAGGTGAGCCATTACTTTAAATTTTTGCATTCATTTCATGGTCATTTTCCATGATCATTTTCTCAGATTATTTTTCCCATATATATTCTTTGAAATACTAGAAGTACATTGTAAGTACTACTAATGCTCTGATCCTGATATATGAATCAGAAATTTTATTTTTGTATATACCCATAAGGCTTATATAAGAAATGTGCAGCCAAAAGTTGCCATGTCACTTCATCAGCTTCATTCTGGTTGTTTCCACAAGAAATCAAAATGTAATATTTATGGGAATATTGATACTTGAATTGATGTTTGCACTAATGTTTGAAAAATGTAAAAGATGCTAATCTATTTGTTATGCTATTCAGAAAGAAAGGGGGGTAGAGAAAGAGAGAAAGTATTTTAAGAATATCTTTATACCATTCTCATTTCAATTGAGCAATTTGGATTTGATGCTCTTTTACTTTATTTTCTCTGAATATTTTGATTATCCTATGTTGTTTTTCTTTTCATAAATTTTGAAGTAGGATTATTTTCTTATTACTTTTTATCATTATTTTTAATCTATTATGAGACTTTTATCTTTGATTTTCATTACTAAATATGAAGATCATTTTCATCATTATCAAATTATTAATATGTAGAGATTAAATCTTCATTGTTGTTGACATTCACACTGACTTTTTACATCCAAAGTTTTTGTAATATGTTTTGGATGTCTATTTTGAATCACTTGAAGTATCATTTGATGATGCTACATGATTTTTTTATTTTTAATTTGAGTCACAATTATTCTTCTATTTTTATATCACTCGCCCTTCATTTTAGTTTTGTAAAACAAAAAGGGGGATATGTAGCATTCCAAGCATATTCACATCTAAGAAATATAACTGATATGTGGATATTGTGTCTTCAGACACAAGGTTTGAACTCTGACATTTCTGGGTGGACTCTTGACCTAGCCATGCAAACTCATTAACATTTGGTGTGGACTCAAATTCCTTGGTAAAAGAGCCCGGAGAGGTCAAAACGCCCAAAAGGTATCATCATTACCTTCCCATCCAATATGAATTATCTATGCTTTGTTACATGATCATTGATCCTGGCTATCCCCAAGACAGCCTGGGGTAAAGGCGTGATTCCCTCTCTTACTCTAGTGATCTTAAAGCTTCACTACTGTCTCTTTACTAAGGCCTCTCTTGGTCACATGCTTTCTATCTCGGAATCCTTACTTCCACATGTCAGCAAGCATCTCATATTTTCCTTTAATTCTTTGACCAACGAAAATACCATAGGGGATCACGCCTGCCCTATCTATTCCTTTGACTTATCTCTGTCTGTCATTCTTCTTCTCGAGTCCCGACTCACCAAGGAAAAATCCCCTTTTGTGACTACCACTACCAGGTTACAGACACCCTCATTCACAGGTCGTCCTGGTACAAACCCTGCAAACATATGTCTATGTGGCAGGCATCTTGGCTTATATATCCGAAAGACTATGCATAATCAGAAAAGGGAAAGACAAGGATTCCCTCTCATCTCGAGAGGAAGTCTTTTTCTTTAATTATTGAAGATCTGAAAACTTATTATAGTCCTGGCTATACGTGGGCAATATGATATGTCCATGCACCTGTCCTATGATTACTTTATCACCTTAATTCAGGATCACTAAGGAGTGAACATCATTTTCTTATTATTTTATATTATAACTTGTGATCTGTGATGATGAAAATTGTTACGCTTGACATTGCTAAATGGAAATGAAGATCATTCTTATCATTTTTACAACATTATTGCTAAGTGATGTTTCATTTTGATATTTGATTGGGAATTCATTTTTGATTCATTATATGACTACGCTCACTAGTATTCCTGTTTCTTGACTAAGTTTCTAATTTTGTTGTAACAGGATGCCCTCTTATTTTATTTAAAATAAAGAGGGGAGGATATATAACCTACCAGGCATGGAATTATGGATGATGTATGAAGTACTTAGTCACATCCTTTAATGATCGATGTATCGGCAGTTCTAAAGGCAAGAGAATTCCTGGGCCTGAGCCACAAAGGTCTAGCCCTCACCTTTCCAAACCTCATTCCTCTGAAAAGCTCATGTCAGGGGAATCCCCACCTGTTCTGACCTTGTCATTCTCTATCCAACCAAACTTAAGAACTACATGCTATGTTACGTATTCATTGATCACCTCTCAATCCACAATAAAGACTGGGGTGAGGCGCGCTGCTTTCTCTTGTTTCCTGCAACCATGGAGTTCTCCCTGCTCGCTCTCTTTATCTCTCCTAGCACCACTCTTGGCCACTTCCTTTCTATCTGGGAATTCTGTCTTCCACATGGTCTCTTATGTCTCAGATTTTTCTTTAAGGATTTTTTTAAGAAAAATAGTATCAGGGGCCATCGCAGCTCCCAATTTGAATTCACTTCTCTGTGTCTCTTGATTGATCACCCATTTTCTCCGACTCCTTTCTCCTTCTCGAGCCCAAACACACTAAGGAAATACATTAAGTAGCAGCCGCAGGTCGGACTGTTATCCCAGGTTTCACAAAGATATATCATCTCAAGATTCACTGACGTAACTTCGGTCACCATGACCAGACGAGAAACATCAGGGTACCAAAGACTAAGACTGATTCTTCTTCACTTTTGGCACCTGTGTTTCAGGACCCCAGCCCCAGGAGTTCCCTTTCACTGCGCCCACCCCAGGAATTCCTCTCTCTAATCCCCCTACCCTAAAAGTGTAATAAACGCCTACAAATCGCAGCCTCCGGGCCAGCACTTTTGGTGCTCAGCCCCAAGCCATACTTTGCTCAATAAAGTACCTCTTGCGTGTTGCGGTACCGTGTGTGTGTGTATGTGTGTCCTCCATGGAATCGGGGCCAGAACTGGACATTACACCTTCAACCCAAAAGGTAGGAGTCCGAGACATGGAACAGAAAAGCTACCATAACACTCCTGCTGCTGCTGCTGCTGCTGCTCTTTCTGCTACAGATGACGGCTCTGTGGCATCCCATTCTGAGGGAGAGCCAAGAACACAAGGTACAAGTGGAGCCCAAGAGTGACCAGGCTACCCTATAGGTTCCAGCCATCACTCTATCTAGGCAGGCATTGATGCCAGCACACAGTCAGCCACCAGCCAGTCAGCCAGCCAGCAGCGTCTAGTGTATTCTCTACCTGCTTCACTCCTTTCACAGACCTAGCCAGGACATGGTGAGGACCAAGGAGAATAGTGAACGTGCCGGTAAAAGGGACAGCTGTCTCATCCCTGTAAGGACAAGGTCCACCCTATGTTGCCAGGAACGACACTTCCCCCCTTTTGAGGTGAGGAGGGATGCATGGCTGGAGGAATGGGCATGCTTGCAGGGGAGGGTCATGCCTCCAGGGTCACACAGGACTTGCCTTTGCCTCCTCTATCCCTCCAGATCCTCGGTGGACACCACTCCAAAGGAGACACTTCCCTTACAAAGAACACTCACAAGGTGTGTAAGCCAGAGGACGCCCACCAAAGGCTTTTCCACCAAAGGCATGTTGGTGATCTGACTGGCAGGAAGAGCAGGCTGAACACACTTTAGGGGCTCCGGTAGTTATACCAGGGGCCAGCCAGACTCTCTTAACAGAGTCCACCATGCCCGGGGTACCAAAGTGGCCATTAGGATGAACAGATTGGTAAATTTGGTGATGGAAACTTCTAGGGAGCAGGGGTTTTCCTTCAGATGACACCCACACTCCATGAATTGGTTTTGCTTTGAATTTTCCTTTCCATTTCTCCACTTCCTTTTCATTATAGGAAAGTGATCCATTTAAGTCATCAGTGGTTGTTCCTGTTCAAAGTAGTTCAGGCCCTCCTATGGCTGCTAGCTTGGCAGCAGCATCTGCTCAGTCATGTCCCCTGGAGACAGGGTCAGTGCCACCTCTATGGGCACAGCAGTGAACTAGAGCCAGGGCTTCAGGCAGCGGGAGAGCAGAAAGAACTTCCTTAATCATTTCTGCATCCGCTATGGAAGGAGAATACTGAGAGCACAGGGTGGAAGGCAGGTGTGTGACTGCTCTAAGGCAAAGTGGGCCACTCACGGCCAAGGTCCACTCATATTTATGCCTGAGACGTCAGGATGTGTACGAGGCTTGGGGTCCAACTTGCACAGAGCTCTAAAAGCTTATTTCAAAAAACAGCCGATGAGCTGGAAAGATCATCACTGCCCTTTAGGCAGGTCTAACACACTATCCACGCACATGTCATTGTATGAAAAACAATTTGCCTCCAGAAGAATATCGTGAAGTCCCTGACAGATATTCTGGACTACAGATTGATGGGTATTGGTTATAAGATCAAACGTTATCACATACCTGAAAATTCCAAATGGTATTGGCATAACAAGGAACTGAAAATTACTTTTGTGGAATTGTTCCACGTTACCCAAATAGGATCAAATATCAAATGGTACAATTGGGAAGGTTATGACTGTACCATAAATACTGTCCAATTGCAGTACGATTTGTCCAAAATGTATATGTGATCATTGTCTTCAAGGGTACATTACATTGGCAAACAACAGCATGTATTTCTTCCTATCAGACTTATCGAAAAGTCAATTTTGTTCAGCTGTGGCATTTCAACTTTCATAAGAAAGAAGGGTGGAAACGGTATCACTAACCATCTACCTCTTCCACACTCTAAAACGAACATCAGTTAAAACTTTGCAATAACAGTTTGAATGTCCTGCTAAAGATTACATTGTAGGATATATCTGAATTGGGTTGAATATTACCAAGAAATTAAGACTGTGAGGGACCCAAGGGGATGATCACGTTGGGTCGAGGTCTTGTCTGTATGTTGACTGAGAGTGGAAACATCTGGTCACCCACAAAGCACATCATGCCAGCCAACACAAGACCAGGAAGAGAAGCAGACCAACGCTGTTGACATCAGCTAACTACACGCCAGCCACTATCCAGGCACGCTGGAAGGACACTTCACCGGTGACTAAGATCACTCCAGAAGACTGACATGACACTATCAGTGACATTAGCTATTAGCCTACTGTGGGACACTGGTCCGGCTGACATCCATTGATATAGGGTACCCAAACCAAGAGCAAGGATGCTAACTCAGAAGGACTAAACCACACTTGTGTCTGTCTAAGACATCAGATAAATCCCACACTCCGAGGTCTTTCTTATGGAATCAAAACAAAATAGCTACACTTGTTTAGACGTGAATGTATACCTTTCATTTTGTATGTCTATGATACTGTCAAAAGGATACATTGTCAAACTACTACTAGTATTGTAAGAAATGCTGCTATCCCCGAGGGTATAGACATTGGTATGACTCTCCAAAGAGGAGGAGATCGAAAACTTTCACTCATAGCATAGATCTGATACCTCGGACAACAAAAAGGGAGGTGCCAGGCAGAAAATGCTACACAGGCAGGTTTAATGGACAGATGATCCTGATGTGACTCTGGAAAAAAGGTATGAGAGATCAGCCAAAATGCACTCTGAAACCTGTCATCAGGAACCTAAGTTATTGAAAAAGATCATTGACAACCATGCAAAGATGATGTTCCTGCCAATAACTAGGTGGACGTGACATGCCAACCACCGTGGGTGTACTTGAGTGTTAATACCATTGTTAACCATTAGTCCTGAAATCCTGTCTTTTGGGGTAATATCTTTATGGGAACGGTTTCTTGCTCTCTACCAATAGTCCCAGAATTCAGGCAGGCCACTGGATTCGGGGTCTATTGGCTTCCCATCCAAATACTGGAAGATGTTCTGGTATTTGAAAGTAAAGCCTCAAAATTAAAAAAAAAAAAAAAAAAGAAAGTAAAGCCTCAGTGGTCATCTGAGTGCGCTAGGTTGGACAATTTCTGTGGACGCGCAGTTATTGACTCTCCTAGGTGGAACGAGTTATCACACACATACATGGAGCAAGGGCAAAGTATGATCTAAGTTTTCCTTTTTTGGAGTAGGTATTGAAAATAGGACACAATAGGCACGGATAAGCTTGTAGAAAAAGCACATGGAATATTATACATTAACAACCAGGAAAGAACAAGCTACACCAAATTCGACAAGTTCCAGAAACTGTAGAAATTCTTTCTCCATGAAAAACAACTTAAGCTTCTATTTACCCAAACATTGGTTTGGTGGAATGAATTTTCCAAATATTGGTAATGTGATATGCTTGGCTATCATATTGATGGGTTTATTGATAAAAGCAGAAATTTAAATGAGGATGATATACGAAATATGCAGCCAAAACTTGAAATGTCACTTCATTATCATCATCCTGGGTATTTAGACTGCAGATCAGAATGTAATGTGTTTGGGAATGTTGGTATTTGTTAAAAATTTCACAATAAAAGAAGATAACATTTTTCCCCTTTCCTTAATATTTACCTTTTCAGGTATTCCTTGCTCTTTGATTTTCGGTATCAAACTTTCCACAGAGCTCTGGTCTTTTCTTTGCAAAAAGTTGGAAGTCTTCTATTTTGTTGAATGCCCATACTTTCCCTTGGAAGTATATAGTCAGTTTTGCTGGGTAGCTGATTCTTGGTTGGAGACCCAGCTCTCTTGCCTTTCTGAAGATCATGTTCCATGCCTTACGATCATTCAGAGTAGAACTTGCAAGGTCTTGTGTGACCCTGATTGGCATTCCTTTATATCTAAATTGTCTTTTTCTGGCTTCCTGTAGGATTTTTTCTTTTGTTTGATAGCTTTGGAATTTGGCAATTACATTCCTGGGAGTTGTCTTTTGGGGGTTTAGTGTAGAAGGTGTTCTGTGAGCTCTGTCAGTGGATGTATTGCCCCCTTGTTCTAGAATCTCTGGGCAATTTTCTTTGATTATATCTTGTATCACCATGTCCAGTTTGGTGTTTATTTCTGGCTTTTCTGGGAGTCCAATTATTCTTAAATTTTCTCTTCTCCCCCTGTTTTCCAGATCTATCACCTTGTCGGTGAGATATTTTATGTTCTCTTCTAATTTCTTGGTGTTTTGGCTTTGCTTTATTAGTTCTTGCTTTAAAGCCTGGTTTTCTTTTACAGTTTGGTCAAACTGGTTTTGTAGATGCGTGAATTTCTTTTGCATCATTTCCCACTTTTCCTCCCAGAGGGCTTCCATCTTTTTGGTCCTTTCTGATTCAAATTCTTCATGTGTTTGTGGAGAGTTTCTATTTCCTTTGGAAGATTTTGGAGAATTTTCTTGTATATCTTCTTCTATCTGCTCTGTATTTTGTATTTTGGCTCCATAGAATGTGTCCAGAGTCGCCCCTTTCTTCTTATTTTTCTTGGTATTTTGGGGCTTCTGTGCTTCTGTGGAGTTTGTCATCTCTGAACGTGGAGGATTGGCTTTTCTTGTCTTTGTCTGGTGATCAGAGGCTTTAGTCCTGGGCAGATGTTGGTTCTATGAGCGTTCCCTGGGTTAAACTGAATATGCCTCACTGGAACTGGAATGGAAGGGTCGGACCAGGAGGCCACACTATCCCCCTGGCTCGATTTTCGGAAGTTGCCTTCAGAATCCCTGGCCGTGAGGCTGTTTCGTCGGCCTGCGGGGGGATGGGCTGCCGCTTCCCCAAGCTCCGAGAGTACAGACTTCTATAAGGACTACATTTATATCAATCGATGTATACTAATATGTGGGGAAAATGTAATGTATAAATAGGGGGTAAAGAAAGACCAAATAGAATAATGGTTCTCACACAAAGATTCACAGGGGAAGGGGAGGGAAAGAAAACTCCTATAAGAAGGAGAGGAAGAGAGGGGGGGGTTTACTTAAACCTCAATCTCAGGGAAATCAACTCTGAGAGGGAAAAACATCCAGATCCATTGGGATCTTGAATTCTATCTTACCCAACAAGGGTAAGGAGAAGGGAAAACCAAGGGGGGGAGGGGGAGAGGGAGAACAAAAAGGGAGGGAAAGAGAGGGGGGAGGGGGAGGGAACAAAAAGGGAGGGACTAAAAAGGGAAACATCAAGGGAGGGGACAAGGGGGACTGATTCAAAGTAAATCACTGGACTAAAAGGTAGAGCCGAAGAAGAAAAGGTTAGAATTAGGGAAGGCAATCAAAATGCCAGGGAGTCCACAAATGACAATCATAACTTTGAACGTGAATGGGATGAACTCACCCATAAAACGTAGACGAATAGCTGAATGGATTAGAATCCAAAACCCTACCATATGTTGTCTTCAAGAAACACACATGAGGCGGGTTGACACCCACAAGGTCAGAATTAAAGGATGGAGTAAGACCTTCTGGGCCTCAACTGATAGAAAGAAGGCAGGAGTGGTAATCATGATATCTGATAAAGCCAATGCAAAAATAGACCTGATCAAAAGGGATAGGGAAGGTAATTATATTTTGTTAAAAGGGACTCTAGACAATGAGGAAATATCATTAATCAACATGTATGCACCAAATAATATAGCACCCAAATTTCTAATGGAGAAACTAGGAGAATTGAAGGAAGAAATAGACAATAAAACCATACTAGTGGGAGACTTAAACCAACCATTATCAAATTTAGATAAATCAAATCAAAAAATAAATAAGAAAGAGGTAAAGGAAGTGAATGAAATCTTAGAAAAATTAGAATTAATAGACATATGGAGAAAAATAAATAGGGATAAAAAGGAATACACCTTCTTCTCAGCACCACATGGCACATTCACAAAAATTGACCATACATTAGGTCACAGAAACATAGCACACAAATGCAAAAAAGCAGAAATAATGAATGCAGCCTTCTCAGATCACAAGGCAATAAAAATAATGATTAGTAATGGTACATGGAAAACCAAATCTAAAACCAATTGGAAATTAAACAATATGATACTCCAAAACCGTTTAGCTAAAGAAGAAATCATAGAAACAATTAATAATTTCATCAAGGAAAATGACAATGGCGAAACATCCTTTCAAACCTTTTGGGATGCAGCCAAAGCAGTAATCAGAGGCAAATTCATATCCCTGAAAGCTCATATTATCAAACAAGGGAGAGCAGAGATCAATCAATTGGAAATGCAATTGAAAAAACTCGAAAGCGATCAAATTAAAAACCCCCAGCAGAAAACCAAATTAGAAATCCTAAAAATTAAGGGAGAAATTAATAAAATCGAAAGTGATAGAACTATTGATTTAATAAATAAGACAAGAAGCTGGTACTTTGAAAAAACAAACAAAATAGACAAAGTACTGGTCAATCTAATTAAAAAAAGGAAGGAAGAAAAGCAAATTCACAGCATTAAAGATGAAAAGGGGGACAGCACCTCCAATGAGGAGGAAATTAAGGCAATCATTAGAAATTACTTTGCCCAATTATATGGCAATAAATACACCAATTTAGGAGAAATGGATGAATATATACAAAAATACAAACTGCCTAGACTAACAGAAGAGGAAATAGAATTCTTAAATAATCCCATATCAGAAATTGAAATCCATCAAGCCATCAAAGAACTTCCTAAGAAAAAATCCCCAGGGCCTGATGGATTCACCAGTGAATTCTATCAAACATTCAGAGAACAGTTAACCCCAATACTATACAAACTATTTGACATAATAAGCAAAGGGGGAGTTCTACCAAACTCCTTTTATGACACAAACATGGTACTGATTCCAAAACCAGGCAGGTCAAAAACAGAGAAAGAAAACTATAGACCAATCTCCCTAATGAATATAGATGCAAAAATTTTAAATAGGATACTAGCAAAAAGACTCCAGCAAGTGATCAGAAGGATCATTCACCATGATCAAGTAGGATTCATACCAGGGATGCAGGGCTGGTTCAACATTAGGAAAACCATCCACATAATTGACCACATCAACAAGCAAACTAGCAAGAACCACATGATTATCTCAATAGATGCAGAAAAAGCCTTTGATAAAATACAACACCCATTCCTATTAAAAACACTAGAAAGCATAGGAATAGAAGGGTCATTCCTAAAAATAATAAACAGTATATATCTAAAACCAACAGCTAATATCATCTGCAATGGGGATAAACTAGATGCATTCCCAATAAGATCAGGAGTGAAACAAGGATGCCCATTATCACCTCTACTATTTGACATTGTACTAGAAACACTAGCAGTAGCAATTAGAGAAGATAAAGAAATTGAAGGCATCAGAATAGGCAAGGAGGAGACCAAGTTATCACTCTTTGCGGATGACATGATGGTCTACTTAAAGAATCCTAGAGATTCAACCAAAAGGCTAATTGAAATAATCAACAACTTTAGCAAAGTTGCAGGATACAAAATAAACCCACATAAATCATCAGCTTTTCTATATATCTCCAACACAGCTCAGCAGCAAGAACTAGAAAGAGAAATCCCATTCAAAATCACCTTAGACAAAATAAAATACCTAGGAATCTATCTCCCAAGACAAACACAGGAACTATATGAACACAACTACAAAACACTCGCCACACAACTAAAACTAGACTTGAACAATTGGAAAAACATTAACTGCTCATGGATAGGACGAGCCAATATAATAAAAATGACCATCCTACCCAAACTTATTTATCTATTTAGTGCCATACCCATTGAACTACCAAAATACTTCTTCACTGATTTAGAAAAAACCATAACAAAGTTTATTTGGAAGAACAAAAGATCAAGGATATCCAGGGAAATAATGAAAAAAAACACATATGATGGGGGCCTTGCAGTCCCAGACCTCAAACTATATTACAAAGCAGCAGTCATCAAAACAATTTGGTACTGGCTAAGAAACAGAAAGGAAGATCAGTGGAATAGACTGGGGGAAAACGACCTCAGCAAGACAGTATACGATAAACCCAAAGATCCCAACTTTTGGGACAAAAATCCACTATTCGATAAAAACTGCTGGGAAAATTGGAAGACAGTGTGGGAGAGACTAGGAATAGATCAACACCTCACACCCTACACCAAGATAAATTCAAAATGGGTGAGTGACTTAAACATAAAGAAGGAAACCATAAGTAAATTGGGTAAACACAGAATAGTATACATGTCAGACCTTTGGGAGGGGAAAGGCTTTAAAACCAAGCAAGATATAGAAAGAATCACAAAATGTAAAATAAATAATTTTGACTACATCAAACTAAAAAGCTTTTGTACAAACAAAACCAATGTAACTAAAATCAGAAGGGAAACAACAAATTGGGAAAAAATCTTCATAGAAACCTCTGACAAAGGTTTAATTACTCATATTTATAATGAGCTAAATCAATTGTACAAAAAATCAAGCCATTCTCCAATTGATAAATGGGCAAGGGAAATGGATAGGCAGTTCTCAGATAAAGAAATCAAAACTATTAACAAGCACATGAAGAAGTGTTCTACATCTCTTATAATCAGAGAGATGCAAATCAAAACAACTCTGAGGTATCACCTCACACCTAGCAGATTGGCTAACATAACAGCAAAGGAAAGTAATGAATGCTGGAGGGGATGTGGCAAAGTAGGGACATTAATTCATTGCTGGTGGAGTTGTGAACTGATCCAACCATTCTGGAGGGCAATTTGGAACTATGCCCAAAGGGCGACAAAAGAATATCTACCCTTTGACCCAGCCATAGCACTGCTGGGTCTGTACCCCAAAGAGATAATGGACACAAAGACTTGTACAAAAATATTCATAGCTGCGCTCTTTGTGGTGGCCCAAAACTGGAAAACGAAGGGATGCCCATCAATTGGGGAATGGCTGAACAAATTGTGGTATATGTTGGTGATGGAATACTATTGTGCTCAAAGGAATAATAAAGTGGAGAAGTTCCATGGAGACTGGAACAACCTCCAGGAAGTGATGCAGAGCGAGAGGAGCAGAACCAGGAGAACATTGTACACAGAGACTAATACACTGTGGTATAATCGAACGTAATGGACTTCTCCATTAGGGGCGGTGTAATGTCCCTGAACAACTTGCAGGCATCCAGGAGAAAAAAACACTATTCATAAGCAAAGGATAAACTATGGGAGTGGAAACACCGAGAAAAAGCAACTGCCTGAATACAGAGGTTGAGGGGACATGACAGAGGATAGACTTTAAATGAACACTCTAATGCAAATACTATCAACAAAGCAATGGGTTCAAATCAAGAAAACATCTAATGCCCAGTGGACTTACGCGTCGGCTATGGGGGGTGGGGGGGAGGAAAAGAAAATGATCTATGTCTCTAACGAATAATGCTTGGAAATGATCAAATAAAATATATTTAAAAAAAAATTTCACAATAATTCTTGTATTCATGTTTTTACAAAGCTTTTAATGGTGGAAAAATTATGCTCCTGTACAAGGAGAGTTTTAGTCAATTTAGATCAGGAATGAGAAATCATTGGGAATGTAAATTCTGATATTACATATTGGCTCAGCTTCAAACATGCCACATAAACAGTGAAAAGAGAGTCTAAAATTTTGTTTTAATTTTGGAATCATATTCCCAAGATCATTTGCTCAGATGATTTGGTATGTTATGTATGAAGATCATTTTCATCCTTATCAAATTATCAATAAGTTGAGAGTTAAATCTTCATTGTTCTTGACAATCACACTTACTTTTTACATCCAAACTTTTTGCAATAAGTTTTGGTTGTCTATTTTGAATCACTTGAAGTATCATTTGATGATGCTACATGATTTTTATATTTTTAATTTGAGTCAAATTTTTCTCGTATTTTTATATCACTCGCCCCTCATCTTATTTTTTTAACACAAAAAGGGGGGATATGTAGCATTCCGAGCATATTCACATCTAAGAAATATAACTGATATATGGATATTGTGTCTTCAGACACAAGGTTGGAACTCTGACATTTGTGGGTGGACTCTTGACCTAGCCATGCAAACTCATTAACATTTGGTGCATTGACATTTGGTGAGGACTCCAATTCCTTGGTAAAAGGGCGGGTTGAGGTCAACACACCCAAAAGGTGTCATCATTACCTTCCCATCCAATCTGAATTATCTATGCTTTCTTATCTGGTCATTGATCCTGGCTATCCCCAAGAAAGCCTGGGGTCAAGGCGTGATTCCCTCTCTTGTTCCAGCAATCTTAAAGCTTCACTACTGTCTCTTTACTAAGGCCTCTCTGGGCCACCTGTCCTACTTCCACCTGTCTGCAAGCTTCTCATATTTTCTTTTTAATTTTACATTTAAATTTAAAATTTAAATTTAAAAAAAAATTTAAATTTTTTAAGTTTAATTCTTTGACCAAGGAAAAAAGCAGAGGGGATCACGCCTGCCCTATCTATGACTTTGACTTGTCTCTGTCTGTCATTCTTCACCCATATTCTCAGACTCCTTGCTCCTTCTTCTCGAGTCCCAGCCCACAAAGGAAAAATCCCTTTTTGTAACCACCACGACCAGGTTACAGACACCCTCATTCACAGGCCATGGTACCAACCCTGCAACCATATCTCTATGTGGCAGGCATCTTGGATTATATACCCCAAAGACTACGCATAATCAGAACAAGGGAAAGACAAGGATTCCCTCGCATCTCGAGAGGAAGTCTTTTTCTTTAACTATTGAAGATGTGACAACTTCTTATAATCCTGGCTATACATGGGCAATATGATATGTCCATGCACCTGTCCTATGATTACTTTATCACCTTAATTCAGGATCACTAAGGAGTGAACATCATTTTCTTATTATTTGATATTATAACTTGTGATCTTGGATGATGAAAATTGTTACGCTTGACATTGCTAAATGGAAATGAAGATCATTCTTATCATTGTTACAGCAGTATTGCTAAGTTATACTTCATTTTGAAATTGGATTGTGAATTCATTTTTGATTCTTTATCTGATAGCTCACTAGTATTCCTGTTTGTTGATTAAGTTTACAATTTCATTGTAACAGGATACCCTCTTATTTAATTTTTGTAAAAAAAAAAAAAAGGGGTGGATATATAACCTACCAGGCATGGGGGTATGGTTGATGTATGAAATACTTGATCAGATCCATTCATGATCGATGTATCGGCAGTTCTAAGGACAAGAGAATTCCTGGGCCTGAGCCACAAAGGCTTAGCCCTCACCTTGTCAAACCTCATTCCTCTGAAAAGCTCATGTCAGGAGAATCCCCGCCTCCTCTGATCTTGTCATTGTCTATGCAACCAAAGTTAAGAACTAGGTACTATGTCACGTATTCATTGATCACCTCTCAATCCACAATAAAGGCTGGGGTGAGGCCCCCTGCTTTTTCTCTTGTTTCCTGCAACCTAGGAGTTCTCCCTGCTGTCTCTCTTTATCTGTCCTAGCGCCACTATTGGCCACGTCCTTCTATCTCAGAATTCTTACCTCCGCTTGGTCTCTTATGTCTCAGATTTTCCTTTCATGGTTTTTCTAAGGAAAATAGTATCAGGGGCCATTGCCGCTCCCATTTCAATTCACTTCTCTGTGTCTCTTGATTTATCACCCATTTTCTCCGACTCCTTTCTCCTTCTCAAGCCCAAACCCACTAAGGACATACATTATGTAGCAGCCGCAGGTTGGACTCTTATCCCAGGTTTCACAAAGATATATCATCTCACGATTCACTGACCTAACCTCGGTCACCATGACCATACGTGAAACATATGGGTACCGAAGACTAAGATTGCTGTGTCTTCCCTTTGGGCACTTGGGTTTCAGGACCCCAGCCCCAGGAGTTCCTGTTCACTCCCCCCCACCCCAGGAATTCCTTTTTACTCCCCGTACCCTAAAAGTGTATAAAACACCTGCAAATCGCAGCCTCGGGGCCAGCACTTTAGGTCCTCGGCACCAAGCTATATTTTGCTCAATAAAGTACCTCTTGTGTGTTGCATTACCGTGTGTGTGTGTGTCTGTGTGTGTGTGTGTGTGTGTGTGTATGTGTCCTCCATGGATTCTGAGCCAGAATCGGTCATTATACCTCCAACCCCAAAGGCAGGAGTCCTAGAAACGGAACAGAAGAGCTGCTTTAACACTGCTGCTGCTGCTGCTGCTATTTGTGCTACAGCTGACGGCTCTGTGGCATCACATTCTGAGGGAGAGCCAAGAACACAAGGTACAAGTGGAGCCCAAGAGTGACCAGGCTACCCTATAGGTTCCAGCCATCTCTCTATCTAGGCAGGCACTGATGCCAGCACACAGCCAGCCAGCCAGCCAGTCAGCCAGCCAGCAGCGTCTAGTGTATTCTCTACCTGCTTCACTCCTTTCACAGACCTAGCCAGGACATGGTGAGGACCAAGGAGAATAGTGAATGTGCCGGGAAAAGGGACAGCTGTCTCATCCCTGCAAGGACAAGGTCCACCCTATGTTGCCAGGAACGACACTTCCCCCCTTTTGAGGTGAGGAGGGATGCATGGCTGGAGGAATGGGCATGCTTGCAGGGGAGGGTCATGCCTCCAGGGTCACACAGGACTTGCCTTTGCCTCCTCTATCCCTGCTGATCCTCGGTGGACACCACTCCAAAGGAGACACTTCCCTTACAAAGAACGCTCACAAGGTGTGTAAGCCAGAGGACGCCCACCAAAGGCTTTTCCACCAAAGGCATGTTGGTGATGTGACTGGCAGGAAGAGCAGGCTGAACACACTTTAGGGGCTCTGGTAGTTATACCAGGGGCCAGCCAGACTCTCTTAACAGAGTCCACCATGCCCGGGGTACCAAAGTGGCCATTAGGATGAACAGATTGGTAAATTTGGTGATGGAAACTTCTAGGGAGCAGGGGTTTTCCTTCAGATGACACCCACACTCCATGAATTGGTTTTGCTTTGAATTTTCCTTTCCATTTCTCCACTTCCTTTTCATTATAGGAAAGTGATCCATTTAAGTCATCAGTGGTTGTTCCTGTTCAAAGTAGTTCAGGCCCTCCTATGGCTGCTAGCTTGGCAGCAGCATCTGCTCAGTCATGTCCCCTGGAGACAGGGTCAGTGCCACCTCTATGGGCACAGCAGTGAACTAGAGCCAGGGCTTCAGGCAGCGGGAGAGCAGAAAGAACTTCCTTAATCATTTCTGCATCCTCTATGGAAGGAGAATACTGAGAGCACAGGGTGGAAGGCAGGTGTGTGACTGCTCTAAGGCAAAGTGGGCCACTCACGGCCAAGGTCCACTCCTATTTATGCCTGAGACGTCAGGATGTGTACGAGGCTTGGGGTCCAACTTGCACAGAGCTCTAAAAGCTTATTTCAAAACCATTTAAAAAAAAAAAAAAAACCCTCCTCGGATGCAATACCAATATGTGGCCTCAAGAGGGAGACCAAGAGGCGAAGGGGGTGGGGGAGGGGGAGCTGAGCACCTGAGGAAGTTGGGGACCTGGGAGTGGGGCTACTGCAGGAGGGGACTTTCTGGTGGGTGTCCCCCAGGGAGAGGAGGGACAGTGTGGGAGGCGGGCAATTGAGAGGGAGGGGCAGCTTTCAGGGGTAGGCCTGCCTATGGAGCTGACCAGTACAGGCAGCAGGCGGGACTACTGAAGAACCCAGAGGAAGAGGCAGGAGGCGGGCTCCGCGGCCGCAGCCACCCCCAAAGCCTCCTCCCCTCGGCAGAGGTGCCTCATGTGACCAACTTCGGCCCAAGTGCTGCTCCCCTACCTCACACAGTCCACACACAACTTCCAGTCTTTTGCCTTGGTGGACCTTAATGCTAGGCACAGCGACACAGGGAGACTCTGACAGAAAAGGCGGGAACTTTCCGCTCCCCTCCCCCTCCGCCACGTGCCACCTGCCTGCCCCTACTGCGCCTGCGTGCCACCTGCCTGCCCCTGAGCGCCTGCGCTCCAAGCCTCCTGGCCTGCCTTTTACTCTGGGCCTGCGCAGCTCTTCCACACACCTCCTTCCTCCACCCCTCCCTTCAGCTGGAGCCCTTGCTTTTGCCACACTCTGCAATTGGGGTTCGGGCTCCAAACACACATTAAGGGATACACCACCAGCAACAAGGGGAAAGGGCTCAGTCCCCACCCCCACACCTCCGACCTGGGACTGGCCTTGCCTCACATCTGTCCCTTACAAAAAGCCCAGGTTCGGTGGAGGGAAAACAAAAAACAAAAACCTATTTGGTATTGACCTACAATGCCCAAAGGAGTCCCAGGGTGAAAGGGGATGGGACATGCTTACTCTCCTGGTTGATGGCATTAAGCTCAAATGAAGAAGTGAGCAAAGCCATTACAGAACTTAGGAATAATTGTGCACGGTTGTCTATTCCAAACATCTTGGGATAGCAGTGCTTTTAATAGCAAGAAATGGGCTGAATTGGATAGCTCATGGCTTATATGCAAGCTATCCGATGGCAAGAAAATCTCACCAGAAAAAGGACAGACTGCAGAGGTGTCTGGCACAGGACACATGCAAAAAACAGCCAATGAGCTGGAAAGATCATCACTGCCCTATAGGCAGGTCTAACACACTATCCACGCACATGTCATTGTATGAAACACAATTTGCCTCCAGAAGAATATCGTGAAGTCCCTGACAGATATTCTGGACTACAGATTGATGGGTATTGGTTATAAGATCAAACGTTATCACATACCTGAAAATTCCAAATGGAATTGGCATAACAAGGAACTGAAAATTACTTTGGTGGAATTGTTCCACGTTTCCCAAATAGGATCAAATATCAAATGGTACAATTGGGAAGGTTATGACTGTACCATAAATACTGACCAATTGCAGTACGATTTGTCCAAAATGTATATGTGATCATTGTCTTCAGGGGTACATTATATTGGCAAACAACAGCATGTCTTTCTTCGTATCAGACTTATCTAAAAGTCAATTTTGTTCAGCTGTGGCATTTCAACTTTCATAAGAAAGAAGGGTGGAAACGGTATCACTAACCATCTACCTCTTCCACACTCTAAAACGAACATCAGTTAAAACTTTGCAATAACAGTTTGAATGTCCTGCTAAAGATTACATTGTAGGATATATCTGAATTGGGTTGAATATTATCAAGAAATTAAGACTGTGAGGGACCCAAGGGGATGATAACGTTGGGTCGAGGTCTTGTCTGTATGTTGACAGAGAGTGGAAACATCTGGTCACCCACAAAGCACATCATGCCAGCCAACACAAGACCAGGAAGAGAAGCAGACCAACGCTGTTGACATCAGCTAACTACACGCCAG
Organism: Monodelphis domestica; assembly: GCF_027887165.1. Classification (NCBI taxonomy): domain Eukaryota; kingdom Metazoa; phylum Chordata; class Mammalia; order Didelphimorphia; family Didelphidae; genus Monodelphis; species Monodelphis domestica. The sequence continues at coordinate 531,310,306 of NC_077229.1, read as the reverse complement.
CCACTCTCCAGGCACGCTGGAAGGACACTTCACCGGTGACTAAGATCACTCCACAAGACTGACGTGACACTATCAGTGACATTAGCTATTAGGCTACTGTGGGACACTGGTCCGGCTGACATCCATTGATATAGTGTACCCAAACCAAGAGCAAGGATGCTAACTCAGAAGGACTAAACCACACTTGTGTCTGTCTAAGACATCAGATAAATCCCACACTCCGAGGTCTTTCTTATGGAATCAAAACAAAATAGCTATACTTGTTTAGACGTGAATGTATACCTTTCATTTTGTATGTCTATGATACTGTCAAAAGGATACATTGTAAAACTACTACTAGTATTGTAAGAAATGCTGCTATCCCCGAGGGTATAGACATTGGTATGACTCTCCAAAGAGGAGGAGATCGAAAACTTTCACTCATAGCATAGATCTGATACCTCGGACAACAAAAAGGGAGGTGCCAGGCAGAAAATGCTACACAGGCAGGTTTAATGGACAGATGATCCTGATGTGACTCTGGAAAAAAGGTATGAGAGATCAGCCAAAATGCACTCTGAAACCTGTCATCAGGAACCTAAGTTATTGAAAAAGATCATTTACAACCATGCAAAGATGATGTTCCTGCCAATAACTAGGTGGACGTGACATGCCAACCACCGTGGGTGTACTTGAGTGTTAATACCATTGTTAACCATTAGTCCTGAAATCCTGTCTTTTGGGGTAATATCTTTATGGGAACGGTTTCTTGCTCTCTACCAATAGTCCCAGAATTCAGGCAGGCCACTGGATTCGGGGTCTATTGGCTTCCCATCCAAATACTGGAAGACGTTCTGGTATTTGAAAGTAAAGCCTCAGTGGTCATCTGAGTGCGCTAGGTTGGACAATTTCTGTGGACGCGCAGTTATTGACTCTCCTAGGTGGAACGAGTTATCACACACATACATGGAGCAAGGGCAAAGTATGATCTAAGTTTTCCTTTTTTGGAGTAGGTATTGAAAATAGGACACAATAGGCACGGATAAGCTTGTAGAAAAAGCACATGGAATATTATACATTAACAACCAGGAAAGAACAAGCTACACCAAATTCGACAAGTTCCAGAAACTGTAGAAATTCTTTCTCCATGAAAAACAACTTAAGCTTCTATTTACCCAAACATTGGTTTGGTGGAATGAATTTTCCAAATATTGGTAATGTGATATGCTTGGCTATCATATTGATGGGTTTATTGATAAAAGCAGAAATTTAAATGAGGATGATATACGAAATATGCAGCCAAAACTTGAAATGTCACTTCCTTATCATCATCCTGGGTATTTAGACTGCAGATCAGAATGTAATGTGTTTGGGAATGTTGGTATTTGTTAAAAATTTCACAATAATTCTTGTATTCATGTTTTTACAAAGCTTTTAATGGTGGAAAAATTATGCTCCTGTACAAGGAGAGTTTTAGTCAATTTAGATCAGGAATTAGAAATCATTGGGAATGTAAATTCTGATATTACATATTGGCTCAGCTTCAAACATGCCACATAAACAGTGAAAAGAGAGTCTAAAATTTTGTTTTAATTTTGGAATCATATTCCCAAGATCATTTGCTCAGATGATTTGGTATGTTATGTATGAAGATCATTTTCATCATTATCAAATTATCAATAAGTTGAGAGTTAAATCTTCATTGTTCTTGACAATCACACTTACTTTTTACATCCAAACTTTTTGCAATAAGTTTTGGTTGTCTATTTTGAATCACTTGAAGTATCATTTGATGATGCTACATGATTTTTATATTTTTAATTTGAGTCAAATTTTTCTCGTATTTTTATATCACTCGCCCTTCATCTTATTTTTTTTAACACAAAAAGGGGGGATATGTAGCATTCCAAGCATATTCACATCTAAGAAATATAACTGATATATGGATATTGTGTCTTCAGACACAAGGTTGGAACTCTGACATTTGTGGGTGGACTCTTGACCTAGCCATGCAAACTCATTAACATTTGGTGCATTGACATTTGGTGAGGACTCCAATTCCTTGGTAAAAGGGCGGGTTGAGGTCAACACACCCAAAAGGTGTCATCATTACCTTCCCATCCAATCTGAATTATCTATGCTTTCTTATCTGGTCATTGATCCTGGCTATCCCCAAGAAAGCCTGGGGTCAAGGCGTGATTCCCTCTCTTGTTCCAGCAATCTTAAAGCTTCACTACTGTCTCTTTACTAAGGCCTCTCTGGGCCAACTGTCTTACTTCCACCTGTCTGCAAGCTTCTCATATTTTCTTTTTAATTTTACATTTAAATTTAAAATTTAAATTTAAAAAAAAATTTAAATTTTTTAAGTTTAATTCTTTGACCAAGGAAAAAAGCAGAGGGGATCACGCCTGCCCTATCTATTACTTTGACTTGTCTCTGTCTGTCATTCTTCACCCATATTCTCAGACTCCTTGCTCCTTCTTCTCGAGTCCCAGCCCACAAAGGAAAAATCCCTTTTTGTAACCACCACGACCAGGTTACAGACACCCTCATTCACAGGCCATGGTACCAACCCTGCAACCATATGTCTATGTGGCAGGCATCTTGGATTATATATCCCAAAGAGTACGCATAATCAGAACAAGGGAAAGACAAGGATTTCCTCTCATCTCGAGAGGAAGTCTTTTTCTTTAACTATTGAAGATGTGACAACTTCTTATAATCCTGGCTATACATGGGCAATATGATATGTCCATGCACCTGTCCTATGATTACTTTATCACCTTAATTCAGGATCACTAAGGAGTGAACATCATTTTCTTATTATTTTATATTATAACTTGTGATCTGTGATGATGAAAATTGTTACGCTTGACATTGCTAAATGGAAATGAAGATCATTCTTATCATTTTTACAGCAGTATTGCTAAGTTATACTTCATTCATTTTTGATTCTTTATCTGATAGCTCACTAGTATTCCTGTTTGTTGATTAAGTTTACAATTTCATTGTAAAAGGATACCCTCTTATTTAATTTTTGTAAAAAAAAAGGGGGGTAGATATATAACCTACCAGGCATGGGGGTATGGTTGATGTATGAAATACTTGATCAGATCCATTCATGATCGATGTATCGGCAGTTCTAAGGGCAAGAGAATTCCTGGGCCTGAGCCACAAAGGCTTAGCCCTCACCTTGTCAAACCTCGTTCCTCTGAAAAGCTCATGTCAGGAGAATCCCCTCCTCCTCTGATCTTGTCATTGTCTATGCAACCAAAGTTAAGAACTATGTACTATGTCACCTATTCATTGATCACCTCTCAATCCACAATAAAGGCTGGGGTGAGGCCCCCTGCTTTTTCTCTTGTTTCCTGCAACCTAGGAGTTCTCCCTGCTGTCTCTCTTTATCTGTCCTAGCGCCACTATTGGCCACGTCCTTCTATCTCAGAATTCTTACCTCCGCTTGGTCTCTTATGTCTCAGATTTTCCTTTCATGGTTTTTCTAAGGAAAATAGTATCAGGGGCCATCGCCGCTCCCATTTCAATTCACTTCTCTGTGTCTCTTGATTTATCACCCATTTTCTCCGACTCCTTTCTCCTTCTCGAGCCCAAACCCACTAAGGACATACATTATGTAGCAGCCGCAGGTTGGACTCTTATCCCAGGTTTCACAAACATATATCATCTCACGATTCACTGACCTAACCTCGGTCACCATGACCATTCGTGAAACATATGGGTACCGAAGACTAAGATTGCTGTGTCTTCAGGACCCCAGCCCCAGGAGTTTCGGTTCACTCCCCCCCACCCCAGGAATTCCTTTTTACTCCCTGTACCCTAAAAGTGTATAAAACACCTACAAATCGCAGCCTCGGGGCCAGCACTTTAGGTCCTCGGCACCAAGCTATATTTTGCTCAATAAAGTACCTCTTGTGTGTGGCATTACTGTGTGTGTGTGTGTGTGTGTGTGTGTGTGTGTGTGTGTGTGTGTGTGTGTGTGTCCTCCATGGATTCTGAGCCAGAATCGGTCATTATACCTTCAACCCAAAAGGCAGGAGTCCTAGAAACGGAACAGAAGAGCTGCCTTAACACTGCTGCTGCTGCTGCTGCTCTTTGTGCTACAGCTGACCGCTCTGTGGCATCACATTCTGAGGGAGAGCCAAGAACACAAGGTACAAGTGGAGCCCAAGAGTAACCAGGCTACCCTATAGGTTCCAGCCATCTCTCTATCTAGGCAGGCACTGATGCCAGCACACAGCCAGCCAGCCAGCCAGCCAGTCAGCCAGCCAGCAGCGTCTAGTGTATTCTCTACCTGCTTCACTCCTTTCACAGACCTAGCCAGGACATGGTGAGGACCAAGGAGAATAGTGAACGTGCCGGTAAAAGGGACAGCTGTCTCATCCCTGCAAGGACAAGGTCCACCCTATGTTGCCAGGAACAACACTTCCCCCCTTTTGAGGTGAGGAGGGATGCATGGCTGGAGGAATGGGCATGCTTGCAGGGGAGGGTCATGCCTCCAGGGTCACACAGGACTTGCCTTTGCCTCCTCTATCCCTCCAGATCCTCCATCGACACCACTCCAAAGGAGACACTTCCCTTACAAAGAACGCTCACAAGGTGTGTAAGCCAGAGGACGCCCAGCAAAGGCTTTTCCACCAAAGGCATGTTGGTGATCTGACTGGCAGGAAGAGCAGGCTGAACACACTTTAGGGGCTCCGGTAGTTATACCAGGGGCCAGCCAGACTCTCTTAACAGAGTCCACGATGCCCGGGGTACCAAAGTGGCCATTAGGATGAACAGATTGGTAAATTTGGTGATGGAAACTTCTAGGGAGCAGGGGTTTTCCTTCAGATGACACCCACACTGCATGAATTGGTTTTGCTTTGAATTTTCCTTTCCATTTCTCCACTTCCTTTTCATTATAGGAAAGTGATCCATTTAAGTCATCAGTGGTTGTTCATGTTCAAAGTAGTTCAGGCCCTCCTATGGCTGATAGCTTGGCAGCAGCATCTGCTCAGTCATGTCCCCTGGAGACAGGGTCAGTGCCACCTCTATGGGCACAGCAGTGAACTAGAGCGAGGGCTTCAGGCAGCGGGAGAGCAGAAAGAACTTCCTTAATCATTTCTGCATCCGCTATGGAAGGAGAATACTGAGAGCACAGGGTGGAAGGCAGGTGTGTGACTGCTCTAAGGCAAAGTGGGCCACTCACGGCCAAGGTCCACTCCTATTTATGCCTGAGACGTCAGGATGTGTACGAGGCTTGGGGTCCAACTTGCACAGAGCTCTAAAAGCTTATTTCAAAACCATTAAAAAAAAAAAAAAAACCCTCCTCGGATGCAATACCAATATGTGGCCTCAAGAGGGAGACCAAGAGGCGAAGGGGGTGGGGGAGGGGGAGCTGAGCACTTGAGGAAGTTGGGGACCTGGGAGTGGGGCTACTGAAGGAGGGGACTTTCTGGTGGGTGTCCCCCAGGGAGAGGAGGGGCAGTGTGGGAGGGGGGCAATTGAGAGGGAGGGGCAGCTTTCAGGGGTAGGCCTGCCTATGGAGCTGACCAGTACAGGCAGCAGGCTGGACTACTGAAGAACCCAGAGGAAGAGGCAGGAGGCGGGCTCCGCGGCCTCAGCCACCCCCAAAGCCTCCTCCCCTCGGCAGAGGTGCCTCATGTGACCAACTTCAGCCCAAGTGCTGCTCTCCTACCTCACACAGTCCACACGCAACTTCCAGTCTTTTGCCTTGGCGGACCTTAATGCTAGGCACAGCGACTCAGGGAGACTCTGACAGAAAAGGCGGGAACTTTCCGCTCCCCTCCCCCTCCGCCACGTGCCACCTGCCTGCCCCTACTGCGCCTGCGTGCCACCTGCCTGCCCCTGAGCGCCTGCGCTCCAAGCCTCCTGGCCTGCCTTTTACTCTGGGCCTGCGCAGCTCTTCCACACACCTCCTTCCTCCACCCCTCCCTTCAGCTGGAGCCCTTGCTTTTGCCACACTCTGCAATTGGGGTTCGGGCTCCAAACACACATTAAGGGATACACCACCAGCAACCAGGGGGAGGGCACAGTCCCCACCCCCACACCTCCGACCTGGGACTGGCCTTGCCTCACATCTATCCCTTACAAAAAGCCCAGGTTCGGTGGAGGGAAAACAAAAAACAAAAACCTATTTGGTATTGACCTACAATGCCCAAAGGAGTCCCAGGGTGAAAGGGGATGGGACATGCTTACTCTCCTGGTTTATGGCATTAAGCTCAAATGAAGAAGTGAGCAAAACCATTACAGAACTTAGGAATAATTGTGCACGGTTGTCTATTCCAAACATCTTGGGATAGCAGTGCTTTTCATAGCAATAAATGGGCTGAATTGGATAGCTCATGGCTTATATGCAAGCTATCCGATGGCAAGAAAATCTCACCAGAAAAAGGACAGACTGCAGAGGTGTCTGGCACAGGACACATGCAAAAAACAGCCAATGAGCTGGAAAGATCATCACTGCCCTATAGGCAGGTCTAACACACTATCCACGCACATGTCATTGTATGAAACACAATTTGCCTACAGAAGAATATCGTTAAGTCCCTGACAGATATTCTGGACTACAGATTGATGGGTATTGGTTATAAGATCAAACGTTATCACATACCTGAAAATTCCAAATGGTATTGGCATAACAAGTAACTGAAAATTACTTTGGTGGAATTGTTCCCCGTTACCCAAATATGATCAAATATCAAATGGTACAATTGGGAAGGTTATGACTGTACCATAAATACTGTCCAATTGCAGTACAATTTGTCCAAAATGTATATGTGATCATTGTCTTCAAGGGTACATTATATTGGCAAACAACAGCATGTCTTTCTTCCTATCAGACTTATCGAAAAGTCAATTTGGTTCAGCTGTGGCATTTCAACTTTCATAAGAAAGAAGGGTGGAAACGGTATCACTAACCATCGATCTCTTCCACACTCTAAAACGAACATCAGTTAAAACTTTGCAATAACAGTTTGAATGTCCTGCGAAAGATTACATTGTAGGAGATATCTGAATTGGGTTGAATATTACCAAGAAATTAAGACTGTGAGGGACCCAAGGGGATGATAACGTTGGGTCGAGGTCTTGTCTGTATGTTGACAGAGAGTGAAAACATCTGGTCACCCACAAAACACATCATGCCAGCCAACACAAGACCCATTTTTTCAAACATTGCCGATGTTATATTCTTGGTTATATTGAATGGTTCTTTTATACAGAAGTAGAGATTTCAATAAGGCTGATATAAGAAATATGCAGCCAGAAGTTGCCATCTCACTTCATTATCATCATTCTTGTTATTTAAACAACAAATCAGAATGTAATCTTTATGGGAATATTGGTACTTGTTAAGAATTTGCACTAATTGTTGCATTTATAGCTGTGTAAAAGTTTTACAGGGTCAATCGTGGTCAACATCGAGTAGGGAAATGGAAATCAATTTTGAATGTCAATTCTGACATGACACATTGGTTCAGCTACAGCTATGCCACATGAAAGGTGAGCCATTAGTTTAAAATTTTGCATTCATTTCATGGTCATTTTCCGTGATCATTTTCTCAGGTTATTTTTCCCATATATTTTCTTTGAAAAACTAGAAGTACATTGTAAGTATGACTAATGCTCTGATCCTGATATATGAATCAGAAATTTTATTTTTGGACTTACCCATAAGGCTTATATCAGAAATCTGCAGCCAAAAGTTGCCATGTCACTTCATTAGCTTCATTCTTGTTGTTTCAACAACAAATCAAAATGTAATGTTCATGGGAATGTTGATACTTGAATTGATGTTTGTACTAATGCTTGAAAAATGTAAAAGATGCTCATCTATTTGGTATAGATACCACCACAAAGATCCCACACTCCAAAGACTTGACAATGGGATCAAAAGGGAATAGCTACAGTTGTTCAGACACTACTGTATGCCTTTCGTTTTATATGTCGGTGCTATATGCTGTCAAAAGGAATTTATTTTGTATGCATTGTAAGATTCCTATTTGTATTGTAAGAAATGCTACTATTATACAAGGGTATAGACATTGGTATGACTCTCTTAGGAGAAGGAGATAGAATTTTTCATCCACAGCATAGACCTAGTAACCCTGACAACAAAAAAAATTATGTTTAAAGCAGGAGATGCTGCCCAGGGATTTAGGATGGACAGATGGTCCTGATCTAACTCTTACAAAAAAAAGGAGGAAATGTCAGGCAGAATGTACTTTGACAATTTTAATTAGGAACCTAAGTTATTGAAAACGGTCATCTACATCTATGTATAGATGATGTTCTTTACAATACCTAGATAGATATTATGTGCCAACCGCCATTGGTGTGGTTCCAATGTTAATACCCTTTTTGGTCATTACTCCTAAAATCCCCCATCTTTTGGGGTGATGTCTTTATGGGAACTCTTTCATGCTGGCTCCCAACAGCCCCAGAGTGCAGTCAGGCCACTGGATTTGGGGTCGATCATTTTCCCCTTCTAATTCTGGAAGACATTGTGGTCTCTGGGAAGTCTAGCCTCAGTGGTAAAGTGAGTGCTCAAGGTTGGACAACCACTGTGGACTCACAGTTGTTGACTCTGCTCTGTGGAATAGGCTATTCTACACCTCCATGGGACAGAGGCAAAGTATACACTAAGTTTCCCCTTTAGAGTGTATATTTAAAGATGGGGGGGGGGGGGGAATTGGCACTGATAAGCTTGTAGAAAGAGCAGATTGGATGTTTTACATTTACAAGGAATTAAGAAGTTACATCAAATTCTATGTGAGCAAGAAGCGGTAGAAATTGCTTCTACGTGAAAAGCAACTTAAGCTTCTAATGAACCCAAACACTAGTTTGGTAGAATGAATTTTTCAAACATTGCCAATGTTATATTCTTGGTTATATTGAATGGTTCTTTTATACAGAAGTAGAGATTTCAATAAGGCTGATATAAGAAATATGCAGCCAGAAGTTGACATGGCACTTCATTATCTTCATTCCTGTTATTTAAACAACAAATCAGAATGAAATGTTTATGGGAAAATTGGTACTTGTTAAGAATTTGCACTAATTGTTGCATTTATAGTTGTGTAAAAGTTTTACAGGGTCAATCGTGGTCAACATCGAGTAGGGAAATGGAAATCATTTTGGAATGTCAATTCTGACATGACACATTGGCTCAGCTACAGCTATGCCACATGAAAGGTGAGCCATTAGTTTAAAATTTTGCATTCATTTCATGGTCATTTTCCGTGATCATTTTCTCAGATTATTTTTCCCATATATTTTCTTTGAAATACTAGAAGTACATTGTAAGTACTACTAATGCTCTGATCCTGATATATGAATCAGAAATTTTATTTTTGGACATACCCATAAGTCTTATATAAGAAATATGCAGCCAAAAGTTGCCATGTCACTTCATTAGCTTCATTCTTGTTGTTTCAACAACAAATCAAAATGTAATGTTCATGGGAATATTGACACTTGAATTGATGTTTGTACTAATGTTTGATAAATGTAAAAGATGCTCATCTATTTGGTATGCTGTTCAAAAAAAGGAGGGGGGAGAAAGAGAGAAAGTATTTTTAAGAATATCTTTATATTAGGGGGCAGCTGGGTAGCTCAGTGGATTGAGAGCCAGGCCTAGAGATGGGAGGTCCTAGGTTCAAATGTAGCCTCAGCTACTTTCCAGCTGTGTGACCCTGGGCAAGTCACTTGACCCCCATTGCCTAGCCCTTATTGACTCCAAGACGGAAGGTAAGGGTTTAAAAAAAAAGAATATCTTTATACCATTCTCATTTCAAATTGAGCAGTTAGGATTTGATGCTCTTTTACTTTATTTTCTCTGAATATTTTCATTAACCTATGTTGTTTTTCTTTTCATACATTTTAAAGTAAGATTATATTTTTATTACTTTTTTATCATTATTTTTCATCTATTATGAGACTTATCTTTGATTTTGTCGCAGTCCAGCCCAGAGGTATTATGGAGAGACAAGGATTGTGTGTGAGCACATGGCCATTCTGCGCATGGCAATGAGCTCTATTCCCAGCGTGGCTGAAGTTTAGGCGCCAAACCCTGCTTTCCTTTGTCTCACTTGCCTGAGGATAATAACCCCACCTTCACCTTGTCATAAGTTGCAATTATCCAATGGCAATACGCCAGGTAACTCATCCATATGTATTGAGGTATCATGTAACTGATCAATATGTATTGAGCTCATTTGTATATCAAAGAGAATATATGGGACTGACACAGCCAGCCCCCCCACTAGGAGGACACTGACAGGTTTGCTATGGAGCAACTTCTCCCCTTTCTCTCTCCTCTCTATCTTTCTCCATGGCCTCCCTGTTTCTCTCTCTTTTCTAATGCTAATATCTAGCATTATCTACCACCTTTAGTTTCTGATCTCCTTTCCATCTGAGCTAGCATTATCCTCTGACCAGTGCAGTGTTAAATTGAGACCATTGGATGGGAATAGCCTGAATTAATAACCACCAGTGGTCGGAGCAGGCTGTGGCTCCCGAAAATTAATAATTGATTACTGACTCGATTACTTACATCTCTAAAGTCGGCTCGTTCACGCCCTTCGCAGGATGTAAAACTTCTATCCTGTTTCTATCTTCTCTCCTTGTAACCTCGCGCGGGCCGGGAGGTTGCAGATTTTGATTACTAAGTATAAAGATCATTTTATCATTATCAAATTATATATATTAATATGTGAGGAAAATGTTTTGTGTAACTCTCAAAAATTGTATGCATCATAAGAGTAGTTAGAAGAAACATGCATAGGGAAAGATTGGGGCATTAAGAAGATTTGGGGAAAGTGGGGCAAAGAAAGGAAAAGGGAGGGGGGAACCATTGACAATACTAAGACTTACTGCAAGAAATGGGGGGGGACTAAATAGAATAATCTTTCCCATATAAAGATACACATGGGAAGGGGAGGGGAAGAACTCTCATATGAGGAGAGGAAGAGAGTGTGAAGTGGAATTACTTAAACCTTTCTCTCAGTGAAATCAAATCTGAGAGGGAAAGAACATCTAGATCCAGTGGGATCCTGAATTCTATCTTATCCAATAGGGCAAGAAAGAAAGGAAAATTAAGGAGGGGGAGGGGGGAGAGAGTATAAAAAGGGAGGGAAGGAGAGGGGGGAGGGGAAGGGAGCATAAAAAGGGAGGGGCTAGAAAGGGAAACATCTCAAGGGAGGGGACTAGGGGGACTGACCTAAAGTAAATCACTGGTTCAAAAGGAGATTGCTAAAGAAGAAAGGTCAGAACTAGGGGAAAATATCCAAATGCCAGCGAATCCACAAATGACAATCATAACTTTGAACGTAAATGGGATGAACTCACCCATAAAACGTAGACAAATAGCAGATTGGATTAGAACCCAAAACCCTACCATTTGTTATCTTCAAGAAACACATATGAGGTGGGCTGACACTCACAAGGTTAGAATTAAAGGTTGGAGTAAGACCTTTTGGGCCTCAACTGATAGAAAGAAGGCAGGAGTTGCAATCATGATATCTGACAAAGCCAAAGCAAAAATAGATCTGATCAAAAGGGATAGGGAACGTAAATATATTCTGTTAAAAGGGAGTATATACAATGAGGAAATATCACTAATCAACATGTATGCACCAAAGGGTATAGCATCCAAATTTTTAATAGAGAAACTAGGAGAATTGAAGGAGGAAATAGACAATAAAATCATATTAGTGGGAGACTTGAACCAACCACTATCAAATTTAGATAAATCAAACTTAAAAATAAACAAGAAAGAGGTAAAAGAGGTGAATGAAATCTTATAAAAATTAGAGTTAATAGACATATTGAGAAAAATAAATAGGGACGAAAAGGAATAAACCTTCTTTTCAGCACCACATGGCACATTCACAAAAACAGATCATACACTAGGTCACAGAAACATGTCACTTAAATGCAGAAAAGCAGAAATAATAAATGCAGCCTTTTCAGATCACAAGGCAATAAAAATATTGATCGGCAAGGGTACATGGAGATACAACCTCAACTCTTTTAACTCTTACAGTTTAAGTCTTCCACTCTTTTAAACTATCACTCACCTTTGAAGAGAAGCGACGTCGACGTCTTGCTGCTGCACGTGAATGCTGACTCCAGGTCACAACCTCACCTCCAGTAACAACTGGTGTTCCATGCCCCATCTGCCACAAACTCTGTGCCTCATGAGGTCTTTGAACTCCAAAGCCATATGAGGATACACTGTAGATGATAATGCACAAAGACAATAGTCATTCTCGGTCACCAAGAGACTACCACTACTGTTTGGCTTTCATTTTAGATGTCGATGCTCTAGACTGTCAAAAGGAATTTATTTTGTATGCATTCTAACAATCTTATTTGTATTGTAAGAAATGGTACTATTATACAACGGTATAGACATTGGTATGACTCTCTTAGGAGAAGGAGATAGAATTTTTCATCTACAGCATAGACCTAGTAACCCTGACAACAAAAAAACTATGTAGAAAGCAGGAGACGCTGCACAGGGATTTATGATGGACAGATGGTCCTGATCGAACTCTTAACAAAAAGGAGGAAATGTCAGGCAGAATGTACTTTGACAATTTTAATTAGGAACCTAAGTTATTGAAAACGGTCATCTACATCTATGTATAGATGATATTCCTGACAATCGATATTATGTGAAACCGCCATTGGTGTGATTACATGTTAATACCATTTTGGGTCATTACTCCTAAAAACCCCCATCTTTTGGGGTGATATCTTGATGGGAACTCTTTCATGCTTGTTCCCACCAGCCCCAGAGTTCAGGCAGACTGCTGGATTTGGGGATTATCACTTTCTCCTTCTAATACTGGAAGACGTTCTGGTCTGTGGGAAGTCTAGCCTCAGTGGTCAACTGAGTGCTCAAGGTTGGACAACCTCTGTGGACGCACAGATGTTGACCCACCTCTGTGGAATTATTCTACACTTCCATGGGACAGAGGCAAAGTATACACTAAGGTTCCCCTTTGGAGTTTATATTTAAAGATTGGAAAAAATTGGCACTGATACCCTAACCCTAAAAGCACATTGGATGTTTTACATTTACAAGGAATTAAGAAGTTACATCAAATTCTATGTGAGCAAGAAGCGGTAGAAATTGCTTCTACGTGAAAAGCAACTTAAGCTTCTAATGAACCCAAATACTGGTTTGGTACAATGAATTTTTCAAACATTGCCAATGTTATATTCTTGGATATATTTAATGGTTCTTTTATACAGAAGTAGAGATTTCAGTAAGGCTGATATAAGAAATATGCACCCAGAAGTTGCCATCTCACTTCATCAGCTTCATTCTTGTTATTTAAACAACAAATCAGAATGTAATGTTTATGGGAAAATTGGTACTTGTAAAGAATTTGCACTAATTGTTGCATTTATAGTTGTGTAAAAGTTTTACAATGTCAATCTTGGTCAACATAGATTGGGGAAATAGAAATCATTTTTGAATGTCAATTCTGACATGACACATTGGCTCAGCTACAGCTATGCCACATGAAAGGTGAGCCATTAGTATAAAATTTTGCATTCATTTCATGGTCATTTTTCATGATCATTTTCTCAGATATTTTTCCCATATATTTTCTTTGAAATACTAGAAATACATTGTAAGTACTACTAATGCTCTGATCCTGATATATGAATCAGAAATTTTATTTTTGGACATACCCATAAGTCTTATATAAGAAATATGCAGCCAAAAGTTTCCATGTCACTTCATTAGCTTCATTCTTGTTGTTTCAACAACAAATCAAAATGTAATGTTCATGGGAATATTGATACCTGAATTGATGTTTGTACTAATGTTTGAAAAATGTAAAAGATGCTCATCTATTTGGTATGCTATTCAAAAAGAAAGGGGGGGGGGAGAAAGAGAGAAAGTATTTTAAGAATATCTTTATACCATTCTCATTTCAATTGAGCAATTTGGATTTGATGCTCTTTTACTTTATGTTCTCTGAATATTTTGATTACCCTATGTTGTTTTTCTTTTCATGCATTTTGAAGTAAGATTATTTTCTTATCACTTTTTTATCATTATTTTTAACCTATTATGAGACTTTTATCTTAGATTTTGATTACTAAGTATGAAGATCATTTTTATCATTATAAAATTATTAATAAGTTGAGAGAAAAATCTTCATTGTTGTTGACAATCACACTTACTTTTTACATCCAAACTTTTTGCAGTAAGTTTTGGGTGTCTATTTTGAATCACTTGAAGTATCATTTTATGATGCTACATGATTTTTATATTTTTAATTTGAGTCACAATTTTTCTTGTATTTTCATATCACTCGCCCTTCATCTTATTTTTTTAAAACAGAAAATGGGGATATGTAGCATTCCAAGCATATTCACATCTAAGAAATATAATTGATGTATGGATATTGTGTCTTCAGACACTAGATTTGAACTCTGACATTTGTGGGTGGACCCTGGACCAAGCCATGCAAACTCATTAACATTTGGTGCATTAACATTTGGTGAGGACTCCAATTCCTTGGTAAAAGGGCTGGTTGAGGTCAACACGCCCATGACATTTCATCATTACCTTCCCATCCAATCTGAATTATCTGTGCTTTGTTACCTGGTCATTGATCCTGGCTATCCCCAAGAAAGCCTGGGGTAAAGGCTTGATTCCCTCTCTTGTTCCAGCAATCTTAAAGCTTCACTACTGTCCCTTTACTAAGGCCTCTCTGGGCCACGTGCTTTCTATCTCGGAATCCTTACTTCCACGTGTCTGCAAGCTTCTCATATTTTCCTTTCATTCTTTGACCAAGGAAAATACCATAGGGGATCCCGCCTGCCCTATCTATTACTTTGACTTGTCTCTGTCTGTCATTCTTCACCCATATTCTGAGACTCCTTGCTCCTTCTTCTTGGGACCCAACCCACAAAGGAAAAATCCCTTTTTGTGACCACCACGACCAGGTTACAAACACCCTGATTCACAGGTCGCCCTGGTACCAACCCTGCAACCATATGAACTAAGGAGTGAAGATCATTTTCTTATTATTTTTATTATTACTTGTGATCTTTGGTGATGAAAATTGTTACGCTTGACATTGCTAAATGGAAATGAAGAGCATTCTTATCATTTTTACAGCAATATTGCTAACTGACATTTCATTTTGATATTTGATTGGGAATTCATTTTTGATTCGTTATCTGACTACGCTCATTAGTATTGCTGTTTGTTGATTAAGTTTCTAATTTTATTGTAACAGGATGCCCTCTTATTTTATTTTTTAAAAAATAAAAAGGGGAATATGTAAGCTACCAGGCATGGAACTATGGTTGATATATTAAGTACTTGATCACGTCCATTCATGATCAATGTATCAGCAGTTCTAAAGGCAAGAGAATTCCTGGGCCTCAGCCACAAAGGTCTAGCCCTCACCTTTCCAAACCTCATTCCTCTGAAAAGCACATGTAGGCGAATCCCCGCCTCCTCTGATCTTGTCATTGTCTATGCAACCAAAGTTAAGAACTACGTGCTATGTCACCTATTCATTGATCACCTCTCAATCCACAATAAAGGCTGGGGTGAGGCTCACTCCTCTTCCTCTTGTTTCCTGCAACCTTGGAGTTCTCCCTGCTGTCTCTCTTTATCTCTCCTAGCGCCACTCTTGGCCACTTCCTTTCTATCATGAATTCTGTCTTCCACACGGTCTCTTATGTCTCAGATTTTACTTTAAGGATTTTTCTAAGGAAAATAGTATCAGGGGCCATCGCAACTCCCCATTTCAATGAACTTCTCTGTGTCTCTTGATTGATCACCCATTTTCTCTAACACCTTTCTCCTTCTCGAGCCCAAACCCACTAAGGAAATACATTAAGTAGCAGCCACAGGTCAGACTCTTATCCCAGGTTTCACAAAGATATATCATCTCACGTTTCACTGACCTAACCTCGGTCACCATGATCATAGGTGAAACATCTGGGTACCAAAGACTGACATTGCTGTGTCTGCTCTTTTGGCACCTGGGTTTCAGGACCCAAGCCGCAGGAGTTTCGGTTCACTCCCCCCCACCCCAGGAATTCCTCTTTCTACTACCGCTACCCTAAAAGTATATAAAAAGCCTGCAAATCGAAGCCTCAAGGCCAGCAATTTTGGTGCTCAGCCCCAAGCAATAGTTTGCTCAATGAAGTACCTCTTCTGTGTCGCATTACCGTGTGCATATGTGTGTGTGTGTGTGTGTGTGTGTGTGTGTGTGTGTGTGTGTTTTCCATGGAATCCGAGCCAGAACAGACACCCCCATTCACAGGCCATGGTACCAACCCTGCAACCATATGTCTATGTGGCAGGCATCTTGGCTTATATATCCCAAAGACTATGCATAATCAGAACTACGGAAAGACAAGGATTCCCTCTCAACTCGAAATAAAGTCTTTTGCTTTAACTATTGAATATCTGAAAACTTCTTATAATCCTGGCTATACGTGGGCAATATGATATGTCCATGCACCTGTCCTGTGATTACTATCACATTAATTCAGGATCACTAAGGAGTGAAGATCATTTTCTTATTATTTTTTATGATTACTTGTGATCTTTGATGAAAATTGTTACACTTGAGTTTGGTAAATGGAAATGAAGATCATTCTTATCATTTTTACAGCATTATAGCTAAGTGACATTTCATATTGATATTTGATTGGGAATTCATTTTTTATTCTTTATCTGACTATGCTCACCAGTATTCCTGTTTGTTGATTAAGTTTCTAATTTTATTGTAACAGGATAACCACATATTTTAATTTTTAAAGACACAAAGTGGGATATGTAACCTACCAGGCATGGAAGTATGGTTGATGTATAAAGTAATTGATCAGATCCATTCATGATCAATGAATCGGCAGTTCTAAGAGCAAGAGAATGCCTGGGCCTAACTGACAAAGGCCTAGCCCTCACCTTGTCAAACCTCATTCCTCTGAAAAGCGCGTGTCAGGGGAATCCCCACCTACTCTAATCTTGTTATTGTCTCTCCAACCAAAGTTAAGAACTACGTGCTATGTCATGTATTCATTGATCACCTCTCAATCCACAATAAAGGCTGGGGTGAGGCGCACTGCTCTTCCTCATGTTTCCTGCAACCTTGGAGTTCTCCCTGCTGTCTCTCTTTATCTATCCTAGCACCACTCTTGGCCACGTGCTTTCTATCTCGGAATTCTGACTTCCTCGCGATCTCTTATGTCTCATATTTACCTTTCATTATTTTTCTAAGGAAAATAGTATCAGGGGCCATCGCAGCTCCCCATTTCAATTCACTTCTCTGTGTCTCTTGATTGATCACTCATTTTCTCCGACTCCTTTCTCTTTCTCAAGCCCAAAACCATTAAGGAAATACATTATGTAGCAGCCACAGGTCGGACTCTTATCCCAGGTTTCACAAAGATACATGATCTCAGGATTCACTGACCTAACCTCAGCAACCATGACCATAGGTTAAATATCTGAGTACGAAAGGCTAAGATTGATGTGTCTTCCCTTTTGGTGACTGGGTTTCAGGACCCCGGCCCCAGGAGTTCCCTTTCACTCCCCCCCCCACCCCAGGAATTCACTCTACTACCCTGTAGCAGTCCACACCTATGTATATTCAAGGGGAATAATTAAAATGTAAAGGTTGTCTTAGAAGAGAGCATGCTCAGTCCTGCACATGGCAAGTAAAGCCTTTGACCCTTGATCCCAGCTTCCCCCAGGATTAGGCGTGAAATCAGGTTTCTTGGTTCTCACCAGGCTGAGAAACGGGGATGCCCATATCTTGTCACGATGTACCTCTAAACCAATGATGATCCACTCTGTCATGAATTACTATGCATTATGTATCTTTGCATATGATCATCAATAAATAGACGAGCCCACAGGCCCAGCACAGCTTTACATAGTCATCTTTCTTCTTTAATACTATCTCTCACTCTCTATCATGGAGCAGGCCTCTGGCCATGCTCAGTCTTTCACCTCTACTGCTCTAACTCCTATCATTAAGCCGTAAAAGTCCGTGCTTGGAGCAAGGCTCCATGAGACTGGACTTTCTCTTTATCTATTTCTGAACACAGTTCTGATCTCCATGGTTATAGCCACCTCATGTCTCCTGTCGTTGGGAAATGAGTGATGGGCTGAGGAGCTTATCTGTGGGCTCGATTGTCATATATGATTCGTGGTTGATTCTTTCTTCCATCTGTACCTAACTTCAGATCCTTCCCCCAAGTGGTAAAACTCCTATCTTTCCTTTCTGGAGGTAACTGCTGGCGGTCTCCCTCACCTGGCGCCTACGTGGACTCCTACCTTTCTTTTCAAGCACAGAGGTTTACAGTGAGCACTCCGAAGCTAGGGAGCATAGCAAGGACAAAGGGCTGAAGTTTGAAGTCGTTCCCCCTCAGGCTTGGTCTGAGGTAAGAATTCTGTCAGGGGTGGGCACATTTCGTCATCTTAACCCTGCTATCTCAGACTATTAAGTCGGTAATTGAGAATAGCAGAAATAAGGTCTCAAAAGACGAGTGGGACCTGAGAGGACATAGGAAGGCCACCGAATCGGTAAAATGATGTTTAATTCATGGGTGTTTATAAAAATGTGTTCGATGGATCAATCTGTTCTAACATCTGATCCTAGAGAAAAGGAAGCCTGGCAAACTCCAGTTACAAAGGAACAGGCTTTAGAAAACAGTTTCAGGGCTTCAGCAGAGGGTGAAAGCAGAAACAAACAGGAACCTCCCAGAGCTCGTTGGATTTAATTAAACAAAAGACGAATTTACAAGCTCAGAAATTTCCTCTCCTACTCATTCTATCACAAGTAAGGAATGCCACTCCCCTCCCCACCACCATGGACTCTGGGGCAATGCTCTGCTGTGGCCACTCCCCTCCCCCACATGAATCTCCTGAGATTACAAAGTCTGTATACACAGTAAAAAAGTCCTCCCAAAAATCTAGAGAAGGAGGAGGAGGATGTTCTAGCTTTCCCAATCTTATTTCTTTAATATGGCAGGGGAGGATTTTAGAGGCACCTATTGAGATACTGCCTTCAACCAAGGGCAATAGCTCACTTCTTGAGTTTCTCCTCCCAAAACTTTTTCCTACCTAGTGACTAACACAGAACTCTTGTTATCTTCTTTACATATCCCCTCCCCAAATGCCAGCTCACTGCAGGAGCGGGCAACTCCATTACTCTGGATTTCGTCTTTTTCCTTTCTAATAATATGTTTAAGGCAGTATAACAATGGCGTTACATCTATAGAAGAAATAAACAAGTAAAAAGGCTTCTCCAATGGGAATTAAGATTTAATTTTGAAAATGCAAGGTCAAATTTACTGTGCTGAGATCCAGGGTTCTATTCATATGCAAGAGGAGGCAGTATGTTAATCAAGTTCTTTTAGCCAAAGATGAAAGGCTAGATAAAACAAACAAGGCAGAAGCTACTGCATATATAAGATTTCAAAAGAGTTCTTAACTTGAACATTGCTCATTGAAAAAGTTATGCCAGGAACAAGCCAAAAATCGTAAACAAAACTCATGTGCCATAACTCTGTGCTTTCCAGCAGAAGTTATCAAGCACAGGTAAATTTGAATGGCTAATTAGGCCATTGTTCAAAGGAAAGGAAAGGAAGTACAAATGTTTGCTTTGAATCTAGCAAAGCTGCCTCCTTTTAAGAATCAGAATCAATTAACAACAGAGATAGTTTCTGAAATTATTTTTCTAATAAAACCAAAGGTCTCAGCAAAATCAGTAAATCAAGGTCATAATCCTGAGTTATTTTAAAATTCAGAAAAGCTTAGTTTGAAAAGATATCTTGCAGTTCTATAATCTAACAGAGTCAATGGAATTTTCTCAGCAAACCTCTTCACCACTTTAGCATTTAAAAAGGGATCTAGGAAGTCCTTTGTTTGAGGTTCTGCCAGAGACTCCAGGCAAGCTGGTGTGTAAAGGCAGGAGGAAAAATCTGACTTTAAAAAGATAATTACAACAGGACGAAAATGCAGTGAAGTAAATTTTAAAAATTAAATCTTTCTCATTTAGATTAGACATGGCAAAGTTATAAAGGAATATCTGATTATATTTCTTGATAGAGATAGTTAAAAAGCTAAATATCTCTATCTGACTTTGGGCATATGGTACAGAATATCGGGACAAGAGATATTTTATGTGCAATGAAATTTTAACTGTAAATTAACCATGAAGGTGCAAACAGGATTTTTAAGGTTTTGAATGAGATATAATGCTGCATGGAACTTTTTTTTTCTCTAAGCCACTTGGTTTACCTAAGCCACCTAGAGGGAATCATCCCAACAACTGAGGTTACAAGCTTTTACCACAAACACTGGAATTGGCTAGAAGACAATTTAATACTAAGAAATGCCTAGCATGAACTGGAATATGCTTTAAAAAAGTTTCTAATGCATTCAAATTTTAAATATGTGTGAATTATAAAAAATTTCTTAAGCAGGATATAAGAGCAGCAAAAATAAAAAATTGGCAGAGATTATTTAAACAACCTGTATGTAGTTCAGAAACTTTTTATGAGGCATATTAATGCAACTTCATACAGAAAGCAAATTATTGATAATTAGTATAGCTTCAATTATAAAAATCAGACACTCTCAGAAGAGTGGACACATGGTTGGAAGGATTCAATCTGTTAACCAGTAACGTGACTTATTGGTGATTTAAAATGGGCAAGACTGCCATTCACTCAAATTACAGATATTGAAACTGATCATAATATTAATATTAAACCCATGATAATAATGCAAATTCAAATGCTACCTGCACAATGTGACCTATTTTTACAATGAAATTTTATAAAAGCTTATGAATGAAACTAATAACTCTAGTCACCATATTGAAATCTTTTTAGTTATGAATTTAACTATTATAGGTTAAATATAACACCTAGGCAACTGCCTGATAATGCTGTGCATACTTTTACAACCTAAGACAGTGCTATAATGTTAATGATTGCAGAAGATAAATTTTTGCATTGAGCAAAAAATTGTGTGCAAATAGTCAAATGCTTAAGATCACAGCACACATTGGTAAAATCATACGTGATTTATGGTATGATGTTTTTATGATTATTGGTGTGGAAAAGCAAATATTAAGTATTGTAAAACTCAAAATTTCTCAGACTTATGAATGTTAGGGGTTTCCCCCATTGGTTGGGGGGATAGGTCCTAGGACCTTCCTTCTGCCTACCCCTTAGGTCCGAGTGGTCTCGGGTTCTGGCTTTGGGGGGGGGGCATACCTTTTGATCCAGGTACAGGTCCAGGAGGAGGACTCCCGGGGTCTGTGCTGTTTATTGTTTTGAATTTTGGTGCCCTAGGAGCATTCGGTTTGAGATCGGTAAGGAAGGGTTTCAGGAGATCTGAACTTTAGCTTTCTCTAAGCCGCCATCTTGACCCCAGAGGTTTTATCTTTATGAAATTTGTTGACACAGCAGCATTTTTTTCTGACTTACTAAAGACATTAAAACTACTCAGCTGTGAATTCAAAATGGGCAGTCCTTTAGAAACATCTACAGTGATTGGTAGATGTAAGGACTTAGGGGAGGTGACAGAGGAAATTTTGCCCTTAAAAGTAAGAGCTTGGATCTCATTCAGGGAGCTCAATTTCTGAATCTCATTCTGAAGGAGAGCTCCTTGAGAAGCTCCTCTGAGGGGCTCTGTCCCTCTGGGGTAGGAGCTCTGGAGGCTCTTGAGAGAGGCCCTTTGAAACCATCTCTGGCTGGAAGACTCTTTGAGGAAAGACAATGGCCTGGTGTCACTAGTATCCTTCTTTAGTCAGACCTTGTGGTGAGTGTTAAAAAACTGACTGATTTCTCTTTTAAGACTCAGGTCTAGGCCATATTGGCTTGAGGCCCTTCATACTTATTACTTTCTTGCTCTCTCTCTCTTTCTTTGATTACTCATTGTTTTGTTAATTAAAATCTCTATAAAACCCAATTGACTTGGGTATTTGAATAATTGGGAATACTTCCCTGGCGACCACCTTATATTTGGTTTTAAAACCCAAGACACTGTAGTGAAACATATTTCTACAGTCAAATTTACTCACCCTCTCTTATATCTATAACAATTTATATCTTCCACTATTTTAATCACTACAGTTTAAGACCTCAACCATTTTAAATCTCACAGTATCTATGTATACGGTCTTGCAAATTCAAGAGTAAAACGTTTCAAAGCCAGTGCAAAATGTTGTGGATTATGTTCACCTCTGAAAAATATCCACTACACGTTTTGGAACAAAGGATGCATTCCAACATGCTCCTGAGATCAAAAGTTAAACACTGAAAGGTGATGGGAGATAGTTACTCTCCTAGTTTATGGCATTAAGCTCAAATGAAAAAGTGAGAAAAGTGATTACAGAACTTATAAATAATTGTGCACAGTTTTTAATAGCAATAAATGGGCTGAATTGCATAGCTCATGGCTTATATTGTAAACCTTAAAATTTCTTAGACTTATAAATGTTGGAAATTTCACCATTGGGAAATTTCATACATAAAAAATTTACCATTGATAGTGGGAATACCATTGGAATGTGAACCCCATTGGAAAGGGAGGTTCCTCCTCCTCCCTTCTTAAGATTACTTTAGGATAGAAACCTTTTGCTGAACAATGGAAAGGGCTTTGACCTATGCTTAAGCATAGAAGAGGAATTTCTTTGAGTCATGATTGATTTTAGAATTGATACAATAGAGATACTTGGAATGACAGAACCAGGTCTTGGAAATTAAAATCTCCACCCTACTCAGTCCTAACAGGATTTAGGAAGGGCTGCAGCAAAGGATCAAGATTTAATTATTTGAGAATATGACCTTCAACAGACATGTGCAAAGCCACAGACCTCTGGGTGGTCCTGGGTTAAACTAGAGCCACAATTGACACAGGGAAAATGATGGACAGTGATTGGTAGATGTGAGAACTGAGGGGAGGAAACTTGGATGGTTTCCTTAAAGATAGAGTGGTCTGAGGACTGAGGGGGATGGTTGGAGACTTTTGGCTATGAGTGGTTGGAGAGGTGCTCTGAGAAGCTTGCTCTGAAGGAAGCTGGAGGTGGAGGCCCTTGAGACTGTTTCTCCATTTTGGTCACGTGAGTAATAGGGACTGAACTCCTTTCTTTGCCCCAGCTATCTAAGGGCTTGGGCCTTTTGGCCAGCCTAAACATAAGGGGTATTTAAGCCCTATTCCCTTCTCTCCCCTCTCTCTCTCTCTCTCTCTCTCTCTCTCTCTCTCTCTCTCTCTCTCTCTCTCTCTCTCTCTCTCTCTCATTCTTTTCTTCCTCCTGTTTGAAATTAAACTCTATAAAAGGTTGATGGCTGACTTGAGTTTTCATTTAGGAATTACATAGCTGAATTCCTTGGCGACCTTAAATTAATATATATCAGTCTTTTAAAGTGATTTCCTTGTTACATTGTGGCTGACCACACGGGAGTCTAAAGAATTCTCTCAATAAACTTCTGAAATTCCTTGCCTTTTTACTATACCGTCTCACCACTTAGTCCCTTTTAACAAAAAACTTGGCTTAAAGACACAGCTGCTAGAACACGTGAGTATAAAAAACTTTTTCTCTCTTCTCTTTTCTCCTTCAGTTAAATTGGAATCAGCAGTTTTTCTTTTTCTTCCCTTTAATCTTAAGGGACAGCTGGGTAGCTCAGCGGATTGAGAGCCAGGCCTATAGACAGAAGGTCCTGGGTTCAAATCGGACCTCGGATACTTCCCAGCTGTGTGACTCTGATAGGCAGAAAACAGCTGTTTTACATCTCAGCAACAGGACCCTAAAGTCCTGGCTGGAAGAGCTGTTTCTAAATATCCTTTCCCTTAAGGAACAACTTCCTGGATTAGAAAAAAAAACCCTGTGAAAAGTTTGTTGCTTTGCCCTGCTCCCCACGTGTTTTGTGAAATTACAAAATATATATATATATATATATATATATATATATATATATATATATATATATATAAAATGAGTACTACATTCTTTGACAATTATATGGCAGCTGAAGAATTAGGGGCATTGAGGAATGAAGGATACCTCCAAATTTTTATATTAATAGGTACTGTCATTTTTGTACTCCTCAATACTATATTTAGAGATGCTAAAATAAAAATTATTGAGGATGAAATAGAAAAAATTGAGGATAAAATGCAAGCCCAATTAGAAGATCTAAAATGTTTCTTACAGGATCAATGGGCAAACACCCACTCTACCAGAAACAGACCTGTTTCTGAACCTTTGAATGAGGAAATTTCCTTCCCTGAAATAGAGATGGAAAACACCTTCCCTATAGCCCAGTTAACAGACTGCTTCTCTCGTGTAGTGCAAATCTTGTCTGAATTTAATCCCCAAAGCCTTTCCCCTGCAATCCCAGTTTCTCATTTTCCCTCTCCTACAGAAAACCAAATTCCAACACAAAGGAGATCTTGTCCTCCTAGAGAAACCTGTCCTTGTCAAACTGACCCACAGGTACAAAATTCAACTAGAGGCCTGTTTCCTCTAAGAGAAGTACCTGAAATAGGACGGAATGGGGATGTGGTGACTTTAAGACATAGGATACCATTTACTCCCCAAGAAATAAATGAATTTACACGAAATATCCCCACATATGAACAAGATCCTTTTCTAGTAACAAAAAAGATGGGAGACATATTTTTTCAGTATAATCCGTCTTACAAGGACATTGAGAACTAACTACAGGCTTTTTTAAGTGAACGTGAAAAAAATAAAATAATTGCTCATGTCAACAAAACCCGGTGGTGTAATGCAACACATTGGCCATCTCAGGATCCCGAAAGGGACTATAACAATCCTGAGGATTATCTACAACTATACCGTTGTAGAGAGGCCATCCTCACGGCAATGAAGGAATGTGCAGGCAGTACAGATAAGTGGATGGAACTGGAAAAAATTAAGCAAAAGGAAGAAGAATCACCGTCCAGATTTATGGATAGAATTATCGAGTTTGGGGACACATACTTAGATTGGGACTTAACTAAAGAGAGTAGTATAAGACAAGTTAGAAGAATCTCTGTAAATAACTCTTGCAAAGCAATTAAGAATTATTTTAGAACACAATTCCCAAGATGGTCAGATATGGACCTTGAAGAATTGCGAAAAACAGCTATATATGTTTTAAAGGGAAACAAGGAAAAGGAGGAAGAAAATAATGATGACATGGAGGAAATGAAGAAAAAAATGAGATATTTAATAGATAGGATGACTAAATTAGAAAGTGGGCATGATAATGAACCAACGACAATTCAATTATCAATCCATTACTTGCTACTTCTGTGAGAAGAAGGGCCACAAAATGATGGAATGTAGAACCTTTCTTAAGATGATTGGAAGGAATACAGTTTAATAATAACTTTAGAAATAATAACTATAGAAATGATGATAATGGTTATAGAAACCAGAATTCTAGAAATTATAATAATGACTATGGAAATAACTATAATGAATATAGAAATAAGAACTTTAGAAACCAGAATTATAGAAATAGGAATTGGGAAAATAATGACAATGCTCCAATTGAAGAAAATTATAATGTTAATGAACAACAATATATAAGAAATGGCGCTCGTCCAAAAAATACTCAAGGTACTAATGACCCTCAGAGAGGTGCCCTTCAGGGGGGTGCCCAAGGAATATCCCAAACACAATGATAGTGTCCGGGGGGGGGGGGCTGGGGCACAGGAATCAGAGGATACAACCTTTGATTTCCCGGACCCTGATCTCCTAATACCCGTTGTCCCTATCCACTGCCCCCCCATACTAATGAACCCCATGTTACCTTAAAGGTGGGTAACACCTATTATGATTGTCTATTAGGCACCGGAGCTTCCTGGTCTGTATTAAAGAGAAAACCTGATTTACAATGTTATTCTATTGACTCAGAGAATGTAATGGGAGTATCAGGAATGAGCCAAAGAGTTAAAAGACTTCCTCCTAGAATGGTGTCTGTAGGACCCCTAGAGGTACAACACTCCTTCCTTTTGATGCCTGACTCCCCTTTAAATTTGCTGGGGAGGGACCTTCTATGCAAACTCAGAGCCACAATAAACTGCTCCCCAGATGGCTCATTATCATTAGAAGTACCAGAGGAATCTTTAAATTTACTCCCTGTACTTCTCTCGGAAAACCAGGAGGCAAAAGAGCCTTCCACTTTTGAAATACCTAAAGATATACCGGAGTCTCTTTGGGCCACATCTTCTTCTGATGTAGGCTTACTAAAATCTGCTGTTCCTGTGCAGATAAAAACTAAATCTAGCCCACCTCCTTCTATCCCTCAGTATCCCCTCTCAAAGGAGGCAATTGAGGGTATTACACCAGTTATTAACTCATTAATAGAACAGGGAATAATAATCCCTTGCAAATCTGAATACAACACGCCCATCCTGCCAATTAAAAAACCAAAAAGAGGGCCCGATGGCAAGCACCTCTATAGATTCGTACAGGATGTAAGGACAGTGAATAATCACGTTATAAAGAGACACTCCGTAGTTTCTAACATACATACTATTATTTCATCTATTCCTAGCACAGCTACATACTTTACAGTAGTAGACTTGTGTTCAGCTTTCTTTTCCATACCAATACATGAGAACTCCAGGCATATTTTTGCTTTCACCTGGAAGGGCTCACAACATACCTGGTGTCAGCTGCCACAGGGTTATGTCGAAAGTCCGAGTTTATTTGAGCAAATTTTGAGCCAAGACACAGACAATATAACATTTAAAAAAAGCAAATTAATCAAATATGTAGATGATCTACTCTTGGCTTCAACAGATGCAAAAACATGTCAAGAAGATAGCAAACACCTTCTTTCGGAATTGCACAAAAGAGGATATAAAATCTCTAAGGATAAAGTTCAATGGTGTCTCCAAAAAGTAGAATATTTGGGATTCATCTTGACTGCTGGTGCTCATTATATTTCTCCAAAACGAATTGAGAACATTCAAAAATTGAGTGCTCCTACCACTAAGAAACATCTGAGAGCAATTTTAGGAGCAACAGGGTTTTGTAGACAAAGGATTCCTTGCTATGGGGAAATCAATAAACCCCTTATAGCATTAACAAAGGATTCGTTTCCTGAACCCCTCAAATTAGAGCCTGAACACTTGTCAGCTCTATCAGATCTAAAAAAGGCTATCATGTCTGCCCCTGCTCTAGGCATCCCAGATTACAACAAGCCATTTACTTTATATGTGCATGAGCGAAGAGGAGTGGCCTCTGGTGTGTTAACTCAGACTTTGGGACCTTCTCAGAGCCCAATTGCTTATTATTCTGCCCAACTAGACCCAGTAGCAGCAGGAGCACCACCATGCCTTAGAGGAGTAGCTGCTACAGCCTTACTAGTAACAAAAACCGTTGATTTAGTATTGGGATGTCCATTAACAATAATGTGCCCACATGAGATAGAAGCATTATTGATAAAACATAGAACACAGGCATTCTCGGATCAGAGAATTACAAGGTATGAAATAACCTTATTAAATAGTGAAAATATTACCTTGAAACACTGTTCAACTCTGAACCCTGCCACCCTGCTTCCAGATTTACCTACTTCAGGAGAACCATTACATAACTGTGAAACATTAGGGTCCATGGCAGAAAAGCCTCGAGATGATCTCTTGGACACTCCCTTAGACAATGCAGATCTGATTTTATTTACCGACGGTTCCTTTTTTATGAGGGATGGCATACCTTACACTGGAGCTGCCATAGTCTCAGAATTTGCCATTGAATGGTCAGCTTCACTACCTTCTAACATTAGCGCTCAAGGAGCAGAACTCATAGCTCTAAAACAAGCTTGTATAATTGCCAAGGATAAAAAGGCAACAATTTATACGGATTCTAAATATGCTTTTGGCATTTGTCACTCAGTCAGGATGCCATGGCTCCAGAGAGGATTTTTAACCTCAGCTGGAAAATCCATAGCTAATTCAGAAATTATTAATGAAGTTCTTTCTGCTCTCAAACTGCCTAAAGCCCTAGCTGTAGTTCATTGCTCTGCCCATACAGGTGGCTCTGACCCTGTCTCTAGAGGAAATGACAGAGAAGATGCAGCTACAAAACTAGCAGCCATAGAAGGACCTGGATTAATTTTAACATTAACAACCACTGATAATTTAAATTGACAAATTTAAATTGACAAATTTAAATTTAGCATTGACAAATAAGACTGGTCGGTAAGGTAGAGGTAACACCTCTGGGCATGTGGATTTCAACCCAGGCTTTCTCAAAGGAATGCTCCGATCATGTTAATCAACCCGCACTTTCTCAAGGGAATGCTCCGATCATGTTAATGAGTTTGTCCTAGGCAACAGGCCTCATTGCCAATTCAAGGGATCACTCCCGATTATCGTTGGTATAACCTTGTGCCTGAAGATACAGTAAACGTACAATCATTTATATTTCATAGATGTGAATATGCTTGGAATGCTACATATCCCCCGTTTTTGTTTTGAAAATAAAAAGAAGTGAAGGTTGAGTGACATAAAAATGTAACCAAATTTGTGACTAAAATTAAAAATATAAAAATAAAATGTGATCTTAATACTTAGTAATCAAAATCAAAGATAAAAGTTTCAGAAAAGATTAAAAATAATGACAAAGAGTAATTAGAAAATAGTTTTCACTCTAATTATCCTGAATTATTGAGGTAGTACTCCCATAGAACATAGGACAGGTACATTACCTTATCGCCCACACACAGTTAGGATTTTAAGAAGTTGCCAGTGCTTTCATAGCCAAAGAAAAGATGACTGTGTCTGGATATGAAGGGGAAATTCCTTATTCTTTCTTGTACTGATTATGCATTTTAGGGATATACCCGCCTAGATGCCTGCCACATGGCAATATGGTTGCACTTTGATACCCTAGCCACCTGTGAATGAGGGTGTCAAACACCATGTCCCAGTACCTCCAACCTCAGCAGCCCACATATATCCATCTCTTATGGAATATATGTCTGGGTGTGTGGCTTTGGCTGGCGGGACCATTGAGGTGTCCTCTGCATTCCCTTTTTATGCAATCAGTGATGGTTTCGCAGGATAGTTACCTGCAACTTAACAAATGCTGTCATATACTTATAATCTCATTCTCTTGGGTACATATAGAGAGAAACATTTGCACCTTCATTCCTCAGGATTAGAGGGTTAAAAGTACTTGAAATATACTTCAAAATATGAGAAAACAAAAATAACATAGAATAATAGGCAATTTCCCTTGTGGCCATAAAATATTGAGGAATAATGGACTTGGCACTCTGATGTGTCACAGTGCAAGTGATCTGTGTCTGCTAAAAAGCAGTGTCCTCAAGGCCATTTGCCTTTCATAATAATTTCACCTTGGCTTTGCAATATGGCATACATAGATGTTTAATATTCACGTTTTAAGCCAATAATCATAAAAGCATTATACCATAAATCACAATTCATTTTACCAGCTTGTGCTGTGATCTTAAGCAGTAGCCTATATACATGTAAATTTTGCTTTTGTATAAACTTATATTGTGCATGCATCGATATCTGCTGTACCCTAAATAGATGCAGTAAATGGAAGCACAGCAATTGCAGTGATGTTATTATTTTTAAACTATCAAATTTAAATTCATGACTGAAAAGATTTTGATAATATGAATGGAATTATCAATTTTACCTATGAGTTTTACAAACTTCTGTT
The DNA here is from genome assembly GCF_027887165.1 of Monodelphis domestica. Taxonomy (NCBI): domain Eukaryota; kingdom Metazoa; phylum Chordata; class Mammalia; order Didelphimorphia; family Didelphidae; genus Monodelphis; species Monodelphis domestica. The sequence goes on along the minus strand of NC_077229.1, from coordinate 531,280,580 downwards.
GCCAAAATGGACCACATTGTGCAAGTAATATTTGAGCTTGGATACTAGTAATTGGTTTTAGACTGCAATAATGCTCAGGATCGATATAGGCAATTTGAACAAGTGGTAGTGTTGCCGATTCTAAACCACACATAAGGCACTGTTACTGGTTAACAAATTAATTATTAACCTTCATAATTTACTGCTGATTAACAATTTGAATCCTTCCAGCACTGTTTTTACTTTGATGCCTTGCAATGTTGAGAATGTGTCTCATATTTAGAATTGATGGTATATTCTTTTGAGATTGAATGATTCTAAATAATTTGCCTTTTGGATAAAGTTGCAATAATGTGCCTTACATACAATTTTGAACTTCATTCAGGTTTTTAAATAATGGCTGCTAATTTTTATCCTTGCTGACCTTATGTCCTGTTTGAAAATTTAATGATACCTACATATTTAAAATTTGAATATATTAAAAATTTCTATAAAGGATATGCCAATTGATGCTAGTCAATTAAAAAATTGCACTGATTATTAATTCTGCTTTTGATAATATTCAATACTTGTCATAAAAACTTGTAACCTGAGGTGTAGGAATATTGCCCTCTATATGGCAGGATCAATTTATCAAACTGCTAGATTAAGTTTCCTTTCCAGATCCAAATAGTTGTGACAGTGAGTCACATGGTTGCAAGAGTACATCTGGATTTACCTCTAAAAGTCTTGGAAAAAAATAGTGTTTATACCTTGGTATTTAACCTACAGTTGTACTATAATTCATTTTAAAATATTATTACAGATAAAATATCTATTGTAGCATGTGACAAAAGTCAGATAAAGATTTTTAACTTTAAAACTTTTCCGATCAAGAAATATAATCAGACATTCCTATATAAATTTGCCGTGTCTAATCCAAATTAAGACAATTTAATTTTTAAACTTTGCTTCATGGTGATACCATGTCTTAGCAAAGATCTGTTTGAAAGACATATCAGGTTTATACATTTATGTTTAAACAATAGTCCTCCTGCATTCTCTGACTGTTTTTTAAAAAGCTTGTTTCTTTTAGGTATGCTAAACTGGTGGAGAGTTTTGCTGATAAAAAAAAAAAGCCTTTTGCTCTGGTTGTTTTCTTGAGAGCAAAAATGTCTGTTTGCTGCCTAGTTAGAGCAAAAAGTTAGTGCTCTCCTTTTTTAAAGCTGGTCTTCCTTTAGGTTTTGGAGAGATGGTTTTCATGCTTTGATAAGATCTTATAGTCCTTTTGTGAGGAATTCTCTCCTCAAAGCACTCTTTTACCTAAAGTTTTGTTCTGCTTTTAACCATTGCTTATTAAGCTTTCACAATTTACCTGTGCTAGATAATTTCTGGTAGGTGACACAGAGATATGGCACATGAGTTTCTTTTTATGATATTTGGCTTGTACCTTACACAACTTTTGAAATAAGAAATGTTCAAGTAGAGAAATTCCTTGCGATAAACTTATATTTAATTGATAAGAATGATTTTGCCTTAGGACCTGTAGGTCTGAGTGTTATCTAGCCCCGTATTCTTTAGTCAAAGGAACTTGCTTCACAGTAGGAATTATTCTGCTTTGAATTTCTATAGAAGTCAGGATTTTAATGCCCATAGCCTGAATTAAATTTGAGTCTGCACTATTCGAATCATTACTGATTTTTGTTGGAGAAGCATTTCTACCTGCTTATTTCTATGAATTTAAAATGATCATAATACTACATTAAGCATGGGTGAAGGCAGAGGTGGACATTGAATATTTCTGTCTGTTTCTGCAGCAACAGACAGGGGAAAGATAGCAAGGATAGATAAGTCAGTTAAGGGAAGTGAGTTATGTATATTGTTAGTATCATAAGTGAAGGGAAGGGCAAAAGACTGAGAGATAAATCAGTCCTCCTTGTTTAATGTAGCATTTTAATTAGAATCCATTGGCCAACTGCAGGTAATACTTTTCTTAATTTCCAATCATCTGGTGTAAAAGTTTTCCTGATAAAGGGTTTTAATCAGCTCTATAATGGTGAGAGCTTCCAATAGTTTTGCATGCTATAGCACAAGCTAGAAATCCTGCTTCTTGTTTGCAGGGGGCTATCTGTAGGCTCCTTAATGCTGTTTTAGCTTGCAGAGTTCTGTGGTGACAGGGGCAGACTGCATAAGAAAAGAAGCCTTCAGGGATGAAGGTCTTATCTTTCTATAGAACTCAGGATTTCAATGCCCATAGCCTGAATTAGGTTATACGGTTTTATCACAAGTACTGGAATTGGTCAAAAGGAAAGTTAATACTAAGTACAAGTGTTTAAATGACAAGCATGAATTGGTATATGCTTTAGAGAAATTTCTAATACATTCAAATTTTAAATATGTAGGAACTATTATTTTTTAAACACGGCATAAGGTCAGCAAGGATAGAAATGAGCAGATATTGTTTAAAAAGCCTGAATGACATTCAGAAACTTCATATAAGGCATATTAATGCAACAAATCAGAATGTAAAGTTAATGGGAATATTGGTACTTGTTAAGAATTTGCACTAATTGTTGCATTTATAGTTGTGTAAAAGTTTTATAATGTCAATCTTGGTCAACATAGATTAGGGAAATATAAATCATTTTTGAATGTAAATTCTGAAATTACACATTGGCTCAGCTACAACAATGCCACATGAAAGGTGAGCCATTACTTTAAATTTTTGCATTCATTTCATGGTCATTTTCCATGATCATTTTCTCAGATTATTTTTCCCATATATATTCTTTGAAATACTAGAAGTACATTGTAAGTACTACTAATGCTCTGATCCTGATATATGAATCAGAAATTTTATTTTTGTATATACCCATAAGGCTTATATAAGAAATGTGCAGCCAAAAGTTGCCATGTCACTTCATCAGCTTCATTCTGGTTGTTTCCACAAGAAATCAAAATGTAATATTTATGGGAATATTGATACTTGAATTGATGTTTGCACTAATGTTTGAAAAATGTAAAAGATGCTAATCTATTTGTTATGCTATTCAGAAAGAAAGGGGGGTAGAGAAAGAGAGAAAGTATTTTAAGAATATCTTTATACCATTCTCATTTCAATTGAGCAATTTGGATTTGATGCTCTTTTACTTTATTTTCTCTGAACATTTTGATTATCCTATGTTGTTTTTCTTTTCATAAATTTTGAAGTAGGATTATTTTCTTATTACTTTTTATCATTATTTTTAATCTATTATGAGACTTTTATCTTTGATTTTCATTACTAAATATGAAGATCATTTTCATCATTATCAAATTATTAATATGTAGAGATTAAATCTTCATTGTTGTTGACATTCACACTGACTTTTTACATCCAAAGTTTTTGTAATATGTTTTGGATGTCTATTTTGAATCACTTGAAGTATCATTTGATGATGCTACATGATTTTTTTATTTTTAATTTGAGTCACAATTATTCTTCTATTTTTATATCACTCGCCCTTCATTTTAGTTTTGTAAAACAAAAAGGGGGATATGTAGCATTCCAAGCATATTCACATCTAAGAAATATAACTGATATGTGGATATTGTGTCTTCAGACACAAGGTTTGAACTCTGACATTTCTGGGTGGACTCTTGACCTAGCCATGCAAACTCATTAACATTTGGTGTGGACTCAAATTCCTTGGTAAAAGAGCCCGGAGAGGTCAAAACGCCCAAAAGGTATCATCATTACCTTCCCATCCAATATGAATTATCTATGCTTTGTTACATGATCATTGATCCTGGCTATCCCCAAGACAGCCTGGGGTAAAGGCGTGATTCCCTCTCTTACTCTAGTGATCTTAAAGCTTCACTACTGTCTCTTTACTAAGGCCTCTCTTGGTCACATGCTTTCTATCTCGGAATCCTTACTTCCACATGTCAGCAAGCATCTCATATTTTCCTTTAATTCTTTGACCAACGAAAATACCATAGGGGATCACGCCTGCCCTATCTATTCCTTTGACTTATCTCTGTCTGTCATTCTTCTTCTCGAGTCCCGACTCACCAAGGAAAAATCCCCTTTTGTGACTACCACTACCAGGTTACAGACACCCTCATTCACAGGTCGTCCTGGTACAAACCCTGCAAACATATGTCTATGTGGCAGGCATCTTGGCTTATATATCCGAAAGACTATGCATAATCAGAAAAGGGAAAGACAAGGATTCCCTCTCATCTCGAGAGGAAGTCTTTTTCTTTAATTATTGAAGATCTGAAAACTTATTATAGTCCTGGCTATACGTGGGCAATATGATATGTCCATGCACCTGTCCTATGATTACTTTATCACCTTAATTCAGGATCACTAAGGAGTGAACATCATTTTCTTATTATTTTATATTATAACTTGTGATCTGTGATGATGAAAATTGTTACGCTTGACATTGCTAAATGGAAATGAAGATCATTCTTATCATTTTTACAACATTATTGCTAAGTGATGTTTCATTTTGATATTTGATTGGGAATTCATTTTTGATTCATTATATGACTACGCTCACTAGTATTCCTGTTTCTTGACTAAGTTTCTAATTTTGTTGTAACAGGATGCCCTCTTATTTTATTTAAAATAAAGAGGGGAGGATATATAACCTACCAGGCATGGAATTATGGATGATGTATGAAGTACTTAGTCACATCCTTTAATGATCGATGTATCGGCAGTTCTAAAGGCAAGAGAATTCCTGGGCCTGAGCCACAAAGGTCTAGCCCTCACCTTTCCAAACCTCATTCCTCTGAAAAGCTCATGTCAGGGGAATCCCCACCTGTTCTGACCTTGTCATTCTCTATCCAACCAAACTTAAGAACTACATGCTATGTTACGTATTCATTGATCACCTCTCAATCCACAATAAAGACTGGGGTGAGGCGCGCTGCTTTCTCTTGTTTCCTGCAACCATGGAGTTCTCCCTGCTCGCTCTCTTTATCTCTCCTAGCACCACTCTTGGCCACTTCCTTTCTATCTGGGAATTCTGTCTTCCACATGGTCTCTTATGTCTCAGATTTTTCTTTAAGGATTTTTTTAAGAAAAATAGTATCAGGGGCCATCGCAGCTCCCAATTTGAATTCACTTCTCTGTGTCTCTTGATTGATCACCCATTTTCTCCGACTCCTTTCTCCTTCTCGAGCCCAAACACACTAAGGAAATACATTAAGTAGCAGCCGCAGGTCGGACTGTTATCCCAGGTTTCACAAAGATATATCATCTCAAGATTCACTGACGTAACTTCGGTCACCATGACCAGACGAGAAACATCAGGGTACCAAAGACTAAGACTGATTCTTCTTCACTTTTGGCACCTGTGTTTCAGGACCCCAGCCCCAGGAGTTCCCTTTCACTGCGCCCACCCCAGGAATTCCTCTCTCTAATCCCCCTACCCTAAAAGTGTAATAAACGCCTACAAATCGCAGCCTCCGGGCCAGCACTTTTGGTGCTCAGCCCCAAGCCATACTTTGCTCAATAAAGTACCTCTTGCGTGTTGCGGTACCGTGTGTGTGTGTATGTGTGTCCTCCATGGAATCGGGGCCAGAACTGGACATTACACCTTCAACCCAAAAGGTAGGAGTCCGAGACATGGAACAGAAAAGCTACCATAACACTCCTGCTGCTGCTGCTGCTGCTGCTCTTTCTGCTACAGATGACGGCTCTGTGGCATCCCATTCTGAGGGAGAGCCAAGAACACAAGGTACAAGTGGAGCCCAAGAGTGACCAGGCTACCCTATAGGTTCCAGCCATCACTCTATCTAGGCAGGCACTGATGCCAGCACACAGTCAGCCACCAGCCAGTCAGCCAGCCAGCAGCGTCTAGTGTATTCTCTACCTGCTTCACTCCTTTCACAGACCTAGCCAGGACATGGTGAGGACCAAGGAGAATAGTGAACGTGCCGGTAAAAGGGACAGCTGTCTCATCCCTGTAAGGACAAGGTCCACCCTATGTTGCCAGGAACGACACTTCCCCCCTTTTGAGGTGAGGAGGGATGCATGGCTGGAGGAATGGGCATGCTTGCAGGGGAGGGTCATGCCTCCAGGGTCACACAGGACTTGCCTTTGCCTCCTCTATCCCTCCAGATCCTCGGTGGACACCACTCCAAAGGAGACACTTCCCTTACAAAGAACACTCACAAGGTGTGTAAGCCAGAGGACGCCCACCAAAGGCTTTTCCACCAAAGGCATGTTGGTGATCTGACTGGCAGGAAGAGCAGGCTGAACACACTTTAGGGGCTCTGGTAGTTATACCAGGGGCCAGCCAGACTCTCTTAACAGAGTCCACGATGCCCGGGGTACCAAAGTGGCCATTAGGATGAACAGATTGGTAAATTTGGTGATGGAAACTTCTAGGGAGCAGGGGTTTTCCTTCAGATGACACCCACACTCCATGAATTGGTTTTGCTTTGAATTTTCCTTTCCATTTCTCCACTTCCTTTTCATTATAGGAAAGTGATCCATTTAAGTCATCAGTGGTTGTTCCTGTTCAAAGTAGTTCAGGCCCTCCTATGGCTGCTAGCTTGGCAGCAGCATCTGCTCAGTCATGTCCCCTGGAGACAGGGTCAGTGCCACCTCTATGGGCACAGCAGTGAACTAGAGCGAGGGCTTCAGGCAGCGGGAGAGCAGAAAGAACTTCCTTAATCATTTCTGCATCCGCTATGGAAGGACAATACTGAGGGCACAGGGTGGAAGGCAGGTGTGTGACTGCTCTAAGGCAAAGTGGGCCACTCACGGCCAAGGTCCACTCCTATTTATGCCTGAGACGTCAGGATGTGTACGAGGCTTGGGGTCCAACTTGCACAGAGCTCTAAAAGCTTATTTCAAAACCATTAAAAAAAAAAAAAACCCTCCTCGGATGCAATACCAATATGTGGCCTCAAGAGGGAGACCAAGAGGCGAAGGGGGTGGGGGAGGGGGAGCTGAGCACCTGAGGAAGTTGGGGACCTGGGAGTGGGGCTACTGCAGGAGGGGACTTTCTGGTGGGTGTCCCCCAGGGAGAGGAGGGACAGTGTGGGAGGCGGGCAATTGAGAGGGAGGGGCAGCTTTCAGGGGTAGGCCTGCCTATGGAGCTGACCAGTACAGGCAGCAGGCGGGACTACTGAAGAACCCAGAGGAAGAGGCAGGAGGCGGGCTCCGCGGCAGCAGCCACCCCCAAAGCCTCCTCCCCTCGGCAGAGGTGCCTCATGTGACCAACTTCGGCCCAAGTGCTGCTCCCCTACCTCACACAGTCCACATGCAACTTCCAGTCTTTTGCCTTGGCGGACCTTAATGCTAGGCACAGCGACACAGGGAGGCTCTGACAGAAAAGGCGGGAACTTTCCGCTCCCCTCCCCCTCCGCCACCTGCCACCTGCCTGCCCCTACTGCGCCTGCGTGCCACCTGCCTGCCCCTGAGCGCCTGCGCTCCAAGCCTCCTGGCCTGCCTTTTACTCTGGGCCTGTGCAGCTCTTCCACACACCTCCTTCCTCCACCCCTCCCTTCAGCTGGAGCCCTTGCTTTTGCCACACTCTGCAATTGGGGTTCGGGCTCCAAACACACATTAAGGGATACACCACCAGCAACCAGGGGAAAGGGCACAGTCCCCACCCCCACAACTCCGACCTGGGACTGGCCTTGCCTCACATCTATCCCTTACAAAAAGCCCAGGTTCGGTGGAGGGAAAACAAAAAACAAAAACCTATTTGGTATTGACCTACAATGCCCAAAGGAGTCCCAGGGTGAAAGGGGATGGGACATGCTTACTCTCCTGGTTGATGGCATTAAGCTCAAATGAAGAAGTGAGCAAAGCCATTACAGAACTTAGGAATAATTGTGCACGGTTGTCTATTCCAAACATCTTGGGATAGCAGTGCTTTTCATAGCAATAAATGGGCTGAATTGGATAGCTCATGGCTTATATGCAAGCTATCCGATGGCAAGAAAATCTCACCAGAAAAAGGACAGACTGCAGAGGTGTCTGGCACAGGACACATGCAAAAAACAGCCAATGAGCTGGAAAGATCATCACTGCCCTATAGGCAGGTCTAACACACTATCCACGCACATGTCATTGTATGAAACACAATTTGCCTCCAGAAGAATATCGTTAAGTCCCTGACAGATATTCTGGACTACAGATTGATGGGTATTGGTTATAAGATCAAACGTTATCACATACCTGAAAATTCCAAATGGAATTGGCATAACAAGGAACTGAAAATTACTTTGGTGGAATTGTTCCACGTTACCCAAATAGGATCAAATATCAAATGGTACAATTGGGAAGGTTATGACTGTACCATAAATACTGTCCAATTGCAGTACGATTTGTCCAAAATGTATATGTGATCATTGTCTTCAAGGGTACATTATATTGGCAAACAACAGCATGTCTTTCTTCCTATCAGACTTATCGAAAAGTCAATTTGGTTCAGCTGTGGCATTTCAACTTTCATAAGAAAGAAGGGTGGAAACGGTATCACTAACCATCGATCTCTTCCACACTCTAAAACGAACATCAGTTAAAACTTTGCAATAACAGTTTGAATGTCCTGCGAAAGATTACATTGTAGGAGATATCTGAATTGGGTTGAATATTACCAAGAAATTAAGACTGTGAGGGACCCAAGGGGATGATAACGTTGGGTCGAGGTCTTGTCTGAATGTTGACAGAGAGTGGAAACATCTGGTCACCCACAAAGCACATCATGCCAGCCAACACAAGACCAGGAAGAGAAGCAGACCAACGCTGTTGACATCAGCTAACTACACGCCAGCCACTATCCAGGCACGCTGGAAGGACACTTCACCGGTGACTAAGATCACTCCAGAAGACTGACATGACACTATCAGTGACATTAGCTATTAGGCTACTGTGGGACACTGGTCCGGCTGACATCCATTGATAGAGTGTACCCAAACCAAGAGCAAGGATGCTAACTCAGAAGGACTAAACCACACTTGTGTCTGTCTAAGACATCAGATAAATCCCACACTCCGAGGTCTTTCTTATGGAATCAAAACAAAATAGCTACACTTGTTTAGACGTGAATGTATACCTTTCATTTTGTATGTCTATGATACTGTCAAAAGGATACATTGTAAAACTACTACTAGTATTGTAAGAAATGCTGCTATCCCTGAGGGTATAGACATTGGTATGACTCTCCAAAGAGGAGGAGATCGAAAACTTTCACTCATAGCATAGATCTGATACCTCGGACAACAAAAAGGGAGGTGCCAGGCAGAAAATGCTACACAGGCAGGTTTAATGGACAGATGATCCCGATGTGACTCTGGAAAAAAGGGATGAGAGATCAGCCAAAATGCACTCTGAAACCTTTCATCAGGAACCTAAGGTATTGAAAAAGATCATTGACAACCATGCAAAGATGATGTTCCTGCCAATAACTAGGTGGACGTGACATGCCAACCACCGTGGGTGTACTTGAGTGTTAATACCATTGTTAACCATTAGTCCTGAAATCCTGTCTTTTGGGGTAATATCTTTATGGGAACGGTTTCTTGCTCTCTACCAATAGTCCCAGAATTCAGGCAGGCCCCTGGATTCGGGGTCTATTGGCTTCCCATCCAAATACTGGAAGACGTTCTGGTATTTGAAAGTAAAGCCTCAGTGGTCATCTGAGTGCGCTGGGTTGGACAATTTCTGTGGATGCGCAGTTATTGACTCTCCTAGGTGTAACGAGTTATCACACACATACATGGAGCAAGGGCAAAGTATGATCTAAGTTTTCCTTTTTTGGAGTAGGTATTGAAAATAGGACACAATAGGCACGGATAAGCTTGTAGAAAAAGCACATGGAATATTATACATTAACAACCAGGAAAGAACAAGCTACACCAAATTCGACAAGTTCCAGAAACTGTAGAAATTCTTTCTCCATGAAAAACAACTTAAGCTTCTATTTACCCAAACATTGGTTTGGTGGAATGAATTTTCCAAATATTGGTAATGTGATATGCTTGGCTATCATATTGATGGGTTTATTGATAAAAGCAGAAATTTAAATGAGGATGATATACGAAATATGCAGCCAAAACTTGAAATGTCACTTCCTTATCATCATCCTGGGTATTTAGACTGCAGATCAGAATGTAATGTGTTTGGGAATGTTGGTATTTGTTAAAAATTTCACAATAATTCTTGTATTCATGTTTTTACAAAGCTTTTAATGGTGGAAAAATTATGCTCCTGTACAAGGAGAGTTTTAGTCAATTTAGATCAGGAATTAGAAATCATTGGGAATGTAAATTCTGATATTACATATTGGCTCAGCTTCAAACATGCCACATAAACAGTGAAAAGAGAGTCTAAAATTTTGTTTTAATTTTGGAATCATATTCCCAAGATCATTTGCTCAGATGATTTGGTATGTTATGTATGAAGATCATTTTCATCATTATCAAATTATCAATAAGTTGAGAGTTAAATCTTCATTGTTCTTGACAATCACACTTACTTTTTACATCCAAACTTTTTGCAATAAGTTTTGGTTGTCTATTTTGAATCACTTGAAGTATCATTTGATGATGCTACATGATTTTTATATTTTTAATTTGAGTCAAATTTTTCTCGTATTTTTATATCACTCGCCCTTCATCTTATTTTTTTTTAACACAAAAAGGGGGGATATGTAGCATTCCAAGCATATTCACATCTAAGAAATATAACTGATATATGGATATTGTGTCTTCAGACACAAGGTTGGAACTCTGACATTTGTGGGTGGACTCTTGACCTAGCCATGCAAACTCATTAACATTTGGTGCATTGACATTTGGTGAGGACTCCAATTCCTTGGTAAAAGGGCGGGTTGAGGTCAACACACCCAAAAGGTGTCATCATTACCTTCCCATCCAATCTGAATTATCTATGCTTTCTTATCTGGTCATTGATCCTGGCTATCCCCAAGAAAGCCTGGGGTCAAGGCGTGATTCCCTCTCTTGTTCCAGCAATCTTAAAGCTTCACTACTGTCTCTTTACTAAGGCCTCTCTGGGCCACCTGTCTTACTTCCACCTGTCTGTAAGCTTCTCATATTTTCTTTTTAATTTTACATTTAAATTTAAAATTTAAATTTAAAAAAAAATTTAAATTTTTTAAGTTTAATTCTTTGACCAAGGAAAAAAGCAGAGGGGATCACGCCTGCCCTATCTATTACTTTGACTTGTCTCTGTCTGTCATTCTTCACCCATATTCTCAGACTCCTTGCTCCTTCTTCTCGAGTCCCAGCCCACAAAGGAAAAATCCCTTTTTGTAACCACCACGACCAGGTTACAGACACCCTCATTCACAGGCCATGGTACCAACCCTGCAACCATATGTCTATATGGCAGGCATCTTGGATTATATATCCCAAAGAGTACGCATAATCAGAACAAGGGAAAGACAAGGATTCCCTCTCATCTCGAGAGGAAGTCTTTTTCTTTAACTATTGAAGATGTGACAACTTCTTATAATCCTGGCTATACGTGGGCAATATGATATGTCCATGCACCTGTCCTATGATTACTTTATCACCTTAATTCAGGATCACTAAGGAGTGAACATCATTTTCTTATTATTTTATATTATAACTTGTGATCTGTGATGATGAAAATTGTTACGCTTGACATTGCTAAATGGAAATGAAGATCATTCTTATCATTTTTACAGCAGTATTGCTAAGTTATACTTCATTCATTTTTGATTCTTTATCTGATAGCTCACTAGTATTCCTGTTTGTTGATTAAGTTTACAATTTCATTGTAACAGGATACCCTCTTATTTAATTTTTGTAAAAAAAAAAGGGGGGTGGATATATAACCTACCAGGCATGGGGGTATGGTTGATGTATGAAATACTTGATCAGATCCATTCATGATCGATGTATCGGCAGTTCTAAGGGCAAGAGAATTCCTGGGCCTGAGCCACAAAGGCTTAGCCCTCACCTTGTCAAACCTCGTTCCTCTGAAAAGCTCATGTCAGGAGAATCCCCTCCTCCTCTGATCTTGTCATTGTCTATGCAACCAAAGTTAAGAACTATGTACTATGTCACCTATTCATTGATCACCTCTCAATCCACAATAAAGGCTGGGGTGAGGCCCCCTGCTTTTTCTCTTGTTTCCTGCAACCTAGGAGTTCTCCCTGCTGTCTCTCTTTATCTGTCCTAGCGCCACTATTGGCCACGTCCTTCTATCTCAGAATTCTTACCTCCGCTTGGTCTCTTATGTCTCAGATTTTCCTTTCATGGTTTTTCTAAGGAAAATAGTATCAGGGGCCATTGCCGCTCCCATTTCAATTCACTTCTCTGTGTCTCTTGATTTATCACCCATTTTCTCTGACTCCTTTCTCCTTCTCGAGCCCAAACCCACTAAGGACATACATTATGTAGCAGCCGCAGGTTGGACTCTTATCCCAGGTTTCACAAAGATATATCATCTCACGATTCACTGACCTAACCTCGGTCACCATGACCATTCGTGAAACATATGGGTACCGAAGACTAAGATTGCTGTGTCTTCAGGACCCCAGCCCCAGGAGTTTCGGTTCACTCCCCCCCACCCCAGGAATTCCTTTTTACTCCCTGTACCCTAAAAGTGTATAAAACACCTACAAATCGCAGCCTCGGGGCCAGCACTTTAGGTCCTCGGCACCAAGCTATATTTTGCTCAATAAAGTACCTCTTGTGTGTGGCATTACTGTGTGTGTGTGTGTGTGTGTGTGTGTGTGTGTGTGTGTGTGTGTATGTGTCCTCCATGGATTCTGAGCCAGAATCGGTCATTATACCTTCAACCCAAAAGGCAGGAGTCCTAGACACGGAACAGAAGAGCTGCCTTACCACTGCTGCTGCTGCTGCTGCTCTTTGTGCTACAGCTGACCGCTCTATGGCATCACATTCTGAGGGAGAGCCAAGAACACAAGGTACAAGTGGAGCCCAAGAGTGACCAGGCTACCCTATAGGTTCCAGCCATCTCTCTATCTAGGCAGGCACTGATGCCAGCACACAGTCAGCCAGCCAGCCAGTCAGCCAGCCAGCAGCGTCTAGTGTATTCTCTACCTGCTTCACTCCTTTCACAGACCTAGCCAGGACATGGTGAGGACCAAGGAGAATAGTGAACGTGCCGGTAAAAGGGACAGCTGTCTCATCCCTGCAAGGACAAGGTCCACCCTATGTTGCCAGGAACGACACTTCCCCCCTTTTGAGGTGAGGAGGGATGCATGGCTGGAGGAATGGGCATGCTTGCAGGGGAGGGTCATGCCTCCAGGGTCACACAGGACTTGCCTTTGCCGCCTCTATCCCTCCAGATCCTCGGTGGACACCACTCCAAAGGAGACACTTCCCTTACAAAGAACGCTCACAAGGTGTGTAAGCCAGAGGACGCCCACCAAAGGCTTTTCCACCAAAGGCATGTTGGTGATCTGACTGGCAGGAAGAGCAGGCTGAACACACTTTAGGGGCTCCGGTAGTTATACCAGGGGCCAGCCAGACTCTCTTAACAGAGTCCACCATGCCCGGGGTACCAAAGTGGCCATTAGGATGAACAGATTGGTAAATTTGGTGATGGAAACTTCTAGGGAGCAGGGGTTTTCCTTCAGATGACACCCACACTCCATGAATTGGTTTTGCTTTGAATTTTCCTTTCCATTTCTCCACTTCCTTTTCATTATAGGAAAGTGATCCATTTAAGTCATCAGTGGTTATTCCTGTTCAAAGTAGTTCAGGCCCTCCTATGGCTGCTAGCTTGGCAGCAGCATCTGCTCAGTCATGTCCCCTGGAGACAGGGTCAGTGCCACGTCTATGGGCACAGCAGTGAACTAGAGCGAGGGCTTTAGGCAGCGGGAGAGCAGAAAGAACTTCCTTAATCATTTCTGCATCCGCTATGGAAGGACAATACTGAGAGCACAGGGTGGAAGGCAGGTGTGTGACTGCTCTAAGGCAAAGTGGGCCACTCACGGCCAAGGTCCACTCCTATTTATGCCTGAGACGTCAGGATGTGTACGAGGCTTGGGGTCCAACTTGCACAGAGCTCTAAAAGCTTATTTCAAAACCATTAAAAAAAAAAAAAAACCCTCCTCGGATGCAATACCAATATGTGGCCTCAAGAGGGAGACCAAGAGGCGAAGGGGGTGGGGGAGGGGGAGCTGAGCACCTGAGGAAGTTGGGGACCTGGGAGTGGGGCTACTGAAGGAGGGGACTTTCTGGTGGGTGTCCCCCAGGGAGAGGAGGGGCAGTGTGGGAGGCGGGCAATTGAGAGGGAGGGGCAGCTTTCAGGGGTAGGCCTGCCTATGGAGCTGACCAGTACAGGCAGCAGGCGGGACTACTGAAGAACCCAGAGGAAGAGGCAGGAGGCGGGCTCCGTGGCGGCAGCCACCCCCAAAGCCTCCTCCCCTTGGCAGAGGTGCCTCATGTGACCAACTTCAGCCCAAGTGCTGCTCTCCTACCTCACACAGTCCACACGCAACTTCCAGTCTTTTGCCTTGGCGGACCTTAACGCTAGGCACAGCGACACAGGGAGGCTCTGACAGAAAAGGCGGGAACTTTCCGCTCCCCTCCCCCTCCGCCACGTGCCGCCTGCCTGCCCCTACTGCGCCTGCGTGCCACCTGCCTGCCCCTGAGCGCCTGCGCTCCAAGCCTCCTGGCCTGCCTTTTACTCTGGGCCTGCGCAGCTCTTCCACACACCTCCTTCCTCCACCCCTCCCTTCAGCTGGAGCCCTTGCTTTTGCCACACTCTGCAATTGGGGTTCGGGCTCCAAACACACATTAAGGGATACACCACCAGCAACCAGGGGAAAGGGCACAGTCCCCACCCCCACACCTCCGACCTGGGACTGGCCTTGCCTCACATCTATCCCTTACAAAAAGCCCGGGTTCCCTGGAGGGAAAACAAAAAACAAAAACCTATTTGGTATTGACCTACAATGCCCAAAGGAGTCCCAGGGTGAAAGGGGATGGGGCATGCTTACTCTCCTGGTTGATGGCATTAAGCTCAAATGAAGAAGTGAGCAAAGCCATTACAGAACTTAGGAATAATTGTGCACGGTTGTCTATTCCAAACATCTTGGGAGAGCAGTGCTTTTCATAGCAATAAATGGGCTGAATTGGATAGCTCATGGCTTATATGCAAGCTATCCGATGGCAAGAAAATCTCACCAGAAAAAGGACAGACTGCAGAGGTGTCTGGCACAGGACACATGCAAAAAACAGCCAATGAGCTGGAAAGATCATCACTGCCCTATAGGCAGGTCTAACACACTATCCACGCACATGTCATTGTATGAAACACAATTTGCCTCCAGAAGAATATCGTGAAGTCCCTGACAGATATTCTGGACTACAGATTTATGGGTATTGGTTATAAGATCAAACGTTATCACATACCTGAAAATTCCAAATGGTATTGGCATAACAAGGAACTGAAAATTACTTTTGTGGAATTGTTCCACGTTACCCAAATATGATCAAATATCAAATGGTACAATTGGGAAGGTTATGACTGTACCATAAATACTGTCCTATTGCAGTACGATTTGTCCAAAATGTATATGTGATCATTGTCTTCAAGGGTACATTATATTGGCAAACAACAGCATGTCTTTCTTCCTATCAGACTTATCGAAAAGTCAATTTGGTTCAGCTGTGGCATTTCAACTTTCATAAGAAAGAAGGGTGGAAACGGTATCACTAACCATCGATCTCTTCCACACTCTAAAACGAACATCAGTTAAAACTTTGCAATAACAGTTTCAATGTCCTGCGAAAGATTACATTGTAGGATATATCTGAATTGGGTTGAATATTACCAAGAAATTAAGACTGTGAGGGACCCAAGGGGATGATCACGTTGGGTCGAGGTCTTGTCTGTATGTTGACAGAGAGTGAAAACATCTGGTCACCCACAAAACACATCATGCCAGCCAACACAAGACCCATTTTTTCAAACATTGCCGATGTTATATTCTTGGTTATATTGAATGGTTCTTTTATACAGAAGTAGAGATTTCAATAAGGCTGATATAAGAAATATGCAGCCAGAAGTTGCCATCTCACTTCATTATCATCATTCTTGTTATTTAAACAACAAATCAGAATGTAATCTTTATGGGAATATTGGTACTTGTTAAGAATTTGCACTAATTGTTGCATTTATAGCTGTGTAAAAGTTTTACAGGGTCAATCGTGGTCAACATCGATTAGGGAAATGGAAATCAATTTTGAATGTCAATTCTGACATGACACATTGGTTCAGCTACAGCTATGCCACATGAAAGGTGAGCCATTAGTTTAAAATTTTGCATTCATTTCATGGTCATTTTCCGTGATCATTTTCTCAGGTTATTTTTCCCATATATTTTCTTTGAAAAACTAGAAGTACATTGTAAGTATGACTAATGCTCTGATCCTGATATATGAATCAGAAATTTTATTTTTGGACTTACCCATAAGGCTTATATCAGAAATCTGCAGCCAAAAGTTGCCATGTCACTTCATTAGCTTCATTCTTGTTGTTTCAACAACAAATCAAAATGTAATGTTCATGGGAATGTTGATACTGGAATTGATGTTTGCACTAATGCTTGAAAAATGTAAAAGATGCTCATCTATTTGGTATAGATACCACCACAAAGATCCCACACTCCAAAGACTTGACAATGGGATCAAAAGGGAATAGCTACAGTTGTTCAGACACTACTGTATGCCTTTCGTTTTATATGTCGGTGCTATATGCTGTCAAAAGGAATTTATTTTGTATGCATTGTAAGATTCCTATTTGTATTGTAAGAAATGCTACTATTATACAAGGGTATAGACATTGGTATGACTCTCTTAGGAGAAGGAGATAGAATTTTTCATCCACAGCATAGACCTAGTAACCCTGACAACAAAAAAAATTATGTTTAAAGCAGGAGATGCTGCCCAGGGATTTAGGATGGACAGATGGTCCTGATCTAACTCTTACAAAAAAAAGGAGGAAATGTCAGGCAGAATGTACTTTGACAATTTTAATTAGGAACCTAAGTTATTGAAAACGGTCATCTACATCTATGTATAGATGATGTTCTTTACAATACCTAGATAGATATTATGTGCCAACCGCCATTGGTGTGGTTCCAATGTTAATACCCTTTTTGGTCATTACTCCTAAAATCCCCCATCTTTTGGGGTGATGTCTTTATGGGAACTCTTTCATGCTGGCTCCCAACAGCCCCAGAGTGCAGTCAGGCCACTGGATTTGGGGTCGATCATTTTCCCCTTCTAATTCTGGAAGACATTGTGGTCTCTGGGAAGTCTAGCCTCAGTGGTAAAGTGAGTGCTCAAGGTTGGACAACCACTGTGGACTCACAGTTGTTGACTCTGCTCTGTGGAATAGGCTATTCTACACCTCCATGGGACAGAGGCAAAGTATACACTAAGTTTCCCCTTTAGAGTGTATATTTAAAGATGGGGGGGGGGGAATTGGCACTGATAAGCTTGTAGAAAGAGCAGATTGGATGTTTTACATTTACAAGGAATTAAGAAGTTACATCAAATTCTATGTGAGCAAGAAGCGGTAGAAATTGCTTCTACGTGAAAAGCAACTTAAGCTTCTAATGAACCCAAACACTAGTTTGGTAGAATCAATTTTTCAAACATTGCCAATGTTATATTCTTGGTTATATTGAATGGTTCTTTTATACAGAAGGAGAGATTTCAATAAGGCTGATATAAGAAATATGCAGCCAGAAGTTGACATGGCACTTCATTATCTTCATTCCTGTTATTTAAACAACAAATCAGAATGAAATGTTTATGGGAAAATTGGTACTTGTTAAGAATTTGCACTAATTGTTGCATTTATAGTTGTGTAAAAGTTTTACAGGGTCAATCGTGGTCAACATCGAGTAGGGAAATGGAAATCATTTTGGAATGTCAATTCTGACATGACACATTGGCTCAGCTACAGCTATGCCACATGAAAGGTGAGCCATTAGTTTAAAATTTTGCATTCATTTCATGGTCATTTTCCGTGATCATTTTCTCAGATTATTTTTCCCATATATTTTCTTTGAAATACTAGAAGTACATTGTAAGTACTACTAATGCTCTGATCCTGATATATGAATCAGAAATTTTATTTTTGGACATACCCATAAGTCTTATATAAGAAATATGCAGCCAAAAGTTGCCATGTCACTTCATTAGCTTCATTCTTGTTGTTTCAACAACAAATCAAAATGTAATGTTCATGGGAATATTGACACTTGAATTGATGTTTGTACTAATGTTTGATAAATGTAAAAGATGCTCATCTATTTGGTATGCTGTTCAAAAAAAGGAGGGGGGAGAAAGAGAGAAAGTATTTTTAAGAATATCTTTATATTAGGGGGCAGCTGGGTAGCTCAGTGGATTGAGAGCCAGGCCTAGAGATGGGAGGTCCTAGGTTCAAATGTAGCCTCAGCTACTTTCCAGCTGTGTGACCCTGGGCAAGTCACTTGACCCCCATTGCCTAGCCCTTATTGACTCCAAGACGGAAGGTAAGGGTTTAAAAAAAAAGAATATCTTTATACCATTCTCATTTCAAATTGAGCAGTTAGGATTTGATGCTCTTTTACTTTATTTTCTCTGAATATTTTCATTAACCTATGTTGTTTTTCTTTTCATACATTTTAAAGTAAGATTATATTTTTATTACTTTTTTATCATTATTTTTCATCTATTATGAGACTTATCTTTGATTTTGTCGCAGTCCAGCCCAGAGGTATTATGGAGAGACAAGGATTGTGTGTGAGCACATGGCCATTCTGCGCATGGCAATGAGCTCTACTCCCAGCATGGCTGAAGTTTAGGCGCCAAACCCTGCTTTCCTTTGTCTCACTTGCCTGAGGATAATAACCCCACCTTCACCTTGTCATAAGTTGCAATTATCCAATGGCAATACGCCAGGTAACTCATCCATATGTATTGAGGTATCATGTAACTGATCAATATGTATTGAGCTCATTTGTATATCAAAGAGAATATATGGGACTGACACAGCCAGCCCCCCCACTAGGAGGACACTGACAGGTTTGCTATGGAGCAACTTCTCCCCTTTCTCTCTCCTCTCTATCTTTCTCCATGGCCTCCCTGTTTCTCTCTCTTTTCTAATGCTAATATCTAGCATTATCTACCACCTTTAGTTTCTGATCTCCTTTCCATCTGAGCTAGCATTATCCTCTGACCAGTGCAGTGTTAAATTGAGACCATTGGATGGGAATAGCCTGAATTAATAACCACCAGTGGTCGGAGCAGGCTGTGGCTCCCGAAAATTAATAATTGATTACTGACTCGATTACTTACATCTCTAAAGTCGGCTCGTTCACGCCCTTCGCAGGATGTAAAACTTCTATCCTGTTTCTATCTTCTCTCCTTGTAACCTCGCGCGGGCCGGGAGGTTGTAGATTTTGATTACTAAGTATAAAGATCATTTTATCATTATCAAATTATATATATTAATATGTGAGGAAAATGTTTTGTGTAACTCTCAAAAATTGTATGCATCATAAGAGTAGTTAGAAGAAACATGCATAGGGAAAGATTGGGGCATTAAGAAGATTTGGGGAAAGTGGGGGCAAAGAAAGGAAAAGGGAGGGGGGAACCATTGACAATACTAAGACTTACTTCAAGAAATGGGGGGGGGACTAAATAGAATAATCTTTCCCATATAAAGATACACATGGGAAGGGGAGGGGAAGAACTCTCATATGAGGAGAGGAAGAGAGTGTGAAGTGGAATTACTTAAACCTTACTCTCAGTGAAATCAAATCTGAGAGGGAAAGAACATCTAGATCCAGTGGGATCCTGAATTCTATCTTATCCAATAGGGCAAGAAAGAAAGGAAAATTAAGGAGGGGGAGGGGGGAGGGAGTATAAAAAGGCAGGGAAGGAGAGGGGGGAGGGGAAGGGAGCATAAAAAGGGAGGGGCTAGAAAGGGAAGCATCTCAAAGGAGGGGACTAGGGGGACTGACCTAAAGTAAATCACTGGTTCAAAAGGAGATTGCTAAAGAAGAAAGGTCAGAACTAGGGGAAGATATCAAAATGCCAGCAAATCCACAAATGACAATTATAACTTTGAACGTGAATGGGATGAACTCACCCATAAAAAGTAGACAAATAGCAGATTGGATTAGAACACAAAACCCTACCATTTGTTATCTTCAAGAAACACATATGAGGTGGGCTGACACTCACAAGGTTAGAATTAAAGGTTGGAGTAAGACCTTTTGGGCCTCAACTGATAGAAAGAAGGCAGGAGTTGCAATCATGATATCTGACAAAGCCAAAGCAAAAATAGATCTGATCAAAAGGGACAGGGAAGGTAAATATATTCTGTTAAAAGGGAGTATATACAATGAGGAAATACAACTAATCAACATGTATGCACCAAAGGGTATAGCATCCAAATTTTTAATAGAGAAACTAGGAGAATTGAAGGAGGAAATAGACAATAAAACCATATTAGTGGGAGACTTGAACCAACCACTATCAAATTTATATAAATCAAACTTAAAAATAAACAAGAAAGAGGTAAAAGAGGTGAATGAAATCTTATAAAAATTAGAGTTAATAGACATATTGAGAAAAATAAATAGGGATGAAAAGGAATACACCTTCTTTTCAGCACCACATGGCACATTCACAAAAACAGATCATACACTAGGTCACAGAAACATGTCACTCAAATGCAGAAAAGCAGAAATAATAAATGCAGCCTTTTCAGATCACAAGGCAATAAAAATATTGATCGGCAAGGGTACATGGAGATACAACCTCAACTCTTTTAACTCTTACAGTTTAAGTCTTCCACTCTTTTAAACTATCACTCACCTTTGAAGAGAAGCGACGTCGACGTCTTGCTGCTGCACGTGAATGCTGACTCCAGGTCACAACCTCACCTCCAGTAACAGCTGGTGTTCCATGCCCCATCTGCCACAAACTCTAAGCCATATGAGGATACACTGTAGATGATAATGCACAAAGACAATAGTCATTCTCGGTCACCAAGAGACTACCACTACTGTATGGCTTTCATTTTAGATGTCGATGCTCTATACTGTCAAAAGGAATTCATTTTGTATGCATTCTAACAATCCTATTTGTATTGTAAGAAATGGTACTATTATACAAGGGTATAGACATTGGTATGACTCTCTTAGGAGAAGGAGATAGAATTTTTCATCTACAGCATAGACCTAGTAACCCTGATAACAAAAAAACTATGTAGAAAGCAGGAAACGCTGCACAGGGATTTATGGTGGACAGATGGTCCTGATCGAACTCTTAGCAAAAAGGAGGAAATGTCAGGCAGAATGTACTTTGACATTTTTAAGTAGGAACCTAAGTTATTGAAAACGGTCATCTACATCTATGTATATAGATGATGTTCCTGACAATAGATATTTTGTGAAACCGCCATTGGTGTGATTACATGTTAATACCATTTTGGGTCATTACTCCTAAAACCCCCCATCTTTTGGGGTGATATCTTGATGGGAACTCTTTCATGCTTGTTCCCACCAGCCCCAGAGTTCAGGCAGACTGCTGGATTTGGGGATTATCACTTTCCCCTTCTAATACTAGAAGACGTTCTGGTCTGTGGGAAGTCTAGCCTCAGTGGTCAACTGAGTGCTCAAGGTTGGACAACCTCTGTGGATGCACAGATGTTGACCCATCTCTGTGGAATTATTCTACACCTCCATGGGACAGAGGCAAAGTATACACTAAGGTTCCCCTTTGGAGTTTATATTTAAAGATTGGGAAAAAATTGGCACTGATACCCTAACCCTAAAAGCACATTGGATGTTTTACATTTACAAGGAATTAAGAAGTTACATCAAATTCTATGTGAGCAAGAAGCGGTAGAAATTGCTTCTACGTGAAAAGCAACTTGAGCTTCTAATGAACCCAAATACTGGTTTGGTACAATGAATTTTTCAAACATTGCCAATGTTATATTCTTGGTT
Organism: Monodelphis domestica; assembly: GCF_027887165.1. Lineage (NCBI taxonomy): Eukaryota > Metazoa > Chordata > Mammalia > Didelphimorphia > Didelphidae > Monodelphis > Monodelphis domestica. The sequence goes on along the minus strand of NC_077229.1, from coordinate 531,258,627 downwards.
ATATTGAATGGTTCTTTTATACAGAAGTAGAGATTTCAATAAGGCTGATATAAGAAATATGCACCCAGAAGTTGCCATCTCACTTCATCAGCTTCATTCTTGTTATTTAAACAACAAATAAGAGTGAAATGTTTATGGGAAAATTGGTACTTGTAAAGAATTTGCACTAATTGTTGCATTTATAGTTGTGTAAAAGTTTTACAATGTCAATCTTGTTCAACATAGATTGGGGAAATAGAAATCATTTTTGAATGTCAATTCGGACATGACACATTGGCTCAGCTACAGCTATGCCACATGAAAGGTGAGCCATTAGTATAAAATTTTGCATTCATTTCATGGTCATTTTCCGTGATCATTTTCTCAGATTATTTTTCCCATATATTTTCTTTGAAATACTAGAAGTACATTGTAAGTACTACTAATGCTCTGATCCGGATATATGAATCAGAAATTATATTTTTGGACATACCCATGAGGCTTATATAAGAAATGTGCACCCAAAAGTTGCCATGTCACTTCATTAGCTTCATTCTTGTTACTACAACAACAAATCAAAATGTATTTATGGGAATATTGATACTTGAATTGCTTTTTACACTAATGTTTGATAAATGTAAAAGATGCTCATCTATTTGGTATGCTATTCAAAAAGAAAGTGGGGAGGAGAAAGAGAGAAAGTATTTTAAGAATATCTTTATACCATTCTCATTTCAATTGAGCAATTGGGATTTGATGCTCTTTTACTTTATTTTCTCTGAATATTTTGATTACCCTATGTTGTTTTTCTTTTCATGCATTTTGAAGTAAGATTATTTTCTTATTACTTTTTTATCATTATTTTTAACCTATTATGAGACGTTTATCTTTGATTTTGATTACTAAGTGTGAAGATCATTTTCATCATTATCAAATTATTAATAAGTTGAGAGTAAAATCTTCATTGTTGTTGACAATCACACTTACTTTTTACATCCAAACTTTTTGCAATATGTTTTGGGTGTCTATTTTGAATCACTTGAAGTATCATTTGATGATGCTACATGATTTTTATATTTTTAATTTGAGTCAAATTTTTCTCATATTTTTATATCACTCGCCCTTCATCTTATTTTTTTAACACAAAAAGGGGGGATATGTAGCATTCCAAGCATATTCACATCTAAGAAATATAACTGATATATGGATATTGTGTCTTCAGACACAAGGTTGGAACTCTGACATTTGTGGGTGGACTCTTGACCTAGCCATGCGAACTCATTAACATTTGGTGCATTAACATTTGGTGAGGACTCCAATTCCTTGGTAAAAGGGCTGGTTGAGGTCAACACACCCAAAAGGTGTCATCATTACCTTCCCATCCAATCTGAATTATCTATGCTTTCTTATCTGGTCACTGATCCTGGCTATCCCCAAGAAAGCCTGGTGTAAAGGCGTGATTCCCTCTCTTGTTCCAGCAATCTTAAAGCTTCACTACTGTCTCTTTACTAAGGCCTCTCTTGGCCACGTGCTTTCTATCTCGGAATCCTTACTTCCACGTGTCTGCACAAGCTTCTCATATTTTCCTTTAATTCTTTGACCAAGGAAAATACCATAGGGGATCCCGTCTGCCCTATCTATTACTTTGACTTGTCTCTGTCTGTCATTCTTCGCCTATATTTTCAGACTCCCTGCTCCTTTGTCTCAGGACCCAACCCACAAAGGAAAAATCCCTTTTTGTAACCACCACTACCAGGTTACAGACACCCTCATTCACAGGCCATGGTACCAACCCTGCAACCATATGTCTATGTGGCAGGCATCTTCGCTTATATATCCCGAAGACTATGCATAATCAGAACAAGGGAAAGACAAGGATTCCCTCTCATCTCGAGATAAAGTATTTTTCTTTAACTACTGAAGATCTGACAACTTCTTATAATCCTGGCTATACATGGGCAATATGATATGTCCATGCACCTGTCCTATGATTACTTTATCACCTTAATTCAGGATCACTAAGGAGTGAACATCATTTTCTTATTATTTGATATTATAACTTGTGATCTTGGATGATGAAAATTGTTACGCTTGACATTGCTAAATGGAAATGAAGATCATTCTTATCATTTTTACAGCATTATGGCTAAGAGACGTTTCATTTTCATATTTGATTGTGAATTCATTTTTGATTCTTTATCTGACAGCTCACTAGTATTCCTGTTTGTTGATTAAGTTTACAATTTCATTGTAACAGGATACCCTCTTATTTTATTTCTATAAAAAAAGGGGGGAGATATGTAACCTACCAGGCATGGGGGTATGGTTGATATATTAAGTCCTTGATCAGATGCATTCATGATCAATGTATCGGCACTTCTAAGGGCAAGAGAATTCCTGAGCCTGAGTCACAAAGGCTTAGCCCTCACCTTGTCAAACCTCATTCCTCTGAAAAGCATATGTCAGGAGAATAACGACCTACTCCGACCTTCTCACTGTCTATCCAACCAAAGTTAAGAACTACGTGCTATGTCACATATTCATTGATCACCTCTCAATCCACAATAAAGGCTGGGGTGAGGCTTGCTGCTTTTTCTCTTGTTTCCTGCAACCGTGGAGTTCTCCCTGCTGTCTCTCTTTATCTGTGCTAGCTCCACTCTTGGCCACGTGCTTTCTATCTCAGAATCCTTAGTTCCATGCCGTCTCTTATTTCTCAGATTTTCCTTTCATGATTTTCTAAGGAAAATAGTATCAGGGACCATCGCAGCTCCCCATTTCAATTAACTTCTCTGTGCCTCTTGATTTATCACCCATTTTCTCCGACTCCTTTCTCCTTCTCGAGCACAAACCCACTAAGGAAATGCATTATGTAGCAGCCACAGGTCTGACTCTTATCCCAGGTTTCACAAAGATGTATCATCTCAGGATTCACTAACCTAACCTCGGTCACCATGACCAAACGAGAAACATTATGGGTACCAAAGACTAAGATTGCTGTGTCTTCCCTTTGGGCACTTGGGTTTCAGGACCCCAGCCCCAGGAGTTTCGGTTCACTCCCCCCCACCCCAGGAATTCCCTCTACTCCTTCTACCTTAAAGTGTATAAAAATTCTGCAAATCACAGCCTTGGTAACAACACTTTAGGTGCTCAGCACCAAGCTATATTTTGCTCAATAAAGTACCTCTTGCGTGTTGCAATACCATGTGTGTGTTTGTGTGTGTGTTTGTTTGTGTGTGTGTGTGTGTGTGTGTGTGTGTGTGTGTGTCCACCATGGAATCAGAGCCAGAACTGGACATTAAACCTTCAACCCAAAAGGCAGAAGTCCTAGACATGGAACAGAAAAGCTGCCATAACACTGCTGCTGCTGCTGTTGCTCTTTCTGCTACAGCTGACCGCTCTGTGACATCACATTCTAAGGGAGAGCCAAGAACACAAGGTACAAGTGGAGCCCAAGAGTGACCAGGCTACCCTACAGGTTCCCGTCATCTCTCTATCTAGGCAGGCACTGATGCCAGCACACAGTCAACCAGCCAGCCAGTCAGCCAGCCAGCAGCGTCTAGTGTATTCTCTACCTGCTTCACTCCCTTCACAGACCTAGCCAGGACATGGTGAGGACCAAGGAGAATAGTGAACGTGCTGGTAAAAGGGACAGCTGTCTCATCCCTGCAAGGCCAAATTCGGCCTGCTGTTGCCAGGAACGACACTTCCCCCCTTTTGAGGTGAGGAGGGATGTATGGCTGGATGGGCATGCTCACACGGGAGGGTCATGCCTCCAGGGTCACACAGGACTTGCATTTGCCTCCTCTATCCCTCCAGATCCTTGGTCGCCACCACTCCAAAGGAGACACTTCCCTTACAAAGAACGCTCACAAGGTGTGTAAGCCAGAGGAAGTCCACCAAAGGCTTTTCCACCAAAGGCTTGTTGGTGATCTGACTGGCAGGAAGAGCAGGCTGAACACACTTTAGGGGCTCTGGTAGTTATACCAGGGGCCAGCCAGACTCTCTTAACAGAGTCCACCATGCCCGGGGTACCAAAGTGGCCATTAGGATGAACAGATTGGTAAATTTGGTGATGGAAACTTCTAGGGAGCAGGGGTTTTCCTTCAGATGACACCCACCCTCCATGAATTGCTTTGAATTTTCCTTTCCATTTCTCCACTTCCTTTTCATTATAGGAAAGTGATCCATTTAAGTCATCAGTGGTTGTTCATGTTCAAAGTAGTTCAGGCCCTCCTATGGCTGCTAGCTTGGCAGCAGCATCTGCTCAGTCATGTCCCCTGGAGACAGGGTCAGTGCCACCTCTATGGGCACAGCAGTGAACTAGAGCCAGGGCTTCAGGCAGCGGGAGAGCAGAAAGAACTTCCTTAATCATTTCTGCATCCGCTATGGAAGGAGAATACTGAGAGCATAGGGTGGAAGGCAGGTGTGTGACTGCTCTAAGGCAAAGTGGGCCACTCACGGCCAAGGTCCACTCATATTTACGCCTAAGACGTCAGGATGTGTACGAGGCTTGGGGTCCAAGAGGAGAATTGCACATAGCTATAAAAGCTTATTTCAAACCCATTACAAATAAAACCCCTCCTGGGATGCAATACCAATACGTGGCCACAAGAGGGAGACCAAGAGGCGAAGGGGGTTGGGAGAGGGGGATCTGAGCACCTGAGGAAGTTGGGGACCTGGGAGTGGGGCTACTGCAGGAGGGGACTTTCTGGTGGGTGTCCCCCACGGAGAGGAGGGGCAGTATGGGAGGCGGGAAATTGAGAGGGAGGGGGCAGCTTTCAGGGGCAGGAGGGGCAGGCCTGACTAGGGAGCTGACCAGTACAGGCAGCAGGCGGGACTACTGAAGAACCCAGAGGAAGATGCAGTAGGTGGGCCCAGCAGCGGCAGCCACCGCCAAAGCCTCCTCCCCTCCTCAGGGGTGCCTGATGTGACCAGTGCTGCTCCCCTACCTCACACAGTCCACAGGCAACTTCCAGTCTTTTGCCTTGGCCGACCTTAATGCTAGGCACAGCGACACAGGGAGGCTCTGACAGAAAAGGCGGGAACTTTCCGCTCCCTTCCCCCTCTGCCTGCCTGCCCCTACTGCGCCTGCGTGCCACCTGCCTGCCCCTGAGCGCCTGCGCTCCAAGCCTCCTGGCCTGCCTTTTACTCTGCGCCTGCCTAGCTCGTCCACTGACCTCCTTCCTCCACCCCACCCTTCAGCTGGACCCCTTGCGTTTGCCACACTCTGCAATTGGGGTTCGGGCTCTAAACGCACCAGCAGCCACGGAAAAAGGCTCAGCCCCACACACACACCTCCGACTTGGGACTGGCCTTGCCTCACATCTATCCATTAAAAAAAGCCCAGATTCACCTGAGGCAAAAAAAAAACAACAAAAACCTATTTGGTATTGACCTACAATGCCCAAAGGAGTCCCAGTGTTCCCCTTCGCCTTCAGATTGGGGGAGACCTGTCTAAAGAAGCTTCGCCAAAAACAAAGAAAAAACCCGCAAATCACATGGCCTCCAATCGCCAAAATTGTCCCCAAAGGGGAGACTTAGGTAGGTCCCCAGAGGAGCTATTCAGCTGCTGCTGCTGCTGCTGCTACCCTTGACAGACAACTCCCTCCCACCCCGAAATGGACCCCCTGGGGAAGGGGGCAGCACCCTACCCAGTCTTCTCAAGGCCTCCATCATTCCCCTTGCCACATTGCTGACCAGAGGCTGGCACCACCACAAGTAAGGTGAGTGGAAATGGATTCATTACACTTACCTTCCAGAAGCACCTTCATGACAGGACCTTCATTTCACCAGGGATGGAAGAAAGCAGGAAGGAAGGCAAGGGCAGGGAGAAAAACTTTGCAGAAACCAAAAGAAAAGAAAGGTGCAGGAGCTTCACCTACTAGCTCTACAAGATGCATGCCCTCCCACCCAGAGACCATCTTCTTCCTCCCCATTTAGGCTGACAGGAACAAGGCTTCGATGGCAGAACAGATTTGTGTCTTAATGCTACTGCTGCTGCTCTTTCTCCTGACCACTGCATGGCATCGCCTAGAGTGGCCCGCTTACCCTGCATGCTTCATCCAGCTCTGCCTCAAGGCAGCCATTTCTCCCTGCAGCAAGCCAACCCACAGCCTCCCCTGCATTCTGGGCCTGGCTCTCTTACTACCAAGACCTAGCTAGGACATGAAGAGGAGGTGGGAACCTCCTGAGCATGCAAGGAAATGGAGCAGGGGTATCATTCCTGGCGGGCCAAGTCTGGCCCTGAAAAATCTCCCATTGCTTGAAACTGACTGCAAGCCTGAGAGGGCCCTCTATTGGACAGAGAGGAGTGAGGGAGGTTAGTCAAACCGACTTTCCAGGACCCATCTTACTCAAAAGTCCACCACTGAGCTGGAATGAAAAGGAAGGATGGGGAGAGGGAGGGAAGGAGGACATATGGGAGGGAGAGAAGGAGAAAGGAAGGAAGGGTTGGAGGGGGACAAAGAAATTGAGGAAAAGAAAGAAGGAAGGAAAGGAAGCTCCCTGTGCCTCCTAGATCATAGCAGTGCCCTCTCATCCAAACGAGGTCCTCTTTGTGACCATTTAAGAAACAGATTAATATCAAGGAAACTTGCCCTACAGATTAATCCCCAATGGGCCCCTTGTCCCAAGAACTAAGGTTGACATGTCCTTAGTCATGTGCTTTCACAAGGATATGTTATCCCAGGTTTCACAAAGATAGATCATGTCAGGATTCACTGACCTAACCTCGGTTACCATGACCATACATGAAACATCTGGGTACCAAAGACTAAGATTGTTGTGTCTTCCCTTTTGGCTGGCACCTATTCAGGACCCCAGCCCCAGGAGTACCCTTTCATCGCCCCCAACCCCAAGAATTCCTCTATACTCCGCTACCCTAAAAGTGTATCAAAAGCCTGCAAATCACAGCCTCAGGGCCAGTTAGCATTTTCACTTAAAAAGCATTCTAAGGGTTGAGGCATGCATCTTGGGAGCATTGCTAATGATTTTGATATGGTACTGTAGCCTACCAGACATGGAAGTATGGTTGCTGTATTAAATACTTGATCAGAGCAGTCAATGATCAATGTATAGGCAGTTCTAAGGGCAAGAGAATTCCTGGGCCTAAGCCACAAAGGCTTTGCCCTCACCTTGTCAAACCTCGTTCCTCTGAAAAGCGCATGTCAGGTGAATCCCCACCTACTCTGATCTTGTCATTATCTAGGCTACCAATGAGAATCAACTATGCTTTGTTACCTATTCATTCTTCCTCACTCTCCACAATAAAGCCTGGGGTGAAGGCGTGATCCCTCCTCTTCTTTCCTGTAAACCATAAAATTTCTTAGACTTATAAATGTTGGAAATTTCACCATTGGGGAATTTCATACTTGAAAAATTTCCTATTGAGAGTGGGAACTCTATTGGAATGTGAACCCCATTGGCATGGGAGGTTCCTCCTCCTCCCTTGTTTTCCTGGGTATTTTATTTTGTCTAAGGTGATTTTGAATGGGATTTCTCTTTCTAGTTCTTGCTGCTGAGCTGTGTTGGAGATATATAGAAAAGCTGATGATTTAGGTGGGTTTATTTTGTATCCTGCAACTTTGCTAAAGGTGTTGATGATTTCAATTAGCTTTTTGGTTGAATCTCTAGGATTCTTTAAGTAGACCACCATGTCATCTGCAAAGAGTGATAACTTGGTCTCTTCCTTGCCTATTTTGATGCCTTCAATGTCTTTTTCTTCTCTAATTGCTACTGCTAGTGTTTCTAGTACAATGTCAAATAGTAGGGGTGATAATGGGCATCCTTGTTTCACTCCTGATCTTATTGGGAATGCATCTAGTTTATCCCCATTGCAGATGATATTTGCTGATGGTTTTAGATATATACTGTTTATTATTTTTAGGGATGACCCTTCTATTCCTATGCTTTCTAGTGTTTTTAATAGGAATGGGTGTTGTATTTTATCAAATGCTTTTTCTGCGTCTATTGAGATAATCATGCGGTTCTTGCTGGTTTGCTTGTTGATGTGGTCAATTATGTGGATGGTTTTCCTAATGTTGAACCAGCCCTGCATCCCTGGTATAAATCCTACTTGATCATGGTGAATGAGCCTTCTGATCACTTGCTGGAGTCTTTTTGCTAGTATCCTATTTAAGATTTTTGCATCTATATTCATTAGGGAGATTGGTCTATAGTTTTCTTTCTCTGTTTTTGACCTGCCTGGTTTTGGAATCAGTACCATGTTTGTGTCATAAAAGGAGTTTGGTAGAACTCCCTCTTTGCTTATTATGTCAAAGAGTTTGTATAGTATTGGGATTAACTGTTCTCTGAATGTTTGATAGAATTCACTGATGAATCCATCAGGCCCTGGGGATTTTTTCTTCGGAAGTTTTTGATGGCTTGTTGGATGTCAAATTCTGATATGGGATTATTTAAGAATTCTATTTCCTCTTCTGTTTGTCTAGGCAGTTTGTATTTTTGTATATATTCATCCATATCTCCTAAATTGGTGTATTTATTGTCATATAATTGGGCAAAGTAATTTCTAATGATTGCCTTAATTTCCTCTTCATTGGAGGTGCTGTCCCACTTTTCATCTGTAATCCTGTTAATTTGCTTTTTTCCTTCCTTTTTTTAATCAGATTGACCAGTACTTTGTATATTTTGTTTGTTTTTTTCAAAGCACCAGCTTTTTGTCTTATTTATTAAATCAATAGTTCTATCACTTTTGATTTTATTAATTTCTCCCTTACATTTTAGGATTTCTAGTTTGGTTTTCTGCTGGGGGGTTTTAATTTGATCTCTTTCGAGTTTTTTCAGTTGCATTTCCAGTTGATTTATCTCTGCTCTCCCTAGTTTGTTAATATAAGCATTCAGGGATATGAATTTACCTCTGATTACCGCTTTGGCTGCATCCCAAAAGGTTTGGAAGGATGTCTCGCCATTGTCATTTTCCTCGATGAAATTATTAATTGTTTCTATGATTTCTTCTTTAACTTAAAGGTTTTAGAGTATCATATTGTTTAATTTCCAATTGGTTTTAGATTTGGTTTTCCATGTACCATTACTAATCATTATTTTTATTGCCTTGTGATCTGCGAAGGCTGCATTCATTATTTCTGCTTTTCTGCATTTGTGTGTTATGTTTCTGTGACCTAATGTATGGTCAATTTTTGTGAATGTGCCATGTGGTGCTGAGAAGAAGGTGTATTCCTTTTTATCCCTATTTATTTTTCTCCATATGTCTATTAATTCTAATTTTTCTAAGATTTCATTCACTTCTTTTACCTCTTTCTTATTTATGTTTTGATTTGATTCATCTAAATTTGATAGTGGTTGGTTTAAGTCTCCCACTAATATGGTTTTACTGTCTATTTCTTCCTTAAGTTCTCCTAGTTTCTCCATTAGAAATTTGGGTGCTATATTATTTGGTGCATACATGTTGATTAATGATATTTCCTCATTGTCTAAAGTCCCTTTTAACAAAATATAATTACCTTCCCTATCCCTTTTGATCAGGTATATTTTTGCTTTGGCTTTATTAGATCTCATAATTACCACTCCTGCCTTCTTTCTGTCAGTTGAGGCCCAGAAGGTCTTACTCCATCCTTTCATTCTGACCTTGTGGGTGTCAACCCGCCTCATGTGTGTTTCTTGAAGACAACATATGGTAGGGTTTTGGATTCTAATCCATTCTGCTATTCGTCTACGTTTTATGGGTGAGTTCATCCCATTCACTTTCAAAGTTATGATTGTCATTTCTGGACTCCCTGGCATTTTGATTGCCTTCCCTAATTCTAACCTTTTCTTCTTCGGCTCTGCCTTTTAGTCCAGTGATTTACTTTGAATCAGTCCCCCTTGTCCCCTCCCTTGACGTTTCCCTTTTTAGTCCCTCCCTTTTTTCCTCCCCCCTCCCCCCTATCTTTCCCTCCCTTTTTATTTTCCCTCTCCCCCTCCACCCCCCTTGGTTTTCCCTTCTCCCTACCCTTGTTGGGTAAGATAGAATTCAAGATCCCAATGGATCTGGATGTTTTTCCCTCTCAGAGTTGATTTCCCTGAGATTGAGGTTTAAGTAAAAAACCCCTCTCTTCCTCTCCTTCTTATAGGAGATTTCTTCCCCTCCCCTTCCCATGTGAATCTTTGTGTGAGAAAGATAATTCTGTTTGGTCTCTCTTTACCCCCTATTTATACATTACATTTTCCCCACATGTTAGTATACATAGATTGATATAAATGTTGTCCTTCTAGAAGAGAGTTTGAGTAAAGGAAGAAGATAACATTTTCCCCCTTTCCTTAATATTTACCTTTTCAGGTATTCCTTGCTCTTTGATTTTCGGTATCAAACTTTCCACAGAGTTCTGGTCTTTTCTTTGCAAAAAGTTGGAAGTCTTCTATTTTGTTGAATGCCCATACATTCCCTTGGAAGTATATAGTCAGTTTTGCTGGATAGCTGATTCTTGGTTGAAGACCCAGCTCTCTTGCCTTTCTGAAGATCATGTTCCATGCCTTACGATCATTCAGAGTAGAACTTGCAAGGTCTTGTGTGACCCTGATTGGCATTCCTTTATAGCTAAATTCTCTTTTCCTGGCTTCCTGTAGGATTTTTTCTTTTGTTTGAGAGCTTTGGAATTTGGCAATTACATTCCTGGGAGTTGTCTTTTGGGGGTTTAGTGTAGAAGGTGTTCTGTGAGCTCTGTCAGTGCCTGTATTGCCCCCTTGTTCTAGAATCTCTGGGCAATTTTCTTTGATTAAATCTTGTATCACGATCTCGAGTTTGGTATTTATTTCTGGCTTTTCTGGAAGTCCAAATATTCTTAAATTATTTCTTCTCCCTCTATTTTCCAGATCTGTCACCTTGTCAGTGAGATAGTTTATGTTCTCTTCTAATTTCTTAGTATTTTGGCTTTGCTTTATTAATTCTTGCTCTTTTACACGATCGTTGTCCTCCAGCTGCCTGATTCTGGCTTTTAAAGCCTGGTTTTCCTTTTCAGTTTGGTCACACAGGTTTTGGAGATGCGTGAATTTCTTTTGCATTATTTCCCACTTTTCCTCCCAGCGGGCTTCCATCTTTTTGGTCATTTCTGATTCAAATTCTTCCTGGGTTTGTGGAGAGTTTCCATTTCCTTTGGATAGTTTTGGAGCATTTTCTTCTATATCCTCTTCTATCTCCTCAGTATTTTGTATTTTGGTTCCATAGAGTGTGTCCAAAGTCGCCCCTTTCTTCTTATTTTTCTTGGGATTTGGGGGCTTCTGTGCTTCTATGGAGTCTGCCATCTCTGAATGGGGAGGATTAGCTTTTCTTATCTCTGTCTGGTGTTCAGAGGCTTTAGTCTTGGGCAGATTGTTGGTTCTATGAGCTTTCCCTGGGTAAAAATGAGTATGGGCAATGACTTTCGCTGGAACTGAAATGGAAGGGTCCGAACAGGGGGCCACACCCTCCCCCGGCTCTATCTGCTTTCCTGCAGAGGTCGGGTTGCTTTCTGGAAGTTGCCTTCAGAATAGCTGGCCGTGAGGCTGTTTTGTTGGCCCTTAGGGTTGTTGTTGTTTCAGATGACCCTGCTCTCTCCGGGGGGATGGGCCACAGCTTCTGGGAGCTCTGAGGACAGTGACATTCACTGGGACTCCGACAGAAGGATCCAGCCCGTGAGGCTGTCTTGCCCGCCCTGAGGGTTGTTATAGTTTCAGACGACCCTTCTCTCTGCCCGGGTATGGGCTGCGGCTTCCCGGAACTCTGAGGGCAGTGACTTTCACTGGGACTCGGATAGTAGGCCCTGAGGGTTGCTGTTGTTTCAGACGACCCTGCTCTCTGAACGGGGTGCGGCTATGGCTTTCAGGAGCCTTGGACTCTGTGCTCCTACCACTTAGTTCCGAGTGATCTCGGGTTCTGGCTTTTGAGGGGGGCCATACCTTTTGATCCAGGTCCAGGTCCAGGAGGAGGATTACCAGGGTCTATGCTATTGATCGTTTTGAATTTCGGCGCCTTAGGAGCTTATAGTTTCAGATGGGTCAGGAAGGGTTTTCCGGAGATCAAAACTTTAGGTTTCTCTAAGCCGCCATCTTGACCGGAAGTACCTCCTCCTCCCTTCTTAAGATTACTTTAGGACAGAAACCTTTTGCTGAACAATAGAAAGGGCTTTGACCTATGCTAAGCATAGAACAGGAATTTCTTTGAGTCATGATTGATTTTAGAATTGATACAATGGAGATACTTGGAATGACAGAACCAGGTCTTGGAAATTGCAATCTCCACCCTATTCAGTCCTAACAGGATTTAGGAAGGGCTGCAGCATAGATCAAAATTTAATTATTCCAATCTCTACCCTACTCAGGGTAACAGGATTTAGGAAGGGCTGTAGCAAAAGATCAAGATTTAATTATTTGAGAATATGACCTTCAACAGACTTGTGCAAAGCCACAGACCTCTGGGTGGTCCTGGGTTAAGCTAGAGCCACCATTGGCACAGGGAAAATGATGGACACTGATTGGTAGATGTGAGAACTGAGAGGCGGGAACTTGGATGGTTTCCTTAAACATAGAGGGGTCTGAGGACTGAGGGGTTGGTTGGAGAGTTTTGGCTCTGAGTGGTTGGAGAGGTGCTCTGAGAAGCTTGCTCTGAAGGAAGCTGGAGGTGGAGGCCCCTGAGACTGTTTCTCCATTTTGGTCACGTGAGTAATAGGGACTGATCTCCTTTCTTTGCCCCAGCTATCTAAGGGCTTGGGCCTTTTGGCCCAGCCTAAACAGAAGGGGTATTTAAGCCCTATTCCCTTCTATCCCCTTACTCTCTCTCTCTCTCTCTCTCTCTCTCTCTCTCTCTCTCTCTCTCTCTCTCTCTCTCTCTCTCTCTCTCTCTCTCTCTCCCTCATTCCTTTCTTCCTCCTGTTTGTAATTAAACTCTATAAAAAAAAGTTGATGGCTGACTTGAGTTTACATTTAGGAATTACATAGCTGAATTCCTTGGCGACCTTAAATTAATATATATCAGTCTTTTAAAGTGATTTCCTTGTCACATTGTGGCAACCACGAAGGGATTCTAAAGAATTCTCTCAATAAACTTCTGAAATTCCTTGCCTTTTTACTATACCGTCTCACCACTTAGTCCCTTTTAACAAAAAACTTGGCTTAAAGACACAGCTGCTAGAACACGTGAGTATAAAAAGCTTTTTCTCTCTTCTCTTTTCTCCTTCAGTTAAATTGGAATCAGCAGTTTTTCTTTTTCTTCCCTTTAATCTTAAGGGACAGCTGGGTAGCTCAGGGGATTGAGAGTCAGGCCTAGAGACAGAAGGTCCCGGGTTCAAATCGGACCTCGGATACTTACCAGCTGTGTGACTCTGATAGGCAGAAAACAGTTGTTTTAAATCTCAGCAACAGGACCCTAATGTCCTGGCTCGAAGAGGTGTTTCTAAGTATCCTTTCCCTTAAGGAACAACTTCCTGGATTAGAAAAAAAAACCCTGTGGGAAGTTTGTTGCTTTGCCCTGCTCACCACGTGTTTTGTGAAATTACAAAATAATTATATAAAAATGAGTACTACATTCTTTGACAATTATATGGCAGCTGAAGAATTAGGGGCATTGAGGAATGAAGGATACCTACAAATTTCTATATTAATAGGTACTGTCATTTTTGTACTCCTCAATACTATATTTAGAGATGCTAAAATAAAAATTATTGAGGATAAAATAGAAAAAATTGAGGATAAAATGCAAGCCCAATTAGAAGATCTAAAATGTTTCTTACAGGATCAATGGGCAAACACCCACTCTACCAGAAACAGACCTGTTTCTGAACCTTTGAATGAGGAAATATCCTTCCCTGAAATAGAGATGGAAAACACCTTCCCTATAGCCCAGTTAACAGACTGCTTCTCTCGTGTAGTGCAAATCTTGTCTGAATTTAATCCCCAAAACCCTTCCCCTGCAATCCCAGTTTCTCATGTTCCCTCTCCTACAGAAAACCAAATTCTCTAACGTTGTTGATTATTTCAATTAGCTTTTTGGTTGAATCTCTAGGATTCTTTAAGTAGACCATCATATCATCCGCAAAGCGTGATAACTTGGTCTCCTCCTTGCCTAATTTGATGCCTTCAATTCTTTTATCTTCTCTAATTGCTACTGCTAGTGTTTCTAGTACAATGTCAAATAGTAGAGGTGATAATGTGCATCCTTGTTTCACTCCTGATCTTATTGGGAATGCATCTAGTTTATCCCCATTGCAGATGATATTAGCTGTTGGTTTTAGATATATACTGTTTATTATTTTTAGGATTGACCCTTCTATTCCTATGTTTTTTAGTGTTTTTAATAGGAATGGGTGTTGTATTTTATCAAAGGCTATTTCTGCATCTATTGAGATAATCATGTGGTTCTTGCTGGTTTGCATGTTGATGTGGTCAATTATGTGGATGGGTTTCCTAATGTTGAATCAGCCCTGCATCCCTGGTATGAATCCTACTTGATCATGGTGAATGATCCTTCTGATCACTTGCTGGATTCTTTTTGCTAGTAACCTATTTAAGATTTTTGCATCTATATTCATTAGGGAGATTGGCCTATAGTTTTCTTTCTCTGTTTTTGACCTGCCTGGTTTTGGAATCAGTACCATGTTTGTGTCGTAAAAGGAGTTTGGTAGAACTCCCTCTTTGCTTATTATGTCAAATAGTTTGTATAGTATTGGGATTAACTGTTCTCTGAATGTTTGATAGAATTCACAGGTGAATCCATCAGGCCCTGGGGATTTTTCTTAGGACGTTTGTTGATGGCTTGTTGGATTTCAATTTCTGATATGGGATTATTTAAGGATACTATTTCCTCTTCTGTTAGTCTAGGCAGTTTGTATTTCTGTATATATTCATCCATTTCTCCTAAATTGGTGTATTTACTGCCATATAATTGGGCAAAATAATTTCTAATGATTGCCTTAATTTCATCTTCATTGGAGGTGCTGTCCCCCTTTTCATCTTTAATGCTGTGAATTTGCTTTTCTTCCTTCCTTTTTATAATTAGATTGACCAGTACTTTGTCTATTTTGTTTGTTTTTTCAAAGTACCAGCTTCTTGTCTTATCTAGGCTACCAATGAGAATCAACTATGCTTTGTTATCTATTCATTCTTCCTCACTCTCCACAATAAAGCCTGGGGTGAAGGCGTGATTTCTCCTCTTCTTTCCTGCAACCTTGAAGTTCTCACTACTGTCTTTCTCTTTCTCCTTCCTAAGGCCCCTCTTGGCCATGTGCTTTCTATCTCGGAATTCTTACTTCCACGTGTCTGCAGGTTACATCTCACATTTTCCTTTAACGATCTTTCCAAGGAAAATGTCCTCAGGGATTCACGCCTTCCCTTCCAAAAAACATTGACTTGTCTGTGTCCCTTATTCTTCATCCATTTTCTCAGACTCCTTGCTCCTTCTCGAGCCCAAAGCCACAAAAGAATATCCTTTTGATGACAGCCACTGGACGCGTATTATAATGGGCACCCCCGGCTTGGGAACAAACCTTTCTTACAGGCGTTATCAGTTCAAGTGCGCACAGCTCGAGAACCATTTATTGGAGCCTGGAGCCAAAAATAGACGGAACCTGCAGGTGGCCTCTGGGGTAAGACACGTCTTTTGTTTTAGAAATATGGGGCAAACTGCCTCATCTCATACATATTCTATTAGACTGTTCATGTCTTTCATTGAAAAGAAAGGTATTAAGATCTCTGAAGCATTACTTAAGCGGGTACTGAAAGCATGTCCTGAATTTCCAGCAAGGGGAGTTCTGAATGTGCCACAACGGCATCTAGATGGGAGATCAATTGAGGCAGTATCAGAAAGAGACACAGAAAATACCAGAAGTCAATGGCAGCCCGTGGAAAATTAGGCAAATGGCATTAAAAACAAAGCCATTCCAGCATTCTGATGATATGGGGGAAAAAGCTTTACAAATTCCAGAGGATGTTACTTCCTCCGAGGCTTTTCGCTCTCTTCAGCCACCTTCATCTTTTAATGCTTCTTTTCAGATGCATCCTGCTCCCTTCCCCACAGAACTCTGCCAGCCAAAAGAGTGTTAGTGAGGATGCAGATAGCCCCTACAAAGAAGGAAGCAGGATTTCTAGCTTGCACTGTAGTATTCAAAACTCTTGGAGGCTCTCAGCACTATAGGGCTGATTAAGAATCTCAATACCTGCAATTGAGAGCAAATGGACTCTAATTAATATGCTGCATTGAGGATTGACTTATCCCTCAGTCTTTTGCCCTTCCTTCCACTAATGCGACTAACAAAATACTTAACCCCCTTCCTTTAACTGAATCTTATCTATTCCTGCTATTATTCCTCTGTCTTCTTGCTGCAGAAACAGACAAAATCATTCGTTTCAACCTCTCCCTTATGTAGTGTTTGTAAAAAAAAAGCAGGTGGAAATGCTTCTCCAACAAAAACTAGAGATTCAAAAAGTGCAAACATAAATTGAGTTCAGACTATGGGTATTGATATCCTGACTTCTAAAGAAATTCTAAGCATGGTGATTCAGTAGGTGAATCAAGTTCTTTTAACTAAAGAATACTGGGCTAGATAAGGCCAGCAAATTCCAAGGCCAGATCATTGGTATCAATTGAATCTAAGTTCACTGCAAGCGATTTCTTTACTTAAAGATTGCTTCTTTCAAAAGCGAAGCCAGGAACAAACTAGAAGTCATGAGGGAATACACATGCCCATTATCTGTCTGGCATAGGTACATTTGGAAGTCTTTAATAAGACAGAACAAGCCTTTAACTTTCGTCCATAGGAATTTGAATGCAATTCCATTTGAAAGAAAGAACACCTGTTTGCTTTGCCTCCAGCAAAGCTGGACACTGCAAAGGATCAGGTCAATTAACAGCAAAGATACTTTCTAAACTAAGAGGGAACACCTCTGGGCGTGTGGATTTCAACACGCGCTTTCTCAAGGGAATGCTCTGATCATGTTAATGAGTTTGTCCTAGGCAACAGGTCTCATGGTCGGTTCAAGGGACCACCCACGAATATCATTGGTATAACCTTGTGCCTGAAGATACAGTAATCGTTCAATCATTTATATTTCATAGATTGGAATGCTACCTATCCCCCTTTTCTGTTTTAAAAATAAAAAGAAGTGAAGGCCGAGTGACATAAAAAGGTAACAAAATTTGTGACTAAAATTAAAAATATGAAAATAAAACGTGATCTTAATACTTAGTCATCAAAATCAAAGATAAAAGTTACATAAAAGATTACAAATAATGACAAAGAGTAATAAGAAAATAGTTTTCACTCTAATTATGCTGAATTATTGAGGTAGTAGTCCCATAGAACATAGGACAGGCGCATTAGCTTATCGCCCACACACAGTTAGGATCATAAGAAGTGGCCAGAGCTTTCATAGCCAAAGAAAAGATGACTGTGTCTGGATATGAATGGGGAATTTCCTTATTCTCCCTTGTACTGATTATGCATTTTAGGGATATTCCTGCCTAGAGGCCTGCCCCGTGGCAATATGGTTGGACTTTGATACCCGAGCCACCTGGGAAGGAGGGTGTCAAACACCGTGTCCCAGTACCTCCAACCTCAGCAGCCCACATATATCCATCTCTTATGGAATATATGTCTGGGTGTGGGGCTTTGGCTGTCTGGCCCATTGAAGTGTCCTCTGCATTCCCTTTTTATGCAATCAGTGATGGTTTCCCAGGGTAGTCACCTGCAACTTAACAAATGCGGTCATGTTCTTATAATCTCATTCTGTCGGGTACATATAAAGATAAAAATGTGCACCTTCATTGCTCAGGATTAGAGTGTTAAAGGTACTTGAAATATACTTCAAAATATGAGAAAAGAAAAACAACATAGAATAATAGGCAATTTCACTTGTGGGCATAAAATAGTGAGGAATAATGGACTTGGCACTCTGATGTGTCAGAGAGTGCAAGTGATCTGTGTCTGCTAATAAGCAGTGTCCCCAAGGCAATTTGCCTTTGATAATGATTTCACCTTGGCTTTGCAATATGCCATTCCTAGAAGTTTAATATTCACGTTGTAAACCAATAATCATAAAAGCATTATACCATAAATCACATTTGATTTTACCAGCTTGTGCTGTGATCTTAAGCAGTAGCCTACCTGCATGTAACTTTTGCTTTTGTATAAACTTATACTGTGCATGCATCAATAGCTGCCGTACCCTAAATAGATGCAGTAAATGGAAGCACAGCAATTGCCTTGATGTTATTATTTTTAATCTATCCAATTTAAATTCATGACTGAAAAGATTTTGATAATATGAATGGAATTATCAATTTTACCTATGAGTTTTACAAAATTCTGTTGCCAAAATGGACCATGTTGCGCAAGTAATATTTGAGTTTGTATACTAGTAATTGGTTTTAGACTGCAATCATGCTCAGGATCGATATACGCAATTTGAATAAATGGTAGTGTCCCCCATTCTAAACCACACATAAGGCACTGTTGCTGGTTAACAAATTAATTCTTAACCTTCATAATTTACTGCTGATTAACAATTTGAATCCTCCCAGCACTGCTTTTACTTTGATGCCTTGCAATGTTGAGAATGTGTCTCATATTTAGAATTGATGCTATATTCTTTTGAGATTGAATGATTCTAAATAATTTGCCTTTTGGATAGAGTTGCAATAATGTGGCTTACATACAATTCTGAACTTCATTCAGGTTTTTAAATATTGGCTGCTGGTTTTATCCTGGTTGACCTTATGTCCTGTTTGAAAATGTAATGATACCTACCTATTTAAAATTTGAATCCACTAGAAATTTCTCTAAAGCATATGCCAATTGATTATAGGCAGTTAAAAATGGCACTGGTTGTTATTTTGCTTTTGATAATATTCAATACTTGTCATAAAAACTTGTAACCTGAGGTGTAGGAGTATTGCCCTCTCTATGGCAGGATCAATTGATCAAACTGCTGGATGAAGTTTCCTTTCCAGATCCAAATAGTTGTGGCAGTGAGTCACATGGTTGCAAGAGTCCGTGTGGATTTACCTCTAAAAGCCTTGAAAAAATAGTGTTTATACCTTGGTATTTAACCTACAGTTACACTATAATTCATTTTAAAATATGATTACAGATAAAATATCTCTTGTAGCATGTGACAAAATTCAGATAAAGATTTTTAACTGTAAAACTTTTCCTATCAAAAAATATAATCAGACATTCCTATATAAATTTGCCATGTCTAATCCCAATTAAGACGGTTTAGTTTTTAAACTTTGCTTCATGGTAATACCATGTCTTAGCAAAGATCGGTTTGAAAGACATATCAGGTTTATACCTTTAAGTTTAAACAATAGTCCTCCTGCATTCTCTGGCTGTGTTTTAAAAAGCTTGTTTCTTTTAGATATGCTAAACGGGTGGAGAGTTTAGCTGATAAAAAAAAAAAGCCTTTTGCTCTGGTTGTTTTCTTGAGAGCAAAAAT
The DNA here is from genome assembly GCF_027887165.1 of Monodelphis domestica. Taxonomy (NCBI): domain Eukaryota; kingdom Metazoa; phylum Chordata; class Mammalia; order Didelphimorphia; family Didelphidae; genus Monodelphis; species Monodelphis domestica. Next base: position 531,239,229 of record NC_077229.1, on the reverse strand, counting down.
GCCTGTTTGCTTCCTTATACTTAGGGCAAACATGTGTTCTCCTTTTTTTAAAGCTGGTCTTCCTTTAGGTTTTTGAGAGATGGTTTTCAAGCTTTGATAAGATCTTATAGTCCTTTTGTGAGGAATTCTCTCCTCAAAACACTCTTTAACCTAAAGTTTTGTTCTGCGTTTAACCATTGCTTATTAAGCTTTCACAATTTACCTGTGCTAGATAATTTCTAATAGATAACACAGAGTTATGGCACATGAGTTTCTTTTACGATTTGTGGCTTGTGCCTTGCCCAACTTTGGAAATAAGCAATGTTCAAGTAGAGAAATTCCTTGTGATAAACTCATATTGAATTGATAAGAATGATTTTGCCTTAGGACCTGTAGGTCTGAGTGTTATCTAGCCCCATATTCTTTAGTCAAAGGAACTTGCTTCACAGTAGGAATTATTCTGCTTTGAATTTCTATAAAAGTCAGGATTTTAATGCCCATAGCCTGAATTAAATCTGAGCCTGCACTATGAGAATCATTACTGTTTTTTGTTGGAGAAGCCTTTCTACCTGCTTATTTCTATAAATTTAAAATGATCATAATACTACATTAAGCATGGGTGGAGGCAGAGATTGACATGGAATATTTCTGTCGGTTTCTGCAGCAAGAGGCAGGGGAAAGATAGCAAGGATAGATAAGTCAGTTAAAGGAAGTAAGTTAAGTATATTGTTAGTATCATAAGAGAAGGGAAGGGCAAAAGACTGAGAGATAAGTCAATCCTCCTTGTTTAATGTAGCATTTTAATAAGAATCCATGTGCTCTTAACAGCAGGTAATACTTTTCTTAATTTCCCATCATCTGATGTAAAACTTTTGCTGATGAAAGGTCTTAATCAGCTCTATAATGGTGAGAGCTTCCAATAGGTTGGCGTGCTATAGCACAAGCTAGAACTCCTGCTTCTTGTTTGCAGGGGGCTATCTGTAGCCTCCTTAAAGCTATTTTGGCTTGCAGAGTTCTGTGTGGATGGGGGCAGGCTGCATAAGAAAAGAAGCCTTCAGGGATGAAGGTCTTATTTTTCTATAGAAGTCAGGGTTTCAATGCCCATAGCCTGAATTAGGTTATAAGGTTTTATCCCAAGGACTGGAATTGGGCAAAAGGAAAGTTAATACTAAGTGCAAGTGTTTAAATGACCAGCATGAATTGGTATATGCTTTAGAGAAATTTCGAATACATTCAAATTTTAAATATGTAGGAACTATTATTTTTTAAACACGGCATAAGGTCAGCAAGGATGGAAATGAGCAGACATTGTTTAAAAATCCTGAATGAAGTTCAGAAACTTTATATAAATCATATTAATGCAACAAAGCAGAATGTAATGTTTATGGGAATATTGGTACTTGTAAAGAATTTGCACTCATTGTTGCATTTATAGTTGGGAAAAGTTTTACAGGGTCAATCGTGGTAAACATCGATTAGGGAAATAGAAATCATTTTTGAATGTCATATCTGACATGACACATTGGCTCAGCTACAGCTATGCCACATGAAAGGTGAGCCGTTAGTTTAAAATTTTGCATTCATTTCATGGTCATTTTCCGTGATCATTTTCTCAGATTATTTTTCCCATATATTTTCTTTGAAATACTAGAAGTACATTGTAAGTACTACTAATGCTCTGATCCGGATATATGAATCAGAAATTATATTTTTGGACATACCCATAAGGCTTATATAAGAAATGTGCAGCCAAAAGTTGCCATGTCACTTCATTAGCTTCATTCTTGTTGTTTCAACAACAAATCAAAATGTAATGTTTATGGGAATGTTGATACTTGAATTGATGTTTGCACAAATGTTTGAAAAATGTAAAAGATGCTCATCTATTTGGTATAGATACCACCACAAAAATCCCACACTCCAAAGACTTGACCATGGGATCAAAAGGGAATAGCTACAGTTGTTCCAACACTACTGTATGCCTTTCATTTTATATGTCGATGCTATATGCTGTCAAAAGGAATTTATTTTGTATGCATTGTAAGATTCCTATTTGTATTGTAAGAAATGCTACTATTATACAAGGGTATAGACATTGGTATGACTCTCTTAGGAGAAGGAGATAGAATTTTTCATCCACAGCATAGACCTAGTAACCCTGACAACAAAAAAATTTATGTTTAAAGCAGGTGAAGCTGCCCAGGGATTTAGGATGGACAGATGGTCCTGATCTAACTCTTACAAAAAAAAGGAGGAAATGTCAGGCAGAATTTATTTTGAAATATTTAAGTAGGAACCTAAGTTATTGAAAACGGTCATCTACATATATGTATAGATGATGTTCCTGACAATACTTATATAGATATTATGTGCCAACCGCCACTGGTGTGGTTCCATGTTAATACCCTTTTTGGTCATTACTCCTAAAAACCCCCATCTTTTGGGGTGATGTCTTTATGGGAACTCTTTCATGCTGGCTCCCAACAGCCCCAGAGGTTCAGGCAGGCCTCTGGATTTGGGGTCTATCATTTTCCCCTGCTAATACTGGAAGACGTTGTGGTCTGTGGGAAGTCTAGCCTCAGTGGTAAACTGAGTGCTCAAGGTTGGACAACCACTGTGGACTCACAGTTGTTGACTCTGCTCTGTGGAATAGGCTATTCTACACCTCCATCTGACAGAGGCAAAGTATACACTAACTTTCCCCTTTGAACGGTATATTTAAAGATGGGGGGGGGGGGAATTGGCACTGATAAGCTTGTAGAAAGAGCACATTGGATGTTTTACATTTACAAGGAATTAAGAAGTTACATCAAATTCTATGTGAGGAAGAAGCGGTAGAAATTGCTTCTACGTGAAAAGCAACTTAAGCTTCTAATGAACCCAAACACTGGTTTGGTAGACTGAATTTTTCAAACATTGCCAATGTTATATTCTTGGTTATATTGAATGGTTCTTTTATACAGAAGTAGAGATTTCAATAAGGCTGATATAAGAAATATGCACCCAGAAGTTGCCATCTCACTTCATCAGCTTCATTCTTGTTATTTAAACAACAAATCAGAGTGAAATGTTTATGGGAATATTGGTACTTGTTAAGAATTTGCAGTAATTGTTGCATTTATAGTTGTGAAAAAGTTTTACAGGGTCAATCTTGGTTAACATCGAGTAGGGAAATGGAAATCATTTTTGAATGTCAATTCTGACATGACACATTGGCTCAACTACAGCTATGCCACATGAAAGGTGAGCCATTAGTTTAAAATGTTGCATTCATTTCATGGTCATTTTCCGTGACCATTTTCTCAGATTATTTTTCCCATATATTTTCTTTGAAATACTAGAAGTACATTGTAAGTACTACTAATGCTCTGATCCGGATATATAAATCAGAAATTTTATTTTTGGACATACCCATAAGGCTTATATAAGAAATGTGGAGCCAAAAGTTGCCATGTCACTTCATTAGCTTCATTCTTGTTGTTTCAACAACAAATCAAAATGTAATGTTCATGGGAATATTGATACATGAATTGATGTTTGTACTAATGTTTGATAAATGTAAAAGATGCTCATCTATTTGGTATGCTATTCAAAAAAAGGGGAGGTAGAAAGAGAGAAAGTATTTTTAAGAGTATCTTTATCCATTCTTATTTCAATTGAGCAATTGGGATTTGATGCTCTTTTACTTTATTTTCTCTGAATATTTTGATTATCCTATGTTGTTTTTCTTTTCATGCATCTTGAAGTACGATTATTTTCTTATTACTTTTTCTCATTTTTAAGCTATTATTAGACTTTTATCTTTGATTTTGATTACTAAGTATGAAGATCATTTTTATCATTTGAAAATTATTAATAAGTTGAGAGTAAATTCTTCATAGTTGTTGACAATCACACTTACTTTTTACATCCCAAGTGTTTGCAATATGTTTTGGGTGTCTATTTTGAATCACGTGAAGTATCATTTGATGATGCTACATGATTTTCATATTTTTGAGTCACAAATTTTTTTATATTTTTATATCACTCGCCCTTCATCTTATTTTTTTAACACAAAAGGGGGAATATGTAGCATTCCAAGCATATTCACATCTAAGAAATATAATTGTTGTATGGCTATTGTGTCTTCAGACACAAGGTTTGAACTCTGACATTTGTGGGTGGACTCTTGACCTAGCCATGCAAACTCATTAACATTTGGTGCGGACTTGAATTCCTCGGTAAAAGGGCCGGTTGAGGTCAACACACCCAAAAGGTGTCATCATTACTTTTCCATCCAATCTGAATTATCTATGCTTTGTTACCTGGTCATTGATCCTGGCTATCCCCGAGAAAGCCTGGGGTAAAGGCGTGATTCCCTCTCTTGTTCCAGCAATCTTAAAGCTTCACTGCTGTCACTTTACTAAGGCCTCTCTTGGCCACGTGCTTTCTATCTCGGAATCCTTACTTCCACGTGTCTGCAAGCTTCTCATATTTTCCTTTAATTCTTTGACCAAGGAAAATACTATAGGGGATCCCGCCTGCCCTGTCTATTACTTTGACTTGTCTCTGTCTGTCATTCTTCATCCATATTCTCAGACTCCTTGCTCCTTCTTCTCGGGTCCCAACCCACAAAGGAAAAATCCCTTTTTGTAACCACCACTACCAGGTTACAGACACCCTCATTCACAGGTCTCCCTGGTACCAACCCTGAAACCATATGTCTATGTGTCAGGCATCTTGGCTTATATATCCCAAAGGCTATGCATAATCAGAAACAGGGAAAGACAAGGATTCCCTCTCATCTCGAGAGGAAGTCTTTTTCTTTAACTATTGAAGATCTGACAACTTCTTATAATCCTGGCTATACGTGGGTAATATGATATGTCCATGCACCTGCCCTATGATTACTTTATCACCTTAATTCAGGATCACTAAGGAGTGAACATCATTTTCTTATTATTTTATATGATTACTTGTGATCTTTGATGATGAAAATTGTTAAGACTGTAAGAGACCCAAGGGGATGATAACGTTGGGTCGAGGTCTCGTCTGTATGTTGACAGATAGTGGAAACATCTGGTCACCCACAAAGCACATCATGCCAGCCAACACAAGACCAGGAAGAGAAGCAGACCAACGCTGTTGACATCAGCTAACTACACGCCAGCCACTCTCCAGGCACGCTGGAAGGACACTTCACCGGTCACTAAGATCACTCCAGAAGACTGACATGACACTATTAGTGACATTAGCTATTAGGCTACTGTGGGACACTGGTCCGGCTGACATCCATTGATATAGTGTACCCAAACCAAGAGCAAGGATGCTAACTCAGAAGGACTAAACCACACTTGTGTCTGTCTAAGACATCAGATAAATCCCACACTCCGAGGTCTTTCTTATGGAATCAAAACAAAATAGCTACACTTGTTTAGACGTGAATGTATACCTTTCATTTTGTATGTCTATGATACTGTCAAAAGGATACATTGTAAACCTACTACTAGTATTGTAAGAAATGCTACTATCACCGAGGGTATAGACATTGGTATGACTCTCCAAAGAGGAGGATATCGAAAACTTTCACTCATAGCATAGATCTGATACCTCTGACAACAAAAAGTGAGGTGCCAGGCAGAAAATGCTACACAGGCAGGTTTAATGGACAGGTGATCCTGATGTGACTCTGGAAAAAAGGTATGAGAGATCAGCCAAAATGCACTCTGAAACCTGTCATCAGGAACCTAAGTTATTGAAAAAGATCATTTACATCCATGCAAAGATTATGTTCCTGCCAATACCTAGGTGGACTTTACGTGCCAACCACCGTGGGTGTACTTGAGTGTTAGGACCATTGTTAACCAATACTCCGGAAACCCTGTCTTTTGGGGTAATATCTTTATGGGAACGGTTTCTTGCTCCCTCCCAATAGTCCCAGATTTCAGGCAGGCCACTGGATTCGGGGTCTATTGGCTTCCCATTCTAATACTGAAAGACATTCTGGTATTGGAAAGCAAAGCCTCAGTGGTCATCTGAGTGCTCTGGGTTGGACAAGTTCTGTGGACGCAGTTACTGACTCTCCTAGTTGGAAGGAGTTATCGCACACATACATGGAGCAAGGACAAACTATGATCTAAGGTTCCTTTTTTTGGAGTAGGTATTGAAAATATGACACAATAGGCATGGATAAGCTTGTAGAAAAAGCACATTGAATATTATACATTAACAACTAGGTAAGAACAAGCTCTCCAAATTCAACAACTTCAAGAAACTGTAGAAATTGTTTCTACATGAAAAACAACTTAAGCTTCTATTAACACAAACATTGGTTTGGTGGAATGAATTTTCCAAATATTGGTAATGTGATATGCTTGGCTATCATATTGATGGGTTTATTTATACAAGCAGAAATTTAAATGAGGATGATATAGGAAACACGCAGCCAGAACTTGAAATGTCACTTCATTATCATCATCCTGGGTGTTTACACTGCAAATCAGATTGTAATGTGTTTGGGAATGTTGGTATTTGTTAAAAATTTCACAATAATTGTTGTATTAATGTTTTTACCATGGTTTTAATGGTGGAAAAATTATGCTCATATACAAGGCGAGTTTTAGTCAATTTAGATCACGAATTAGAAATCACTGGGAATGTAAATGCTGATATTACATATTGGCTCGGCTTCAAACATGCCACATAAACCGTGAGCCAAGTGTCTAAAATTTTGTTTTAATTTTGGAATCATATTCTCAAGATCACTTGCTCAGATGATTTGGTATGTGATATACATGATCCTCCAGAATTGTTCAGAGAGGATCTTTTTCTTTGAAAGGATCTCTCCCAACAACAACAACAACAAAAATTTAAAAAAGGGGAGAAGAATCTTAAAAATGTCAGTTTTTATTTTCACTTTTGAGAACACTTTTGATTCACTTTCTATTATTCAATTTTGATTTTCCTTTTGCTCAACTATGGCCACAAGTTTTATTTCCCAGCAAGTACCGTTAATGCTCTGATCCTGGATTACAAAGATGCAAAGATTTTACTGTTGCAGGCACCCAAAAGTCTGAGACGACACAAATATGACAGCATTTGTTAAACTTCAGATGACTATCATGGAAGGTGTTGTCTGATTGCATGAAAAGGGAATCATAATGAGTGTCTCTTCATGGAACAGACAGCCATAGTCACACACCGATGCATATTCCATATGAAATGGATGTTTAAGGTTGGGAATGCAGGGACGCGGTGTTTTGAAGCTCTCATTCACTGGTCGTCCTGGCACTGAACTACCAAACAGTGTTCTATGAGGCAGGCATCTGGAAATCCCTAAGATGCAGAATCAGTACAAGAGAAGGAAGTATCTATCCTTCCTCTCCAGAGATAGTCTTTTGCTAACTGTTGAAAGATCTGAAAGATCTGACAGCTTCTTATACTCCTGACTGTGAAGGGTGTCATGTTTGATTATTGCACCTGTCCTGTGAGCCATAGAACTTCTACCTCATCGAACCAGGAAGGAAAATATTTTCTTGATATCTTTATCATTGCTAAGACTGTTACATTAATTTTTTATATTAGTAGATGGGAAGACCAGTTTTATTTTTTAGATTTATCACTAAATCAGTTCTTGCTGATGATCACACTTGATTTTTATAGCTAAGTTTTACAATCTGATTTGGTTATCACTTTTCAATCAAGATGCGATTATGCACCAGTGTGTTTGTATTTGTTAAAGCTATAATTTTGTCACACTGTTGATACTACACATCTTTGTTTTGATGTTAAACAAAAAGGGGGAGATGTAGCGGTCCACACCTATGTATGGTCAATGGGAATAATTAAAATGTAAATGCTGTCTTAGGAGAGAGCATGCTCAGTCCTGCACATGGCAAGTAAAGCCTCTGACCACTGATCTCAGTGTCCCCCAGGATTAGGCACAAAATCAGGTTACTTTGTTCTCACCCGGCTGAGAAAAGGGGACACCCATATCTTGTCACAATGTACCTCTAAACCAATGATGATCCACTCTGTCATTAATTACTATGCATGATGTATCTTTCATTATGATCATCAATAAATAGACGAGCCCACAGGGCCAGCCCAGCTTTACCTACTCATCTTTCTTCTTTACTACTATCTGTGTGTGTGTGTCTGTGTGTGTGTGTCTGTGTGTGTCTTTCTCTCTCTCTCTCATGGAGCAGGCCTCTAGCCATGCTCAGTCTTTCCCCTCTACTGCTCTAACCCCTATCATTAAGCCGTAAAAGTCCATGCTTGGAGCGAGGCTCAATGGGACTGGGCTTGCTCTTGATCTATTTCTGAACACAGTTCTGATCTCCATGGTTATAGCCACCTCATGTCTCCTGTCCTTGGGAAATGAGTGATGGGCTGAGGAGCTTAACTATGAGCTCGATTGTCATATATGATTCGTGGTTGTATTCCATCCTTCCCTAACATCAGATCTTTCCCCAAAAGGGTAAAACTCCTATCTTTTCTTTCTTGATGGAACTGCTGGCAGTCTCATTCACCCACACAAACACCCTAAAAGTGTATAGAAAGCCTGCAAATCACAGCTTCGTTGCCAGTTAGCAATTTTCACTTAAAACTCATTCTAAAGGTGGATGCATGCAACTTGGGAGGATTTCTAATGATTTTGATATGGTACTGTAGCCTGCCAGGCATGGAAGTATGGGTGGTGATGTATTAAATACTTGATCAGAGCAGTCAATGATCAATGGATAGGCAGTTCTAAGGGCAAGAGAATTCCAGGGCCTAAGACAGAAAGGCTTTGCCCTCACCTTGTCAAACCTTGTTCCTCTGAAGAGCACATGACAGGTGAATCCCCACCTACTCTGATCTTGTCATTATCTAGCCTACCAATGAGAATCAACTATTCTTTGTTACCTATTCATTCTTCCTCACTCTCCACAATAAAGCCTGGGGTGAAGGCGTGATCCCTCCTCTTCTTTCCTGTAAACCTTAAAATTCCTTAGACTTATAAATGTTGGAAATTTCACCATTGCGAAATTTCATACTTGAAAAATTTCCTATTGAGAGTGGGAACTCTACTGGAATATGAACCCCATTGGCATGGGAGGTTCCTCCTCCTCCCTTCTTAAGATTACTTTATGACAGAAACCTTTTGCTGAACAATGGAAAGGGCTTTGACCTATGCTTAAGCATAGAACAGGAATTTCTTTGAGTCATGATTGATTTTAGAATTGTTACAATGGAGATACTTGGAATGACAGAACCAGGTCTTGGAAATTGCAATTTCTACCCCACTCAGTCCTAACATGATTTAGGAAGGGCTGCAGCATAGATCAAAATTTAATTATTTGAGAATATGACCTCCAACAGACATGTGCAATGCCTAGACCTCTGGGCGGTCCTGGGTTAAGCTAGAGCCACCATTGGCACAGGGAAAATGATGGACAGTGATTGGTACATGTGAGAACTGAGGGGAGGGAACTCGGATGGTTTCCTTAAAGATTGGGGGGTCTGAGGACTGAGGGGGGTGGTGGGAGAGTTTTGGCTCTGGGTGTTTGGAGAGGTGCTCTGAGAAGCTTGCTCTGAAGGAAGCTGAAGGTGGGGGCCTCTGAGAATGTTTCTCCATTTTGGTCACGTGAGTAATAGGGACTGATCTCTTTTCTTTGCCCCAGCTATCTAAGGGCTTGGGCCTTTTGCCCCAGCCTAAACAGAAGGGGTATTTAAGCCCTATTCCCTTCTCTCCCCTTTCTCTCTCCCTCTCACTCTATCTCTAATTCCTTTCTTCCTCCTATCTGTAATTAAACTCTATAAAAGGTTGACGGCTGACTTGAGTTTTCATTTAGGAATTACATAGCTGAATTCCTTGGCGACCTTAAATTAATATTTATCAGTCTTTTAAAAGTGATTTCCTTGTCATAAGTGATAGAAAGAAGGCAGGAGTTGCAATCATGATATCTGACAACGCCAAAGCAAAAATAGACCTGATCAAAAGGGATAGGGAAGGTAAATATATTCTGTTTAAAGGGAGTATAGACAATGAGGAAATATCACTAATCAACATGTATGCACCAAATTGTATAGCTTCCAAATTTTTAATAGAGAAACTAGGAGAATTGAAGGAGGAAATAGACAGTAAAACCATATTAGTGGCAGACTTGAACCAACCACTATCAAATTTAGATAAATCTAACCAAACAATAAACAACAAAGAGGTAAAAGAGGTGAATGAAATCTTAGAAAAATTAGACATAAGGAGAAAAATAAATAGGGATGAAAAGGAATACACCTTCTTTTCAGCACCACATGGCACATTCACAAAAATAGATCATACATTAGATCACAGAAACATGGCACTCAAATGCAGAAAAGCAGAAATAATAAATGCAGCCTTTTCAGATCACAAGGCAATAAAAATATTGATCAGCAAGGGTACATGGAGATACAACCTCAACTCTTTTAACTCTTACAGTTTAAGTCTTCCACTCTTTTAAATATCACTCACCTTTGACGTTGATGTCTTGCTGCTGTGCGTGAACGCGACACCAGGCCACAACCATACCTCCAGTAACAACTGGTGTTCCATGCCCCATCTGCCACAAACTCTGTGCCTCAGTCTTTGAACTCCAAAGCCATATGAGGATACACTGTAGATGATAATGCACAAAGACAATAGTCATTCTCGGTCACCAAGAGACTACCACTACTGGATGCCTTTAATTTTATATGCTGATGCTCTATACTGTCAAAAGGAATTTATTTTGTATGCATTCTAACAATCTTGTTTGTATTGTAAGAAATGGTACTATTATACAAGGGTATAGACATTGGTGTTACTCTCTTAGGAGAAGGAGATAGAATTTTTCATCCACAACATAGACCAAGTAACCCTGACCACAAAAAAATTATGTAGAAAGCAGGAGACCCTGCACAGGGATTTAGGATGGACAGATGGTCCTGATCGAACTCTTAACAAAAAGAAGGAAATTTCAGGCAGAATGTACTTTGACATATTTAAGTAGGAACCAGAGTTATTGAAAACGGTCATCTGCATCTATGTATAGATGATGTTCCTGACAATACCCATATAGATATTATGTGCCAACTGCCATTGGTGTGATTACATGTTAATACCATTTTGGGTCATTACTCTTAAAAAAAAACCCATCTTTTGGGGTGATATCTTGATGGGAACTCTTTCCTGCTCGCTCCCACCAGCCCCAGAGTTCAGGCAGAATGCTGGATTTGGGGATTATCATTTTCCCCTTCTAATACTGGAAGACGTTCTGGTCTGTGGGAAGTCTAGCCTCAGAGGTCAACTGAGTGCTCAAAGTTGGACAACCTCTGTAGACGCACAGCTGTTGACCCACCTCTGTGGAATTATTCTACACCTCCATGGGACAGAGGCAAAGTATACACTAAGGTTCCCCTTTGGAGTTTATAATTAAAGATTGGAAAAAAATTGGCACTGATACCCTAACCCTAAAAGCACATTGGATGTTTTACATTTACAAGGAATTAAGAAGTTACATCAAATTCTATGTGAGCAAGAAGCGGTAGAAATTGCTTCTACGTGAAAAGCAACTTGAGCTTCTAATGAACCCAAATACTGGTTTGGTACAATGAATTTTTCAAACATTGCCAATGTTATATTCTTGGTTATATTGAATGGTTCTTTTATACAGAAGTAGAGATTTAAATAAGGCTGATATAAGAAATATGCACCCAGAAGTTGCCATCTCACTTCATTATCTTCATTCTTGTTATTTAAACAACAAATCAGAATGTAATGTTTATGGGAATATTGGTACTTGTTAAGAATTTCCACTAATTGTTGCATTTATAGTTGTGTAAAAGTTTTCAATGTCAATCTTGGTCAACATAGATTGGGGAAATAGAAATCATTTTTGAATGTAAATTCTGACGTTACATCCAAAGTTTTTACAATATGTTTTGGATGTCTATTTTGAATCACTTGAAGTATCATTTGATGATGCTACATCATTTTTATATTTTTAATTTGAGTCACAATTTTTCTTCTATTTTTATATCACTCACCCTTCATTTTAGTTTTTTAAAACAAAAAGGGGGATATGTAGCATTCCAAGCATATTCACATCTAAGAAATATAACTGATATATGGATATTGTTTCTTGAGACACAAGGTTTGATCTCTGACATTTGTGGGTGGACTCTTGACCTAGCCATGCAAACTCATTAACATTTGGTGCAGACTCGAATTCCTGTCATCATTACCTTCCCATCCAATCTGAATTATCTATGCTTTCTTACCTGGTCATTGATCCTGGCTATCCCCAAGAAAGCCTGGGGTAAAGGCGTGATTCCCTCTCTTGTTCCAGCAATCTTAAAGCTTCACTACTGTCTCTTTACTAAGGCCTCTCTGGGCCAAGTGCTTTCTATCTCGGAATCCTTACTTCCACGTGTCAGAAAGCTTCTCATATTTTCCTTAAATTCTTTGACCAAGGAAAATACCATAGGGGATCCCGCCTGCCCTATCTATTACTTTGACTTATCTCTGTCTGTCATTCTTCTTCTCAAGTCCCAACCCACCAAGGAAAAATCCCTTTTCGTGACCACCACTACCAGGTTACAGACACCCTCATTCACACGTCGCCCTGGTAACAACCCTGCAACCATATGTCTATGTGACAGGCATCTTGGCTTATATATCCCGAAGACTATGCATAATCAGAACCAGGGAAAGACAAGGATTCCCTCTCATCTAGAGAGTAAGTCTTTTTCTTTAACTATTGAAGATCTGACAACTTCTTATAATCCTGGCTATACATGGGCAATATGATATGTCCATGCACCTGTCCTATGATGACTATCTCATTAATTCAGGATCACTAAGGAGTGAATATCATTTTCTTATTATTTTATATTATTACTTGTGATCTTGGATGAAAATTGTTCACTTGAGTTTGCTAAACGAAAATGAAGATCATTCTTATCATTTTTACAGCATTATTGCTAAGTGATGTTTCATTTTGATATTTGATTGGAAATTCATTTTTGATTCATTATATGACTACACTCACTAGTATTCCTGTTTGTTGACTAAGTTTCTAATTTTGTTGTAACAGGATGCCCTCTTACTTTATTTAAAATAAAGAGGGGGGGATATTTATCCTACCAGGCATGGAAGTATGGTTGATGTATGAAATACTTGATCACATCCGTTCATGATCAATGTATCGGCAGTTCTAAAGGCAAGAGAATTCCTGGGCCTGAGCCACAAAGGCTTAGCCCTCACCTTTCCAAACCTCATTCCTCTGAAAAGCTCATGTCAGGAGAATCCCCACCTCCTCTGACCTTGTCATTGTCTATCCAACCAAAGTTAAGAACTACATGCTATGTTACGTATTCATTGATCACCTCTCACTCCACAATAAAGGCAGGGGTGAGGCGCGCTGCTTTCTCTTCTTTCCTGCAACCTTGGAGTTCTCCCTGCTGTCTCTCTTTATCTCTCCTAGCGCCACTCTTGGCCACTTCCTTTCTATCTTGGAATTCTGTCTTCCACATGGTCTTTTATGTCTCATATTTTCCTTTAAGGATTTTTTTTAAGGAAAATAGGACCAGGGGCCATTGCAGCTCCACATTTCAATTCACTTCTCTGTGTCTCTTGATTTATCACCCATTTTCTCCAACTCCTTTCTCCTTCTCAAGCCCAAACCCCCTAAGGAAATACATTATGTAGCAGCCACAGGTCAGACTGTTATCCGAGATTTCAGAAAGATATATCATCTCACGATTCACTGATCTAACTACGGTCACCATGACCATACGTGAAACATCTGGGTATCAAAGACTAAGATTGCTGTGTCTTTCCATTGGGCACTTGGGTTTCAGGACCACAGCCCCAGGAGTTCCCTTTCACTCCCCCCACCCCAGGAATTCCTCTCTCTAATCCCGCTACCCTAAAAGTGTAATAAATGCCTGCAAATCGCAGCCTCATGGCCAGCACTTTTGATGCTCAGCACAAAGCCATACTTTGTTCAATAAAGTACCTCCTGCATGTTGAGTTACCATGTGTGTGTATGTGTGTCCTCCATGGAATCATTGCCAGAACCGGACATTTCACCTTCAACCCAAAAGGCAGGAGTCCTAGACATGGAACAGAAGAGCTGCCATAACACTACTACTGCTGATGCTGCTCTTTCTGCTACAGCTGACGGCTCTGTGGCATCACATTCTGAGGGAGAGCCAAGGACACAAGGTACAAGTGGAGCCCAAGAGTGAGCAGGCTACCCTACAGGTTCCAGCCATCTCTCCATCTAGGCAGGCATTGATGCCAGCATGCAGTCAGTCCACCAGCCAGCCAGCCAGTCAGCCAGCCAGCCAGCAGCGTATACTGTATTCTCTACCTGCTTCACTCCTTTCACAGACCTAGCCAGGACATGGTGAGGACCAAGGAGAATAGTGAACATGCCAGTAAAAGGGACAGCTGTCTCATCCCTGCAAGGACAAGGTTGGCCTGATGTTGCCAGGAACAACACTTCCCCCCTTTTGGGGTGAGGAGGGATGCATGGCTGGAGGAATGGGCATGCTTGCAGGGGAGGGTCATGCCTCCAGGGTCACACAGGACTTGCATTTGCCTCCTCTATCCCTCCAGATCCTTGGTCGCCACCACTCCAAAGGAGACACTTCCCTTACAAAGAACGCTCACAAGGTGTGTAAGCCAGAGGACGCCCACCAAAGGCTTTTCCACCAAAGTCGTTTTGGTAATCTGACTGGCAGGAAGAGCAGGCTGAACACACTTTAGAGGCTCTGGTAGTTATACCAGGGGACAGCCAGACTCTCTTAACAGAGTCCACGATACCCGGGGTACCAAAGTGGCCATTAGGATGAACAGATTGCTAAATTTGGTGATGGAAACTTCTAGGGAGCAGGGGTTTTCCTTCAGATGACACCCACACTGCATGAATTTGCTTTGCTTTGAATTTTCCTTTCCATTTCTCCACTTCCTTTTCATTATAGGAAAGTGATCAATTTAAGTCATCAGTGGTTGTTCATGTTCAAAGTAGTTCAGGCCCTCCTATGGCTGCTAGCTTGGCAGCAGCATCTGCTCAGTCATGTCCCCTGGAGACAGGGTCAGTGCCACCTCTATGGGCACAGCAGTGAACTAGAGCCAGGGCTTCAGGCAGCGGGAGAGCAGAAAGAACTTCCTTAATCATTTCTGCATCCGCTATGGAAGGAGAATACTGAGAGCACAGGGTGGAAGGCAGGTGTGTGACTGCTCTAAGGCAAAGTGGGCCACTCACGGCCAAGGTCCACTCCTATTTATGCCTGAGACGTCAGGATGTGTACGAGGCTTGGGGTCCAAGAGGAGACTTGCACATAGCTCTAAAAGCTTATTTCAAAACCATTAAAAAAAAAACCCTCCTCGGATGCAATACCAATATGTGGCCTCAAGAGGGAGACCAAGAGGCGAATGGGGTGGGGGAGGGGGAGCTGAGCACCTGAGGAAGTTGGGGACCTGGGAGTGGGGCTACTGAAGGAGGGGACTTTCTGGTGGGTGTCCCCCAGGGAGAGGAGGGGCAGTGTGGGAGGTGTAAAAAGTAGACTCGAACACAGGACTACAATCCCCATGAGCCTTTGCTCCACTTCCCCAGAATGCCTTGTAATCTCACCTGGGCCAAGATCGAGAAGGTATTTGAGTTGATTAAAAGGCTTTGGAAGGGGCTCTTGGCTCTTTTTGGACTTCCGTTTTGGAGCAGACACGGCTCTTTCCATAATGTAGGTGAGGTCTAGGCCTCTGGCCTAGACACGTGTTTTTTCTTATCCTGTATTTTCTTTTAATCCTTAACTTTAATAAACCTCTAAAAAACATAATACTCCTTGCAGAGAGAAACTAATTTCTACCTGCCTCAGATGCCTCAGTCTCCCCATCTCCCCTAAATTTTAATCTTTACAGAGGCGGGCAATTGAGAGGGAGGGGGCAGCTTTCAGCTGCAGGAGGGGCAGGCCTGACTAGGGAGCTGACCAGTACACACAGCAGGCGGGACTGCTGAAGAACCCAGAGGAAGAGGCAAGAGGCGGGCTCCGCGGCGGCAGCCACCCCCAAAGCCTCCTCCCCTCGGCAGGGGTGCCTGATGTGACCAACTTGGGCCCAAGTGCTGCTCCCCTACCTCACACAGTCCACACGCAACTTCCCGTATTTTGCCGTGGCCGACCTTAATGCTAGGCACAGCGACACAGGGAGGCTCTGACAGAAAAGGCGGGAACTTTCCGCTCCCCTCCCCCTCCATCACGTGCCACCTGCCTGCCCCTACTGCGCCTGCTTGCCACCTGCCTGCCCCTGCGCGCCTGCTCTCCAAGCCTCCTGTTCTGCCTTTTACTCTGAGCCTGCTTAGCTTGTCCACAGACCTCCTTCCTCCACCCCAACCCTTCAGCTGGACCACTTGCGTTTGCCACACTGTGCAATTGAGGTTCGGGATCCAAACGCACATTAAGGGATACACCACCAGCAGCCACGGAAAAAGGCTCAGCCCCCCCCACACACCTCCGACCTGGGACTGGCCTTGCCTCACATCTATCCCTTACAAAAAGCCCAGGTTCGGCGGAGGCAAAAAAAACCCCAAAACCTATTTGGTATTGACCTACAATGCCCAAAGGAGTCCCAGTGTTCCCCTTCGCCTTCCGAAGGGGGAGACCTGTCTAAAGAAGCTTCGCCAAAAACAAAGAAAAAACCCGCAAATCACATGGCCCGCAATCTCCAAAGCAGTGCCCAAAGGGGAGACTGTGATAGGTCACCAGAGGAGCTATTCAGCTGCTGCTGCTGCTGCTGCTGCTGCTACTCTTGACACACAACTCCCTCCCACCCTGGCATGGACCCCCTGGGGAAGGGGGCAGCACCCTACCCAGTCTTCTGGCATCCAACACCACAAGGAAGGTGAGCGGAAATGGATTCATTACACTTACCTTCCAGAAGCACCTTCATGACGGGACCTTCATTTCACCAGGGAGGGAAGAAAGCAGGAAGGAAGGCAAGGGCAGGGAGAAAAACTTTGACAGAAACCAAAAGAAAAGAAAGGTGCAGGAGCTTCACCTACTAGCTCTACAAAGTGCATGCCCTCCCACCCAGAGACCATCTTCTTCCTCCCCATTTAGGCTGACAGGAACAAGGCTTCCATGGC
The DNA here is from genome assembly GCF_027887165.1 of Monodelphis domestica. NCBI lineage: Eukaryota > Metazoa > Chordata > Mammalia > Didelphimorphia > Didelphidae > Monodelphis > Monodelphis domestica. Next base: position 531,222,121 of record NC_077229.1, on the reverse strand, counting down.
AGAACAGATTTGTGCCTTAATGCTACTGCTGCTGATCTTTCTCCTGACCACTCCATGGCATCGTCTAGAGTGGCCCACTTACCCTGCATGCTTCATCCAGCTATGCCTCAAGGTAGCCATTTCTCCCTGCAGCAAGCCAACCCACAACCTCCCCTGCATTCTTGGCCTGGCTCTCTTACTTCCAAGACCTAGCCAGGACATGGGGAGGAGGTGGGAACTTCCTGAGCATGCAAGGAAATGGAGCAGGGGTATCATTCCTTCTTTTACCTCTTTCTTATTTATTTTTTGATTTGATTTATCTAAATTTGATAATAGTTGGTTTAAGTCTCCCACTAGTATGATTTTATTGTCTATTTCTTCCTTCAATTCTCCTAGTTTCTCCATTAGAAATTTCGGTGCTATATTATTTGGTGCATACATGTTGATTAATGATATTTCCTCATTGTCTAGAGTCCCTTTTAACAAAATATAATTACCTTCCCTATCCCTTTTGATCAGGTCTATTTTTGCATTGGCTTTATCAGATATCATGATTACCACCCCTGCCTTCTTTCTATCAGGTGAGGCCCAGAAGGTCTTACTCCATCCTTTCATTCTGACCTTGTGGGTGTCAACCCGCCTCATGTGTGTTTCTTGAAGACAACATATGGTAGGGTTTTGGATTCTAATCCATTCTGCTATTCGTCTACGTTTTATGGGTGAGTTCATCCCATTCACTTTCAAAGTTATGATTGTCATTTCTGGACTCCCTGGCATTTTGATTGCCTTCCCTAATTCTAACCTTTTCTTCTTCGGCTCTGCCTTTTAGTCCAGTGATTTACTTTGAATCAGTCCCCCTTGTCCCCTCCCTTGATGTTTCCCTTTTTAGTCCCTCCCTTTTTCTTCCCTCCCCCTCCCCCCTCTCTTTCCCTACCTTTTTGTTCTCCATCTCCCCCTCCACCCCCCTTGGTTTTCCCTTCTCCTTACCCTTGTTGGGTAAGATAGAATTCAAGATCCCAATGGATCTGGATGTTTTTCCCTCTCAGAGTTGATTTCCCTGAGATTGAGGTTTAAGTAACCCCCCACCCCCTCTCTTCCTCTCCTTCTTATAGGAGTTTTCTTCCCCTCCCCTTCCCATGTGAATCTTTGTGTGAGAATGATTATTCTATTTGGTCTCTCTTTACCCCCTATTTATACATTACATTTTCCCCACATATTAGTATACATAGATTGATATAAATGTAGTCCTTATAGAAGAGAGTTTGAGTAAAAGAAGAAGATAACATTTTCCCCCTTTCCTTAATATTTACCTTTTCAGGTATTCTTGCTCTTTGATTTTCGGTATCAAACTTTCCACAGAGCTCTGGTCTTTTCTTTGCAAAAAGTTGGAAGTCTTCTATTTTGTTGAATACCCATACTTTCCCTTGGAAGTATATAATCAGTTTTGCTGGGTAGCTGATTCTTGGTTGGAGACCCAGCTCTCTTGCCTTTCTGAAGATCATGTTCCATGCCTTACAATCATTCAGAGTAGAACTTGCAAGGTCTTGTGTGACCCTGATTGGCATTCCTTTATATCTAAATTGTCTTTTCTGGCTTCCTGTAGGATTTTTTCTTTTGTTTGAGAGTTTTGGAATTTGGCAATTACATTCCTGGGAGTTGTCTTTTGGGGGTTTAGTGTAGAAGGTGTTCTGTGAGCTCTGTCAGTGGCTGTATTGCCACCTTGTTCTAGAATCTCTGGGCAATTTTCTTTGATTATATCTTGTATCACCATGTCTAGTTGGGTGTTTATTTCTGGCTTTTCTGGGAGTCCAATTATTCTTAAATTATCTCTTCTCCCTCTATTTTCCAGATCTATCACCTTGTCGGTGAGATATTTTAGGTTCTCTTCTAATTTCTTGGTGTTTTGGCTTTGCTTTATTAGTTCTTGATTTCAAGCCTGGTTTTCTTTTACAGTTTGGTCAAACTGGTTTTGTAGATGTGTGAATTTCTTTTGCATTATTTTCCACTTTTCCTCCCAGAAGGCTTCCATCTTTTTGGTCATTTCTGATTCAAATTCTTCTTGTGTTTGTGGAGAGTTTCCATTTCCTCTGGAAGATTTTGGAGCATTTTCTTGTATATCTTCTTCTATCTGCTCTGTATTTTGTATTTTGGCTCCATAGAATGTGTCCAAAGTCTCCCCTTTCTTCTTATTTTTCTTGGTATTTTGGGGCTTCTGTGCTTCTGTGGAGTTTGCCATCTCTGAATGTGGAGGATTAGCTTTTCTTATCTCTGTCTGGTGTTCAGAGGCTTTAGTCCTGGGCAGATTGTCGGTTCTATGAGCTTTCCCTGGGTTAAACTGAATATTCCTCACTGGAACTGGAATGGAAGGGTCGGACCACGTTGCTTTCCGGAAGTTGCCTTCAGAATCGCTGGCCGTGAGGCTGTTTCATCGGCCTGCGGGGGGGATGGGTTGCAGCTTCCCCAAGCTCTGAGGGCAGGGACTTTCACTGAGACTTGGATAGCAGGATCCAGCCTGGGAGGCTGTCTTGCTCCAGGTAGTTACTTTCACTGGGACTCGGATAGAAGGCCCTGAGGGTTGTTGTTGTTTCAGAGGACCCTGCTCTCTGAGTGGGGCGGGGCTGCGGCTTCCTGGAGCCTTGGACTCTGCGCTCCTACCCCTTAGGTCCGAGGTTCTGGCTTTTGAGGGGAGCTGTACCTTTTGATCCGGGTCCAGGTACAGGAGGAGGGTTCCCAGGGTCTGTGCTGTTGATGGTTTTGAATTTCGGCGCCTTAGGAGCTTATAGTTTGAGATCGGTCGGGAAGGGTTTTCCGGAGATCTGAACTTTAGCTTTCTCTAAGCCGCCATCTTAACTGGAAGTCAGGGGTATCATTCCTGGCGGGCCAAGTCTGGCCCTGAAAAATCTCCCATTGCTTGAATCTGCCTGCAAGCCTGAGAGGGCCCTCTATTGGACAGAGAGGAGTGAGGGAGATTAGTAAACCGACTTTCCAGGACCCATCTTACCCAAATGTCCTCCACTGAGCTGGAATAAAAAGGAAGGATGGGAAGAGGGAGGGAAGGAGGACATATGGGAGGAAGAGACAGAGAAAGGAAGGAAGGAAGGGTTGGAGGAGGACAAAAAATTGAGCAAAAGAAAGAAATACTGTCCAATTGCAGTACGAATTGTTACTATCATCCAAAATGTATATATGATTATTGTCTTCAAGGGTACATTATATTGGCAAACAACAGCATGTCTTTCTTCGAATCAGACTTATCTAAAATTAAATTTTTTTCAGCTGTGGCCTTTCAACGTTCATAAGAAAGAAGGGTGGAAATGGTATCACTAACCATCTATCTCTTTCACACTCTAAAACGAACATAAGTTACAACTATGCAATAACAGTTTGAATGTCCTGCTAAAGATTACATTGTAGGATATATCTGAATTGGGTTGAATATTACCAAGAAATTAAGACTGTGAGGGACCCAAGGGGATGATAACGTTGGGTTGAGGTCTTGTCTGTATGTTGACAGAGAGTGGAAACATCTGGTCACCCACAAAGCACATCATGCCAGCCAACACAAGACCAGGAAGAGAAGCAGACGAAAGCTGTTGACATCAGCTAACTACACGCCAGCCACTATCCAGGCACGCTGGAAGGACACTTCACCGGTGACTAAGATCACTCCAGAAGACTGACATGACACTATCAGCGACATTAGCTATTAGGCTACTGTGGGACACTTGTCCGGCTGACATCCATTGATATAGTGTACCCAAACCAAGAGCAAGAATGCTAACTCAGAAGGACTAAACCACACTTGTGTCTGTCTAAGACATCAGATAAATCCCACACTCTGAGGTCTTTCTTATGGAATCGAAACAAAATAGCTACACTTGTTTAGACATTAATGTATACCTTTCATTTTGTATGTCTATGATACTGTCAAAAGGATACATTGTAAAACTACTACTTGTACTGTAAGAAATGCTACTATCACCGAGGGTATAGACATTGGTATGACTCTCCAAAGAGGAGGAGATAAAAAACTTTCATTCATAGCATAGATCTGATACCTCGGACAACAAAAAGGGAGGTGCCAGGCAGAAAATGCTACACAGGCAGGTTTAATGGACAGATGATCCTGATGTGACTCTGGAAAAAAGGTATGAGAGATCAGCCAAAATGCACTCTGAAACCTTTAATCAGGAACCTAAGTTATTGAAAAAGATCATTTACATCCATGCAAAGATTATGTTTCTGGCAATACCTTGGTGGACGTTACGTGCCAACCACCGTGGGTGTACTTGAGTGTTAATACCATTGTTATCCAATACTCCGGAAACCCCGTCTTTTGGAGAAATATCTTCATGGGAATGGTTTCTTGCTCTCTCCCAATAGTCCCAGAATGCAGGCAGGCCAGTGGATTCGGGGTCTATTCGCTTCCCATTCTAATACTGGAAGACGTTCTGGTATTTGAAAGTAAAGCCTCAGTGGTCATCTGAGTGCTCTAGGTTGGACAATTTCTGTGGACGGAGTTATTGACTCTCCTAGGTGGGAGGAGTTATCACACACATACATGGAGAAAGGACAAACTATGATCTAAGTTTCCCTTTTTTGGAGTATGTATTGAAAATATGACACAATAAGCATGGATAAGCTTATAGTAAAAGCACATTGAATATTACACATTAACAACTAGGAAAGAAAAAGCTACACCAAATTCAACAAGTTCAAGAAACTGTAGAAATTGTTTCTACGTGAAAAACAACTTATGCTTCTATTTACCTAAACATTGGTTTGGTGGAATGAATTTCCCAAATATTGGTAATGTGATATGCTTGGCTAGCATATTGATGGGTTTATTTATAAAAGCAGAAATTTAAATGAGGATGATATACGAAATACGCAGCCAGAACTTGAAATGTCACTTCATTATCATCATCCTGGGTATTTACACTGCAAATCAGAATGTATTGTGTATGGGAATGTTGGTATTTGTTAAAAATTTCACAATAATTGTTGTATTAATGTTTTTACAAAGCTTTTAATGGTGGGAAAATTCTGCTCCTGTACAAGGCGCGTTTTAGTCAATTTAGGTCAGGAATTAGAAATCATTGGGAATGTAAATTCTGATATTACATATTGGCTCAGCTTCAAACATGCCACATAAACAGTGAAAAAAGAGTCTAAAATTTTGTTTTCATTTTGGAATCACATTCCCAAGATCATTTGCTCAGATGATTTGGTATGTTATATACATGATCCTCCAGAATTGTTCAGAGAGGATGTTTTTCTTTGAAGGGATCTCTCCCAAAAACAACAACAACAAAAATTTAAAAATGGGGATAAGAATCTTAAAAATGTTAGTACTTTCACATTTTAGAACACTTTTGATTCACTTTCTATTATTCAATTTTGATTTTCCTTTTGCTCAACTATGGCCACAAGTTTTAGTACATGGCAAGTACCTTTAATGCTCTGATCCTGGATTACATAGGTATAAGAATTTTACTGTTTCAGGCACCCAAAAGTCTGAGACGACACAAACATGACAGCATTTGTTCAACTTCAGATGACTATCATGGAAGGTGATGTATGATTGCATGAAAAGGGAATCATAATGAGTGTCTCTTCATGGAACAGACATCCATAGCCACGCACCAATGCATATTCCATATGAAATGGATGCTTAAGGTTGGGGATGCAGGGACTCGGTGTTTTGAAGCTCTCATTCCCTGGTCGTCCTGGCACTGAACTACCAACCAGTGTTCTCTGTGGCAGGCATCTGGAAATCCCTAAGATGCAGAATCAGTACAAGAGAAGGAAGGTTCTATCCTTCGTCTCCAGAGATAGTCTTTTGTTAATTGTTGAAAGATCTGACAGCTTCTTATAGTCCTGACTGTGAAGGGTGTCATGTTTGATTATTGCACCTGTCCTGTGAGCCTCACAGCCTCAGGGCCAGTTAGTATTTTCACTTAAAACGCATTCTAAGGGTTGAGGCATGCAACTTGGGAGCATTGCTAATGACTTTGATATGGTACTGTAGCCTACCAGGCATGGAAGTATGGTTGCTGTATTAAATACTTGATCAGAGCAGTCAATGATCAATGTATAGGCAGTTCTAAGGGCAAGAGAATTCCTGGGCCTAAGCCAAAAAGGCTTTGCCTGCACCTTGTCAAACCTCTTTCCTCTGAAAAGCGCATGTCAGGTGAATCCCCACCTACTCCGATCTTGTCATTATCTAGGCTACCAATGAGAATCAACTATGCTTTGTTACCTATTCATTCTTCCTCACTCTCCACAATAAAGCCTGGGGTGAAGGCGTGATTCCTCCTCTCCTTTCCTGCAACCTTGAAGTTCTCACTACTCTCTTTCTCTTTCTCTTTCCTAAGGCCCCTCTTGGCCACTTGCTTTCTATCTCAGAATTCTTACTTCCACGTGTCTGCACGTTACTTCTCACATTTTCCTCTAATGTTCTTTCCAAGAAAAATGTCCTCAGGGATTCACGCCTTCCCTTCCAAAAAATTTTGACTTGTCTGAGTCCCTTATTCTTTACCCATTTTCTCAGACTCCTTGCTCCTTCTCGAGCCCAAAGCCACAAAGGAATATCCTTTTGATGACAGCTGCTGGACACCTGTTATTATGGGCACCCTCGGCTTGGGAACAAACCTTTCTTACAGGCATTATCAGTTCAAGTGCTCACAGCTAGAGAAGCATTTATTGGAGCCTGGAGCCAAAAAAAGACGGAACCTGCAGGTGGCCTCTGGGGTAAGACACGTCTTTTGTTTTGGAATTATGGGGCAAACTGCCTCATCTCATACCTATTCTATTAGACTGCTCATGTCTTTCATTGAATATAAAGGTATTAAGATCTCTGAAGCATTACTTAAGAGGGTACTGAAAGCATGTCCTGAATTTCCAGCAAGGGGAGTTCTGAATGTGCCACAACGGCATCTAGATGGGAGATCAATTGAGGCAGTATCAGAAAGAGACACAGAAAATACCACAAGTCAATGGCAGCCCGTGGAAAATAAGGCAAATGGCATTAAATACAAAGCCATTCCAGCATTCCGATGATATGGGAGAAAAAGCTTTACAAATTCCAGAGGATATTACTTCCTCCGAGGCTTTTCGCTCTCTTTAGCCACCTTCATCTTTTAATGCTTCTTTTCAGATGCATCCTGCTCCTTTCCCCACAGAACTCTGCCAGCCAAAAGAGTGTTAGTGAGGATGCAGATAGCCCCTACAAAGAAGGAAGCAGGATTTCTAGCTTGCGCTGTAGTATTCAAAACTCTTGGAGGCTTTCAGCACTATAGGGCTGATTAAGAATCTCAATACCTGCAATTGAGAGCCAATTGACTCTAATTAATATGCTGCATTGAGGATTGACTTATCCCTCAGTCTTTTGCCCTTCCTTTCACGAATGCTACTAACAAAATACTTAACCCCCTTCCTTTAACTGAATCTTATTTATTCCTGCTATTATTCCGCTGTCTGCTTGCTGCAGAAACAGACAGAATCATTCATTTCAACCGCTGCCTTATGTAGTGTTTGTAAAAAAAAAAAAGCAAGTAGAAATGCTTCTCCAAGAAAAACTAGAGATTCAAAAAGTGCAAACATAAATTGAGTTCAGACTATGGGTATTGATATCCTGACTTCTAAAGAAATTCTAAGCAGGGTGATTCAGTAGGTGAATCAAGTTCTTTTAACTAAAGAATACTGGGCTAGATAAGGCCAGCAAATTCCAAGGCCAGATCATTGGTATCAAATGAATCTAAGTTCACTGCAAGGGATTTCTTTACTTAAAGTTTGCTTCTTTCAATAGCGAAGCCAGGAACAAACTAGAAATCATGAGGGAATACATGTGCCCATTATCTATCAGAAGTTATCTGGCACCGGTACATTTGGAAGGCTTTAATAAGACGGAACAAGCCTTTAACTTTCGTCCTAAGGAATTTGAATGCAATTCCATTTGAAAGAAAGAACACCTGTTTGCTTTGCCTCCAGCAAAGCTGGACACTTCAAAGAATCAGGTCAATTGACAGCAAAGATAGTTTCTAAACACTTTTTCTATTAAGACCACAGGCCTAACCAAAATTGGTAAGTCGATGATATAATCCTGAGTTACTTTAAAATTCAGAAAAGGCTAGTTTGAACAGATATTTTGCTATCCTGCAGATAGCCAGGGCAATAGACTTTACTCTTCTCAGTAAAGTTTATCACTATGTTTGCATATCAAAAGACAAGCTGCAAGAAGCTCTTGGAAGTACTGCCAGAGAATCTAGGCAAGCTATTGTGTAAAATCAAAAGGGTGAAAAACCTGGCTTAAAAAGGTCGTTGCTAAAATATGGAGATACTGTAAGTAAGTCACATTTAATAAAAAAAATTAAATTATTCCAAGTCAGATTGGACATAGCAAAATTATATAGAAATGTCTGATTATGTATCTTGATAGGGAAAGTTCAAAATCTTTATCTGACTTTTGTCATATACTACAGAATATCTGGACCAGAGATATCTTCTCTGTAATAAAATTTTAATATCAATTCTAGTGTAACTGTAGTTTAAGTACCAAGGTGCAAACACAGTATTTTTCAAGGCTTTTAGAGGTGAAGCCACATGGACTGCTCCAGCCACGTGACTTGCTTCTAAACCTCTTTGACTATTGGGGTATTAGAAGGAAAGTTACTCGAGCACATTGATAAGTTGATCTTGCCACGTGGAGGGCAGCATTTGTAGAGTCCTGATAAACAGGGTCTACAAAGAGTGGGTTGTCCTTTGTGGTAGGGACCCGAGGAGAGGTAGGGAATCGAGGAACCAGGGTGAAGAATGACAGACACGGACAAGTCAGTGCTTAAATAGGGCAGGCAAACCCCTATGGTATTCCCCTTGGAAGGAGAATATGAGGATCAGTGGAATACGAGGTAGAGAAGGAGATTGGGGCAGAGAATACATAGCTGAGAGGGGCTGGAGCCTCGGGGGAGGAAGAGATTCAGGTACAGAGAGAAAGAGAGAGAGGCTCAGGAGCAGAGCAGAGGTCCAAGGAAGGGGAGAGGAAGTTCCAAGAGATCTATCACAAGGTTGCCTCTGTTTTTATTCCTATCTCGTCTGGGCGGTACTTCCAAGAACCTAGCAATCACATCACCAAGCATTGACAAATAAGATTGGTCGGTAAGGTAGAGGGAACACCTCTGGGCGTGTGGATTTCAACCCGCTCTTTCTGAAGGGAATGCTCCAATCATGTTAATGAGTTTGTCCTAGGCAACATGCCTCCTGGCTGGTTCAAGGGACCACACACGAATATCATTGGTATAACCTTCTGCCTGAAGATACAGTAATCGTACAATCATTTATATTTCATAGATTGGAATGCTACCTATCCCCCTTTTCTGTTTTAAAAATAAAAAGAAGTGAAGGCCGAGTGACATAAAAAGGTAACAAAATTTGTGACTAAAATTAAAAATATAAAAATAAAACGTGATCTTAATACTTAGTCATCAAAATCAAAGATAAAAGTTACATAAAAGATTACAAATAATGACAAAGAGTAATAAGAAAATAGTTTTCATTCTAATTATCCTGAATTATTGAGGTAGTAGTCCCATAGAACATAGGACAGGTACATTATCTTATTGCCCTTGAACTGAGCCGCCCTTCCTCCACCCCACCTCCCCCACTAAACCAGAGTGAGCTACCTGAGCGCTCCCTGGGACAGCGAGTGAGTGGGGAGCGTGTCTGTCTGGGGGGAGGCACTCCAGGGTCCTTGGGATCTGGGGACTGCCAGGAAAAAACGTCTCTGGGCACTTTCACTGGGGAATCCAGCAGAGCTGTACTTGGGGCGGGCTGCGCTGAACACCGGGGCGGGCTGCGCTGAACACCAGGGCAGACCACACGCTGATTATCTGGGCGGAGCTGAACACCTGGGTAGTGTGGCTGTGATCAGGGACCCAGCGCTCTAACAAACCTTGGAGGCTGGGAAGAACTAGTCTGAAGCAACCTAAATTCACAGAAAAACCACACATATAACCCAGATCCCAGACCAAAAAGGAAAGGGGAATAAAACCACAAAAGGGATGGCTAACATGGCCCGAAATCAAGCCTCCAGGAAGAAAGGGAAAAAAGTGACTATTGAAAACTTTTATGGTGGAAGTACCCAAGGAAAAGAGGAAAATGAGGAAGAAATCCAAAAAAATTGAGAACACGCCTCCCAAAATGGAAACTATCAACAAGCTCTGGAAGATCTCAAACTTGAACTTATCCAAAAGATGGAAACCTGGAAAGAAAAATGGGAGAAAGAGATCAGCTGTCTGACAGATAAGAATGCTCAATTGGAAAAAGAACTCAAAGCATCCAATAGAAGGGCAGACAAGGCTGAAAAGCAAAACCAGTCCCTAATGACCAGAATTAAGCACCTCGAAGAAAGTGAGATGATAAAACAGCAAGAATCAATAAAGCAAACCCAAAAAATTAATGAATTAGAAGAAAACATAAAATATCTCACTGAGAAGGTCACAGACCTGGAAAACAGGGGGAGACGAGAAGATCTCCGAATTATCGGTCTCCCAGAAAAACCAGAGGTAAACAACAAATTGGATATTATTCTACAGGAGATTATAAAAGAAAATTGCCCTCACATACTGGAGCAAGGGGGCAAAATAGAAATAGAAAGGATTCATAGAACACCTTCTATACTAAATCCCCAAAAGACAACGCCTAGGAATGTAATTGCCAAATTCAAGAGCTTCCAAGTAAAGGAGAAAATCCTACAAGAAGCCAAGAAGAAGAGCTTCAGATATCAGGGGGCTCCCATAAGGATCACACACGACTTAGCAGCTAACACACTAAGAGACCGCAAAGCATGGAACATGATATTTAGAAAGGCAAGAGAGCTGGGTCTCCAACCAAGAATCAACTACCCAACAAAACTGACTATATACTTCCAGGGGAAAGTATGGGCATTCAATAAAATAGACGATTTCCAAGCATTTGCTAAGAAAAGACCAGAGCTCTGTGGAAAGTTCGATATCCAAGCACAGAAAGCAAGAGAAACATGAAAAGGTAAATATGAAAGAAAGGGAAATGGAGATAAATCTTATCTTTTTCTTTAAGTCAAACTCTCTTCTATAAGGACTACATTTACATCAAATTATATATATTAATATCTGGGGAAAATGTTTTGTGTAACTCTCATAAATTGTATCATCAAAAGAGTAGTTAGAAGAAACATGCATAGGGAAAATTGGGGCATTAAGAAGATTTGGGGAAAGTTGGGGCAAAGAAAGTAAAAGGGAGGGGGGGATCGCAATAATACTAAGATTAACTTCAAGAAATAGGGGGGAATCAATAGAATAAACTTTCAGATATAAAGATACACATGGAAAGGGGAGGGGAAGAACTCTCATATGAGAAGGAGAAGAAGAGAGCGTGAAGTGGAATTACTTAAACCTTACTCTCAGTGAAATCAAATCTGAGAGGGAAGAACATCTAGATCCAGTGGGATCCTGAATTCTATCTTATCCATTAGGGCAAGAAAGAAAGGAAACCCAAGGATGGGGTGGGGGGAGGGAGTACAAAAAGGGAGGGAAGGAGAGGGGGGAGGGGAAGGGAGCATAAAAAGGGAGGGGATAGAAAGGGAAGCATCTCAAGGGAGGGGACTAGGGGTACTGACCTAAAGTAAATCACTGGTTCAAAAGGAGAAAGCTAAAGAAGAAAGGTCAGAACTAGGGGAAGATATCAAAATGCCAGCGAATCCACAAATAACAATCATAACTTTGAATGTGAATGGGATGAACTCACCCATAAAACGTAGACAAATAGCAGATTGGATTAGAACCCAAAACCCTACCATATGTTGTCTTCAAGAAACACATATGAGACGGGTTGACACTCACAAGGTTAGAATTAAAGGTTGGAGTAAGACCTTTTGGGCCTCAACCGATAGAAAGAAGGCAGGAGTTGCAATCATGATATCTGACAAAGTCAAAGTACAAATAGACCTGATCAAAAGGGACAAGGAAGGTAAATATATTCTGCTAAAAGGAAGTATAGACAATGAGGAAATATCACTAATCAATATGTATGCACCAAATGGTATAGCATCCAAATTTTTAATAGAGAAACTAGGAGAATTGAAGGAGGAAATAGACAGTAAAACCATATTAGTGGGAGACTTGAACCAACCACTATCAAATTTAGATAAATCAAACCAAAAAATAAACAAGAAAGAGGTAAAAGAGGTGAATAAAATCTTAGAAAAATTAGAGTTAATAGACATATGGAGAAAAATAAATAGGGACAAAAAAGAATACACCTTCTTTTCAGCACCACATGGCACATTCACAAAAATAGATCATACACTAGGTCATAGAAACATGGCACTCAAATGCAGAAAAGCAGAAATATTAACTGCAGCTTTTTCAGACCACAAGGCAATTAAAATATTGATCGGCAAGGGTACATGGAGACCCAAATCAAAAATTAATTGGAAATTAAATAACATGATACTCCAAAATCGGATAGTTAGAGAAGAAATCATAGAAACAATTAACAATTTTGTTGAAGAAAATGACAACAGCGAAACATCCTTTCAAACCTTACGGGATGCAGCCAAGGCAGTACTTAGAGGAAAATTCATATCCCTGAGTACATATATTAACAAATTAGGGAGGACAGAGACCAAGGAATTGGAAATTCAAATCAAAAAACTTGAGAATGAACAAATTAAAAACCCCCAGAAGAAAACCATACTAGAGATCCTAAAAATTAAGGGAGAAATTAATAAAATAGAAAGTGACAGAACTATTGAGCTAATAAACAAGACTAGAAGTTGGTACTTTGAAAAAACAGACAAAATAGACAAATACTGGTTAATTTAATTAAAAAAAGGAAAGAAGAAAGGCAAATTAACAGCATCAAGGATGAGAAGGGGGATCTCACCTCCAATGAAGAGGAAATTAAGGCAATCATTAAAAACTACTTTGCCCAACTATATGGCAATAAATATACCAACCTAGGCGATATGGATGAATATTTACAAAAATATAAATTGCCTAGACTAACAGAAGAAGAAATAGTTTTCTTAAATAATCCCATATCAGAAAAAGAAATCCAACAGGCCATCAAAGAACTTCCTAAGAAAAAATCCCCAGGGCCTGATGGATTCACCAGCGAATTCTATCAAACATTCAGAGAACAGTTAATCCCAATACTATACAAACTATTTGACATAATAAGCAAAGAGGGGGTTCTACCAAACTCCTTTTATGACACAAGCATGGTACTGATTCCAAAACCAGGCAGGCCAAAAACAGAGAAAGAAAATTATAGACCAATCTCCCTAATGAATATAGATGCAAAAATCTTAAATAGGATACTAGCAAAAAGACTCCAGCAAGTGATTAGAAGGGTCATCCACCATGATCAAGTAGGATTTATACCAGGGATGCAGGGCTGGTTCAACATTAGGAAAACTATCCACATAATTGACCACATCAACAAGCAAACCAACAAGAACCACATGATTATCTCAATAGATGCAGAAAAAGCCTTTGATAAAATACAACACCCATTCCTACTAAAACACTAGAAAGCATAGGAATAGAAGGGTCATTCCTAAAAATAATAAACAGTATATATCTAAAACCATCAGCTAATATCATCTGCAATGGGGACAAACTAAATCCATTCCCATTAAGATCAGGAGTGAAACAAGGATGCCCATTATCACCCCTACTATTTGACATTGTATTAGAAACACTAGCAGTAGCAATTGGAGAAGAAAAAGAAATTGAAGGCATCAAAATAGGCAAGGAGGAGACCAAATTATCGCTCTTTGCAGATGACATGATGGTCTACTTAAAGAATCCTAGAGATTCAACCAAAAAGCTAATCGAAATAATCAATAACTTTAGTAAAGTTGCAGGATACAAAATAAACCCACATAAGTCATCCGCCTTTCTATATAATTCCAACACAGCTCATCAGCAAGAACTAGAAAGAGAAATCCCATTCAAAATTACCCTAGACAAAATAAAATACTTAGGAATCTATCTCCCGAGACAAACACAGGATCTATATAAACACAACTACAAAACACTTTCCACACAACTAAAACTAGACTTGAACAATTGGAAGAACATTAACTGCTCATGGGTAGGACGAGCCAATATAATAAAAATGACCATCCTACCCAAACTCATCTATCTATTTAGTGCCATACCCATGGAACTTCCAAAAAAATTTTTTACTGATTTAGAAAAAACCATAACAAAGTTCATTTGGAAGAACAAAAGATCAAGGATATCCAGGGAAATAATGAAAAAAAAATACAAAGGAAGGGGGTCTTGCAGTCCCAGATCTCAGACTATATTACAAAGCAGCGGTCATCAAAACAATTTGGTACTGGCTAAGAGACAGAAAGGAGGATCAGTGGAATAGACTGGGGGCAAGCAACCTCAGCAAGACAGTATATGACAAACCAAAAGATCCCAGCTTTTGGGACAAAAACCCACTATTTCATAAAAACTGCTGGGAAAATTGGAGGACAGTTGGGAAAGATTAGGCTTAGATCAACACCTCACACCCTACACCAAGATAAATTCAAAATGGGTGAATGACTTGAACATAAAGAAGGAAACTATAAGAAAATTAGGCGAACACAGAATAGTATACATGTCAGACCTTTGGGAAGGGAAATACTTCAAAACCAAGCAAGAATTAGAAAGAGTTACAAAACGCAAAATAAATAATCTGGATTACATCAAATTGAAAAGTTTTGGAACAAACAAAACCAATGTAACTAAAATCAGAAGGGTAGCAACAAATTGGGAAACAATCTTCATAAAAACCTCTGACAAAGGTTTAATTACTCAAATTTATAAAGAACTAAATCGATTGTACAAAAAATCAAGCCATTCTCCAATTGACAAATGGGCAAGGGACATGAACAGGCAGTTCTCAGCCAAAGAAATCAAAACTAGTAATAAGCACATGAAAAAGTGCTCTACATCTCTTATAATCAGAGAGATGCAAATCAAAACAACTCTGAGGTATCACCTCACACCTAGCAGATTGGCTAACATGACAGCTATGCAAAGTAATGAATGCTGGAGGGGATGTGGCAAAGTGGGGACATTAATTCATTGCTGGTGGAGTTGTGAATTGATCCAACCATTCTGGAGGGCAATTTGGAACTATGTCCAAAGGGCGATAAAAGATTGTTTGCCCTTTGATCCAGCCATAGCACTGCTGGGCTTGTACCCCAAAGAGATAATGGACAAAAAGACTTGTACAAGAATATTCATAGCTGCGCTCTTTGTGGTGTCCAAAAATTGGAAAATGAGGGGATGCCCTTCAATTGGGGAATGGCTGAACAAATTGTGGTATATGTTGGTGATGGAATACTATTGTGCTCAAAGGAATAATAAAGTGGAGGAATTCCATGGAGACTGGAACAACCTCCACGAAGTGATGCAGAGCAAAAGGAGCAGAACCAGGAAAACATTATACACAGAGACTGATACATTGTGGTACAATCGAAGGTGATAGACTTCTCCATTAGTATCAATGCAATTTCCCTGAACAATCTGCAGGGATCTAAAAAAAATACTACCCACAAGCAGAGGATAAACTGTGGGAGTAAAAACACCAATGAAAAACAACTGCTTGACTACAGGGTTGGAGGAGATAA
The DNA here is from genome assembly GCF_027887165.1 of Monodelphis domestica. Classification (NCBI taxonomy): domain Eukaryota; kingdom Metazoa; phylum Chordata; class Mammalia; order Didelphimorphia; family Didelphidae; genus Monodelphis; species Monodelphis domestica. The sequence continues at coordinate 531,206,469 of NC_077229.1, read as the reverse complement.
GACTGAGGAGAGACTCTAAATGAACACTATAATGCAAATTCCAACAACAGGGAAATGGGTTCGAGTCAAGAACACATGTGATAACCAGTGGAATCATGCGACGGCTATGGGAGAGGGAAAGGCGGAGGGGGGGAGGGTAGGAAAAGAAAAGATCTTTGTTTCCAATGAACAATGTATGAAAACAACCAAATAAAATAATGTTTAAATTAAAAAAAAAAGAAAGTAAAGCCTCAGTGGTCATCTGAGTGCACTAGGTTGGACAATTTCTGTGGATGCACAGTAATTGACTCTCCTAGGTGGAAGGAGTTATCACACACATATATGGAGCAAGGGCAAAGTGTGATCTAAGTTTCCCTTTTTTGGAGTAGGTATTGAAAATATGACACAATAGGCATGGATAAGCTTGTAGTAAAAGCACATTGAATATTACACATTAACAACTAGGAAAGAAAAAGCTACACCAAATTCAACAAGTTCAAGAAACTGTAGAAATTGTTTCTACGTGAAAAACAACTTAAGCTTCTATTTACCCAAACATTGGTTTGGAGGAATGAATTTTCCAAATATTGGTAATGTGATATGCTTGGCTATCATATTGATGGGTTTATTTATAAAAGCAGAAATTTAAATGAGGATGATATACGAAATATGCAGCCAAAACTTGAAATGTCACTTCGTTATCTTCATCCTGGGTATTTACTCTGCAAATCAGAATGTAATGTGTTTGTGAAAGTTGGTATTTGTTAAAAATTTCACAATAATTGTTGTATTAATGTTTTTACAAAGCTTTTAATGGTGGGAAAATTCTGCTCTTGTACAAGGCGAGTTTTAGTCAATTTAGGTCAGGAAATAGAAATCATTGGGAATGTAAATTCTGATATTACATATTGGCTCAGCTTCAAACATGCCACATAAACAGTGAAAAAAGAGTCTAAAATTTTGTTTTCATTTTGGAATCACATTCCCAAGATCATTTACTCAGATGATTTGGTATGTTATATACATGATCCTCCAGAATTGTTCAGAGAGGATGTTTTTCTTTGATGGGATCTCTCCCAACAACAACAACAACAACAAAAATTAAAAAGGGGAGAAGAATCTTAAAGATGTCAGTACTTTCACATTTTAGAACACTTTTGATTCACTTTCTATTATTCAATTTTGATTTTCCTTTTGCTCAACTATGGCCACAAGTTTTAGTACATGGCAAGTACCTTTAATACTCTGATCCTGGATTACAAAGGTACAAGAATTTTACTGTTTCAAGCACCCAAAAGTCTGAGACGACACGAACATGACAGCATTTGTTCAACTTCAGATGACTATCATGGAAGGTGATGTCTGATTGCATGAAAAGGGAATCATAATGAGTGTCTCTTCATGGAACAGACAGCCATAGCCACGCACCGATGCATATTCCATATGAAATGGATGTTTAAGGTTGGGAATGCAGGGACGCGGTGTTTTGAAGCTCTCATTCACTGGTTATCCTGGCACTGAACTACCAACCAGTGTTCTCTGTGGCAGGCATCTGGAAATCCCTAAGATGCAGAATCAGTACAAGAGAAGGAAGGATCTATCCTTCGTCTCCAGAGATAGTCTTTTGTTAACTGTTGAAAGATCTGAAAGGTCTGACAGCTTCTTATAGTCCTGACTGTGAAGGGTGTCATGTTTGATTATTGCTCCTGTCCTGTGAGCCATAGAACTTCTACCTCATCGAACCAGGAAGGAAAATATTTTCTTGATATTTTTATCATTGCTAAGACTGTTACATTAATTTTTTTACTTTAGTAGATTGTGAGACCAGTTTAATTTTTTAGATTTATAACTAAATCAGATCTTGTTGATGATCGCACTTGATTTTTATAGCTAAGTTTTACAATCTGATTTGGTTATCACTTTTGAATCAAGATACGATTATGCACCAGTGTGTTTGTATTTGTTAAAGCTATAATTTTGTCACACTGTTGATATTGCACATCTTTGTTTTGATGTTAAACAAAAAGGGGGAGATGTAGCAGTCCACACCTATCTATGGTCAAGGGGAATAATTAAAATGTAAAGGCTGTCTTAGGAGAGAGCATGCTCAGTCCTGCACATGGCAAGTAAAGCCTCTGACCATTGATCCCAGTGTCCCCCAGGATTAGGCACAAAATCAGGTTACTTTGTTCTCACCTGGCTGAGAAAAGGGGACACCCATATCTTGTCACAATGTACCTCTAAACCAATGATGATCCACTCTGTCATTAATTACTATGCATCATCTATATTTAATTATGATCATCAATAAATAGACGAGCCCACAGAGCCAGCCCAGCATTACCTACTTATCTTTCTTCTTTACTACTATCAGTGTGTGTGTGTGTGTGTGTGTGTGTGTGTGTGTCTTTCTCTCTCTCTCTCTCATGGAGCAGGCCTCTAGCCATGCTCAGTCTTTCACCTCTACTGCTCTAACCCCTATCATTAAGCCGTAAAAGTCCATGCTTGGAGCGAGGCTCAATGGGACTGGGCTTGCTCTTGATCTATTTCTGAACACAGTTCTGATCTCCATGGTTATAGCCACCTCATGTCTCCTGTCCTTGGGAAATGAGTGATGGGCTGAGGACCTTAACTGTGAGCTCGATTGTCATATATGATTCGTGGTTGTATTCCATCCTTCCCTAACATCAGATCTTTCCCCAAAGGGGTAAAACTCCTATCTTTTCTTTCTTGATGGAACTGCTGGCAGTCTCATTCACCCACACAAACACCCTAAAAGTGTATACAAAGCCTGCAAATCACAGCTTCGTTGCCAGTTAGCAATTTTCACTTAACACTCATTCTAAAGGTGGATGCATGCAACTTGGGAGGATTGCTAATGATTTTGATATTGTACTGTACCCTGCCAGGCATGGAAGTATGGGTGATGTATTAAATACTTGATCAGAGCAGTCAATGATCAATGTATAGGCAGTTCTAAGGGCAAGAGAATTCCAGGACCTAAGTCACAAAGGCTTTGCCCTCACCTTGTCAAACCTTTTTCCTCTGAAGAGCACTTGACAGGTGAATCCCCACCTACAATGATCTTGTCATTATCTAGCCTACCAATGAGAATCAACTATGCCTTGTTACGTATTCATTCTTCCTCAATCTCCACAATAAAGCCTGGGGTGAAGGCGTGATTCCTCCTCTTCTTTCCTGTAAACCTTAAAATTTCTTAGACTTATAAATGTTGGAAATTTCACCATTGGGAAATTTCATACTTGAAAAATTTCCTATTGAGAGTGGGAACTCTACTGGAATATGAACCCCATTGGCATAGGAGGTTCCTCCTCCTCCCTTCTTAAGATTACTTTACGACAGAAACCTTTTGGTAAACAATGAAAAGGGCTTTCACCTATGCTTAAGCATAGAACAAGAATTTCTTTGAGTCATGATTGATTTTAGAATTGATACAATGGAGATACTTGGAATGACAGAACCAGGTCTTGGAAATTGCAATCTCCACCCTACTCAATCCTAACAGGATTTAGGGAGGGCTGCAGCATAGAGCAAGATTTAATTATTTGAGAATATGACCTTCAACAGACATGTGCAAAGCCACAGACCTCTGGGCGGTCCTGGGTTAAGCTAGAGCCACCATTGGCACAGGGAAAATGATGGACAGTGATTGGTAGATGTGAGAACTGAGGGGAGGGAACTTGGATAGCTTCCTTAAACATAGATGTGTCTGAGGACTGATGGGTTGGTTGGAGAGTTTTGGCTCTGAGTGGCTGGAGAGGTGCTCTGAGAAGCTTGCTCTGAAGGAAGTTGGAGGTGGAAGCCCCTGAGACTGTTTCTCCATTTTGGTCACGTGAGTAATAGGGACTGATCTCCTTTCTTTGCCCCAGCTATCTAAGGGCTTGGGTCTTTTGGCCCAGCCTAAACAGAAGGGGTATTTAAGCCCTATTCCCTTCTCTCCCCTTTCTCTCTCTCTCTCTCTCTCTCTCTCTCTCTCTCTCTCTCTCTCTCTCTCTCTCTCTCTAATTCCTTTCTTCCTCCTGTTTGTAAATAAACTCTATAAAAGGTTGATGGCTGACTTGAGTTTTCATTTAGGAATTACATAGCTGAATTCCTTGGCGAACTTAAATTAATATATATCATTCTTTTAAAGTGATTTCCTTGCCACATTGTTGCAACCATGAAGGGATTCTAAAGAATTCTCTCAATAAACTGCTGAAATTCCTTGCCTTTTTACTATACCGTCTCACCACTTAGTCCCTTTAACAAAAAGCTTGGCTTAAAGACACAGCTGCTAGAACACGTGAGTATAAAAAGCTTTTTCTCTCTTCTCTTTTCTCCTTAAGTTAAATTGGAATCAGCAGTTTTTCTTTTTCTTCCCTTTAATCTTAAGGGACAGCTGGGGAGCTCAGCGGATTGAGAGCCAGGCCTAGAGACAGAAGGTCCCGGGTTCAAATAGGACCTCGGCTACTTCCCAGCTGTGTGACTCTGATAGGCAGAAAACAGCTGTTTTAAATCTCAGCAACAGGACCCTAAAATCCTGGCTGGAAGAGCTGTTTCTAAATATCCTTTCACTTTAGGAACAACTTCCTGGATTAGAAAAAAAAAACAAACCCTATGGAAAGTTTGTTGCTTTGCCCTGCTCCCCACGTGTTTTGTGAAATTACGAAATATATATATATATATATATATATATAAATGAGTACTACATTCTTTGACAATTATATATAAGGCAGCTGAAGAATTAGGGGCATTGATGAATGAAGGATACCTCCAAATTTTTATATTAATAGGTACTGTCATTTTTGTACTCCTCAATACTATATTTAGAGATGCTAAAATAAAAATTATTGAGGATAAAATACAAAAAAATTGAGGATAAAATGCAAGCCCAATTAGAAGATCTAAAATGTTTCTTACAGGATCAATGGGCAAACACCCACTCTACCAGAAACAGACCTGTTTCTGAACCTTTGAATGAGGAAATTTCCTTCCCTGAAATAAAGATGGAAAATACCTTCCCTATAGCCCAGTTAACGGACTGCTTCTTTCGTGTAGTGCAAATCTTGTCTGAATTGAATCCCCAAAACCCTTCCTCTGCAACCAAATTCTCACACCTCACACCGTCCACACGCAACTTCCCGTCCTTTACCCTGGCCCAGCTGAATGCTAGACACAGTGACACAGGGAGGCTCTGACAGAAAAGGCGGGAACTTTCTGCTCCCTTCCCCCTCTGCCACATGCCCCTGCCTGCCCCTGTGCACCTGTGCTCCAAGCCTCCTGGCCTGCCTTGTACTCTGAGCCTGCTTAGCTCGTCCACAGACCTCCTTCCTCCACCCCCACCCTTCAGCTGGACCACTTGTGTTTGCCACTCTCTGCAATTGGGGTTCGGGCTCCAAATGCACATTAAGGGATACACCACCAGCAGCCATGGAAAAAGGTTCATCCACCCCACACCTCCGACCCTGGACTGGCCTTGCCTCACATCTATCCCTTACAAAAAGTCCAGGTTCGGCGGAGGCAAAAGAAAATAAAAAACAAAAAACCCTCTTTGGTACTGACCTACAATGCCCAAAGGAGTCCCAGTGTTCCCCTTCGCCTTCAGATTGGGGGAGACCTGTCTGAAGAAGCTTCGCCAAAAACAAAGAAAAACCCCACAAAACACATGGCCCGCAATCGCCAAAGTAGTCCCCAAAGGGGAGACTTTGGTAGGTCCCCAGAGGAGCTATTCAGCTGCTGCTGCTGCTGCTGCTACTCTTGACAGACAACTCCCTCCCACCCCAGCATGGACCCCCTGGGGAAGGGGGCAGCACCCTACCCAGTCTTCTCAAGGCCTCCATCATTCCCCTTGCCACATTGCTGACAAGAGGCTGGCATCCACCACTACCAGGAGGGTGAGCGGAAATGGATTCATTACACTTACCTTCCAGAAGCACCTTCATGACGGGACCTTCATTTCACCAGGGAGGGAAGAAAGCAGGAAGGAAGTCAAGGGCAGGGAGAACAACTTTTGCAGAAACCAAAAGAAAAGAAAGGTGCAGGAGCTTCACCTTCTAGCTCTACAAGATGCATGCCCTCCCACCCAGAGACCATCTTCTTCCTCCCCATTTAGGCTGACAGGAACAAGGCTTCGATGGCAGAACAGATTTGTGCCTTAATGCTACTGCTGCTGCTCTTTCTCCTGACCACTCCATGGCATCGCCTAGAGTGGCCCGCTTACCCTGCTTGCTTCATCCAGCTCTGCCTCAAGGCAGCCATTTCTCCCTGCAGAAAGCCAACCCACAACCTCCCCTGCATTCTTGGCCTGGCTCTCTTACTTCCAAGACCTAGCCAGGACATGGGGAGGATTTAGGAACCTCCTGAGCATGCAAGGAAATGGAGCAGGGTATCATTCCTGGCGGGCCAAGTCTGGCCCTGAAAAATCTCCCATTGCTTGAATCTGCCTGCAAGCCTGAGAGGGCCCTCTATTGGACAGAGAGGAATGAGGGAGATTAGTCAAACCGACTTTCCAGGACCCATCTTACTTTTCAAAAGTCCTCCACTGAGCTGGAATGAAAAGGAAGGATGGGGAGAGGGAGGGAAGGAGGACATATGGGAGGGAGAGAAGGAGAAAGGAAGGAAGGGATGGAGGGGGACAAAATAATTGAGGAAAAGAAAGAAGGAAGGAAAGGAAGCTCCCTGTGCCTCCTAGATCATAGCAGTGCCCTCTCATCCAAACGAGGTCCTCTTCATGACCATTGAAGAAACAGATTAATATCATGGAAACCTGCCCTCCAGATTAATCCCGAATGGGCCCCTAGTCCCAAGAACTAAGGTTGACATGTCCTTAGTCATGTGCTTTCACAAGGATACGTTATCCCAGGTTTCACAAAGATAGATCATGTCAGGATTCACTGACCTAACCTCGGTCACCATGACCATACCTGAAACATCTGGGTACCAAAGACTAAGATTGTTGTGTCTTCCCTTTTGGCACCTATTCAGGACCCCAGCCCCAGGAGTACCCTTTCATCGCCCCCAACCCCAAGAATTCCTCTATACTCTGCTACCCTAAAAGTGTATCAAAAGCCTGCAAATCACAGCCTCAGGGCCAGTTAGCATTTTCACTTAAAATGCATTCTAAGGGTTGAGGCATGCAACTTGGGAGCATTGCTAATGATTTTGATATGGTACTGTAGCCTACCAGGCATGGAAGTATGGTTGCTGTATTAAATACTTGATCAGAGCAGTCAATGATCAATGTATAGGCAGTTCTAAGGGCAAGAGAATTCCTGGGCCTAAGCCACAAAGGCTTTGCCCTCACCTTGTCAAACCTCCTTCCTCTGAAAAGCGCATGTCAGGTGATCTCCGATCTTGTCATTTTCTAGGGTACCAATGAGAATCAACTATGCTTTGTTACCTATTCATTCTTCCTCACTCTCCACAATAAAGCCTGGGGTGAAGGCGTGATTTCTCCTCTTCTTTCCTCCAAACTTGAAGTTCTCACTACTGTCTTTCTCTTTCTCTTTCCTAAAGCCCCTCTTGGCCACGTGCTTTCTATCTCGGAATTCTTACTTCCACGTGTCTGCACGTTACTTCTCACATTTTCCTTTAAAGATCTTTCTAAGGAAAATGGCCTCAGGGATATATGCCTTCCCTTCCAAAAATCATTGACTTGTCTGTGTCTCTTATTCTTCACCCATTTTCTCAGACTCCTTGCTCCTTCTCGAGCCCAAAGCCACAAAGGAATATCCTTTTGATGACAGCCGCTGGATGCCTGTTATAATGGGCACCCCCGGCTTGGGAACCAACCTTTCTTACAGGCATTATCAGTTCAAGTGCGCACAGCTCGAGAAGCATTTATTGGAGCCTGGAGCCAAAAATAGATGGAATCTGCAGGTGGCCTCTGGGGTAAGACACGTCTTTTGTTTTGGAAATATGGGGCAAACTGCCTCATCTCATACCTATTCTATTAGACTGTTCATGTCTTTCATTGAAAAGAAAGGTATTAAGATCTCTGAAGCATTATTTAAGCTGGTACTGAAAGCATGTCCTGAATTTCCAGCAAGGGGAGTTCTGAATGGGCCACAACGGCATCTAGATGGGAGATCAATTGAGGCAGTATCAGAAAGAGAAACAGAAAATACCACAAGTCAATGGTAGCCAGTGGAAAATTAGGCAAATGGCATTAAAAACAAAGCCATTCCAGCATTCCGATGATATGGGAGAAAAAGCTTTACAAATTCCAGAGGATGTTACTTCCTCCAAGGCTTTTCGCTCTCTTCAGCCACCTTCATCTTTTAATGCTTCTTTTCAGATGCATCCTGCTCCTTTCCCCACAGAACTCTGCCAGCCAAAAGAGTGTTAGTGAGGATGCAGATAGCCCCTACAAAGAAGGAAGCAGGATTTCTAGCTTGCACTGTAGTATTCAAAACTCTTGGAGGCTTTCAGCACTATAGGGCTGATTAAGAATCTCAATACCTGCAATTGAGAGCCAATTGACTCTAATTAATATGCTGCATTGAGGATTGACTTATCCCTCAGTCTTTTGCCCTTCCTTCCACGAATGCTACTAACAAAATACTTAACCCCCTTCCTTTAACTGAATCTTATTTATTCCTGCTATTATTCCTCTGTCTGCTTGCTGCAGAAACAGACAGAATCATTCATTTCAACCTCTATCTTATGTAGTGTTTGTAAAAAAAAAAGCAAGTAGAAATGCTTCTCCAACAAAAACTAGAGATTCAAAAAGTGCAAACATAAATTGAGTTCAGACTATGGGTATTGATATCCTGACTTCTAAAGAAATTCTAAGCAGGGTGATTCAGTAGGTGAATCAAGTTCTTTTAACTAAAGAATACTGGGCTAGATAAGGCCAGCAAATTCCAAGGCCAGATCATTGATATCAATTGAATCTAAGTTCACTGCAAGGGATTTCTTTACTTAAAGATTGCTTCTTTCAAAAGCGAAGCCAGGAACAAACTAGAAATCATGAGGGAATACATGTGCCCATTATCTATCTGGCATAGGTACATTTGGAAGGCTTTAATAAGACAGAACAAGCCTTTAACTTTCATCCTAAGGAATTTGAATGCAATTCCATTTGAAAGAAAGAACACCTGTTTGCTTTGCCTCCAGCAAAGCTGGACACTTCAAAGGATCAGGTCAATTGACAGCAAAGATACTTTCTAAACACTTTTTCTACTAAGACCACAGGCCTAAGCAAAATTGATGAAATAATCCTCAGTTACTTTAAAATTCAGAAAAGGCTAATTTGAACAGATATTTTGCTATCCTGCAGATAGCCAGGGCAACAGGCTTTACTCTTCTCAGTAAAGTTTATCACTATGTTAACATTTCAAAAGACGAGCTGCAAGAAGCTCTTGGAAGCACTGCCAGAGAATCCAGGCAAGCTATTGTGTAAAAACAAAAGGGTGAAAATTCTGGCTTTAAAAACGTCATTGCTAAAATATGGAGATACTTTAAGTAAGTCACGTTTAATAAAAAAAAAATTAAATTATTCCACGTCAGATTGGACATAGCAAAATTATATAGAAATGTCTGATTATGTATCTTGATAGGGAAAGTTCAAAATCTTTATCTGACTTTTGTCATATACTACAGAATATCTGGACCAGAGATATCTTCTCTGTAATAAAATTTTAATATCAATTCTAGTGTAACTGTAGGTTAAGTGCCAAGGTGCAAACACAGTATTTTTCAAGGCTTTTAGAGGTGAAGCCACATGGACTGCTCCAGCCACGTGACTTGCTTCTAAACCTCTTTGGCTATTGGGGTATTAGAAGGAAAGTTACTCCAGCATATTGATAAGTTCATCCTGCCACGTGGAGGGCAGCATTTGTAGAGTCCTGATAAACAGGGTCTACAAAGAGTGGGTTGTCCTTTGTGGTAGGGACCCGAGGAGAAGTAGGGAATCGGGGAACCAGGGTGAAGAATGAGAGACATGGACAAGTCAGTGTTTAAATAGGGCAGGCAAACCCCTATGGTATTCTCCTTGGAAGGAGAATATGAGGATCAGTGGAATATGAGGTAGAGAAGGAGATTGGGGCAGAGAATACATAGCCGAGAGGGGCTGGAGCCTCGGGGGAGGAAGAGATTCAGGTAGAGAGAGAAAGAGAGAGAGGCTCGGGAGCAGAGCAGAGGTCCAAGGAAGGGGAGAGGAAGTTCCAAGAGATCTATCACAAGGTTGCCTCTGTTTTTATTCCTATCTCGTCTGGGTGGTACTTCCAAACACCTAGCAATCACATCACCAAGCATCGACAAATAAGATTGGTCGGTAAGGTAGAGGGAACACCTCTGGGCGTGTGGATTTCAACCCGCTCTTTCTGAAGGGAATGCTCCAATCATGTTAATGAGGTTGTCCTAGGCAACAGGCCTCCTGGCCGGTTCAAGGGACCACACACGAATATCATTTGTATAAGCTTGTGCCTAAAGATACAGTAATCGTACAATCATTTATATTTCATAGATTGGAATGCTACCTATCCCCCTTTTCTGTTTTAAAAATAAAAAGAAGTGAAGGCTGAGTGACATAAAAAGGTAACAAAATTTCTTACTAAAATTAAAAATATGAAAATAAAACCTGATCTTAATACTTAGTCATCAAAATCAAAGATAAAAGTTACATAAAAGATTATAAATAATGACAAAGAGTAATAATAAAATAGTTTTCACTCTAATTATGCTGAATTATTGAGGTAGTAGTCCCATAGAACATAGGAGAGGTGCATTAGCTTATTGCCCACACACAGTTAGGATCATAAGAAGTTGCCAGAGCTTTCATAGCCAAAGAAAAGATGACTGTGTCTGGATATGAATGGGGAATTTCCTTATTCTCCTTTGTACTGATTTTGCATTTTAGGGATATTCCCACCTAGAGGCCTGCCACGTGGCAAGATGGTTGGACTTTGATACACGAGCCACCTGGGAACGAGGGTGTCAAACACCGTGTCCCAGTACCTCCAAACTCAGCAGCCCACATATCCATCTCTTATGGAATATATGTCTGGGTGTGGGGCTTTGGCTGTCTGGCCCATTGAGGTGTCCTCTGCATTCCCTTTTTATGCAATCAGTGATGGTTTCCCAGGATAGTCACCTGCAACTTAACAAATGCGGTCATGTTCTTATAATCTCATTCTGTCGGGTACATATAAAGATAAAAATGTGCACCTTCATTGCTCAGGATTAGAGTGTTAAAAGTACTTGAAATATACTTCAAAATATGAGAAAAGAAAAACAACATAGAATAATTGGCAATTTCACTTGTGGGCATAAAATAGTGAGGAATAATGGACTTGGCACTCTGATGTGTCAGAGAGTGCAAGTGATCTGTGTCTGCTAAAAAGCAGTGTCCTCAAGAAGGGCATTTGCCTTTGATAATTTTTGAATGTGAATTCTGACATGACACATTGGCTCAGCTACAGCTATGCCACATGAAAGGTGAGCCATTAGTTTAAAATTTTGCATTCATTTTATGGTCCTTTTCCATGATCATTTTCTCAGATATTTTTCCCATATATTTTCTTTGAAATACTAGAAGTACATTGTAAGTACTACTAATGCTCTGATCCTGATATATGAATCAGAAATTTTATTTTTGGACATACACATAAGGCTTATATAAGAAATGTGCAGCCAAAAGTTGCCATGTCACTTCATTAGCTTCATTCTTGTTGTTTCAACAAAAAATCAAAATGTAATGTTCATGGGAATATTGATACTTGAATTGATGTTTGTACTAATGTTTGATAAATGTAAAAGATGCTCATCTATTTGGTATACTATTCTAAAAAGGGGGGGTAGAAAGAGACAAAGTATTTTTAAGAGTATCTTTATCCATTCTTATTTCAATTGAGCAATTGGGATTTGATGCTCTTTTACTTTATTTTCTCTGAATATTTTGATTATCCTATGTTGTTCTTCTTTTCATGCATCTTGAAGTACGATTATTTTCTTATTACTTTTTCTCATTATTTTTAAGCTATTATTAGACTTTTATCTTTGATTTTGATTACTAAGTATGAAGATAATTTTTATCATTCTAAAATTATTAATAAGTTGAGAGTAAAATCTTCATTGTTGTTGACAATCACACTTACTTTTTACATCCCTAGTTTTTTCAATATGTTTTGGGTGTCTATTTCAATCACGTGAAGTATCATTTGATGATGCTACATGATTTTCATATTTTTGAGTCACAATTTTTTTATATTTTTATATCACTCGCCCTTCATCTTATTTTTTTAACACAATAAGGGGAAATATGTAGCATTCCAAGCATATTCACATCTAGGAAATATAATTGTTGTATGGATATTGTGTCTTCAGACACAAGATTTGAACTCGGACATTTGTGGGTGGACTCTTGACCTAGCCATGCAAACTCATTAACATTCGGTGTGGACTCGAATTCCTTGGTAAAAGGGCGGGTTGAGGTCAACACACCCAAAAGGTGTCATCATTACCTTCCCATCCAATCTGAATTATCTATGCTTTCTTATCTGGTCATTGATCCTGGCTATCCCCAAGAAAGCCTGGGGTAAAGGCGTGATTCCCTCTCTTGTTCCAGCAATCTTAAATCTTCACTACTGTCTCTTTACTAAGGCCACTCTTGGCCACATGCTTTCTATCTCAGAATCCTCACTTCCACGTGTCTGCAAGCTTCTCATATTTTCCTTTAATTCTTTGACCAAGGAAAATACCATAGGGGATCCCGTCTGCCCTATCTATTACTTTGACTTGTCTCTGTCTGTCATTCTTCGCCTATATTTTCAGACTCCCTGCTCCTTTGTCTCAGGACCCAACCCACAAAGGAAAAATCCCTTTTTGTAACCACCACTACCAGGTTACAGACACCCTCATTCACAGGTCTCCCTGGTACCAACCCTGCAACCATATGTCTATGTGACATGCATCTTGGCTTATATATCCCAAAGGCTATGCATAATCAGAACCAGGGAAAGACAAGGATTCCCTCTCATCTCGAGAGAAAGACTTTTTCTTTAACTATTGAAGATCTGACAACTTCTTATAATCCTGGCTATACGTAGGTAATATGATATGTCCATGCACCTGTCCTATGATTACTATCACCTTAATTCAAGATCACTACGGAGTGAAGATCACTTTCTTATTATTTTATATGATTCCATGTGATCTTTGATGATGAATATTGTTAAGCTTGAGTTTGCTAAATAAAAATGAAGATCATTCTTATCATTTTTACAACATTATACCTAAGTGACGTTTCATTTTGATATTTGATTGTGAATTCATTTTTGATTCATTATCCTACTAAGCTCACTAGTATTGCTGTTTCTTGTTTAAGTTTACAATTTCTTTTTAACAATATACCCTCTTATTTAATTTTTTTTTAAAAAAAGGGGGTGGGGGATATGTAACCTACCAGGCATGGAAGTATGGTTGATGTATTAAGTACTTGATCAGATCCATTCATGATCAGTATATCGGCAGTTCTAAGGGAAGGAGAATTCCTGAGCCTGAGTCACAAAGGCTTAGCCCACACCTTGTCAAACCTCATTCCTCTGAAAAGCTCATGTCAGGAGAATCCCCACCTACTCCAACCTTCTCATTGTCTATCCAACCAAAGTTAAGAACTACCTGCTATGTCACGTATTCATTGATCACCTCTCAATCCACAATGAAGGCTGGGGTGAGGCGCACTGCTTTTTCTCCTGTTTCCTGCAACCTTGGAGTTCTCCCTGCTGTCTCTCTTTATCTGTCCAGGAGCCACTCTTGGCCATGTGCTTTCTATCTCAGAATTCTTGCTTCCGCTTGGTCTCTTCTGTCTCATATTTTCCTGTGAGGACTTTTCTAAGGAAAATAGTATCAGGGGCCATCTCAGCTCCCCATTTCAATTAACTTCTCTGTATCTCTTGATTTATCACCCATTTTGATATTGCACATCTTTGTTTTGATGTAAAACAAAAAGGGGGCAATGTAGCAGTCCACACCTATCTATGGTCAAGGGGAATAATTAAAATGTAAATGCTGTCTTAGGAGAGAGCATGCTCAGTCCTGGCCATGGCAAGTAAAGCCTTTGACCCTTGATCCCAGCATCCCCCAGGATTAGGCGCGAAATCAGGTTTCTTTTTTCTCACCAGGCTGAGAAAAGGGGATGCCCATATCTTGTCACGATGTACCTCTAAACCAATGATAATCTACTCTGTCATTAATTACTATGCATTATGTATCTTTGCATGTGATCATCAATAAATAGACGAGCCCACAGACCCAGCCCAGCTTTACCTACTCATATTTCTTCTTTACTACTATCTCTCTCTCTCTGTCTCTCTCTCTCTCTCTCTCTCTGACTCTCTCTCTCTCTCTCTCTCTCTCTCTCTCTCTCTCTCATGCAGCAGGCCTCTAGCCATGCTCAGCCTTTCACCTCTACTGCTCTAACCCCTATCATTAAGCCTTAAATGTCCGTGCTTGCAGCGAGGCTCCATGGGACAGAGCTTGTTCTTTATCTATTTCTGAACACAGTTCTGATCTCCATGGTTATCACCACCTCATGTGTCCTGTCCTTGGGAAATGAGTTATGGGCAGAGGAGCTTATCTGTGGGCTCGATTGTCATATATGATTCATGGTTGATTCATCCATCATTACTCCTAGAAAAGCCCATCTTTTGGGGTGATATCTTCATGAGAACTCTTTCCTGCTCGCTCCCACCAGCCCCAGAGTTCAGGCAGGCCACTGGATTTGGGGATCATCATTTTCCCCCTTCTAATACTGGAAGACGTTCTGGTCTGTGGAAAGTCTAGCCTCAGTGGTCAACTGAGTGCTCAAAGTTGGACAACCTCTGTGGATGCACTGTTGTTGACCCTACTCTGTGGAATAGGCTATTGCACACCTACATGGGACAGAATGGGAATGAATGAAACTAATAACTCTAGTCACAGTATTGAAATCTTTTTAGTTATGAATTTAAATATTATAGGTTAACTATAACACCTATGCAATTGCCTGATAAAGTTGCGCATATTTTTACAACATAAGACAATACAATAATGTTAATGATTGCATAAGATAAATTTTTGCATAGAGCAAAAAATTGTGTGCAAATAGACAAATGCTTAAGATCACAGCACACGTTGGTAAAATCATACGTGATTTATGCTATGATGTTTTTATGGTTATTGATGTGGAAAAGCAAAGATTAAGCATCTATGTATGCGGTCTTGCAAAGTCAAGAGTAAAACGTATCAAAGCCAGTGCAAAATGTTGTGGATTATGTTCACCTCTGAAAAATATCCACTACATGTTTTGGAACAAAGGATGCATTCCAACATGCTCCTGAGATCAAAAGTTAAACACTGAAAGATGGGAGATTGTTACTCTCCTGGTTTATGGAATTAAGCTCAAATGAAGAAGTGAGCAAAGTGATTACAGAACTTATAAATAATTGTGCACAGTTGTCTATTCCAAACATCTTGGGATAGCAGTGCTTTTAATAGCAATAAAGGGGCTGAATTGGATAGCTCATGGCTTATATGCAAGCTTTGCCAAAAAGCGCTCAAAGGATTTGATAAGCCCCAAGCTTCAAAAACTGAAGGTATTTATGTTCAGTTACTTTCTAACTTTATTAGACCCAATGAGGCTTTCATTTGGGGTCGAGACTTTCTGTTTATTTCCTCAGATACAAGAAGTCAATGGAGGATGACCAAAAGCATCCGATGGCAAGAAAATCTCACCAGAAATAGGACAGACTGCAGAGGTGTCTGGCACAGGACACCTGGAAAAACTGCAAATGAGCTGGAAAGATCATCACTGCCCTATAGGCAGGTCTAACACACTATCCACGCACATGTCATTGTATAAAAAACAATTTGCCTTCGGAAGAATATCGTTAAGTCACTGACAGATAGTCAGTGCTACAGATTTATGGGTATTTGTTATAAGATCAAACGTTATCACATACCTCAAAATTCCAAATGGTATTGGCATAACAGGTAACTTAACGTTATTTTTGTGGAATTGTTCCACATTACCCAAATATGATCAAATATCAAATGGTACAATTGGGAAAGTTATGACTGTGCCATAAATAATCTCCAATTGCAGTACGATTTGTTACTATCATCCAAAATGTACATATGATTATTGTCTTCAAGGGTACATTATATTGTCAAACAACAGCATGTCTTTCTTAGTATCAGACTTATCTAAGAGTCAATTTTGTTCAGCTGTGGCATTTCAACTTTAATAAGAAAGAAGGGTGGAAACGGTATCACTAACCGTCTATCTCGTCTACACTCTAAAACGAACATAAGTTACAACTATGCAATAACGGTTTGAATGTAATGCTAAAGATTACATTGTAGGATATATCTGAATTGGGTTGAATATTACCAAGAAATTAAGACTGTGAGGGACCCAAGGGGATGATAACGTTGGGGCGAGGTCTTCTCTGTATGTTGACAGATAGTGGAAACATCTGGTCACCCACAATGCACATAATGCCAGCCAACACAAGACCAGGAAGAGAAGCAGACGAAAGCTGTTGACATCAGCTAACTACACGCCAGCCACTATCCAGGCGCGCTGGAAGGACACTTCACCGGTGACTAAGATCACTCCAGAAGACTGACATGACACTATCAGCGACATTAGCTATTAGGCTACTGTGGGACACTTGTCCGGCTGACATCCATTGATATAGTGTACCCAAACCAAGAGCAAGAATGCTAACTCAGAAGGACTAAACCGCACTTGTGTCTGTCTAAGACATCAGATAAATCCCACACTCCGAGGTCTTTCTTATGGAATCAAAACAAAATAGCTACAGTTGTTTAGACGTGAATGTATACCTTTCATTTTGTATGTCTATGATACTGTCAAAAGGATACATTGTAAAACTACTACTTGTACTGTAAGAAATGCTACTATCACCGAGGGTATAGACATTGGTATGACTCTCCAAAGAGGAGGAGATAAAAAACTTTCATTCATAGCATAGATCTGATACCTCTGACAACAAAAAGTGAGGTGCCAGGCAGAAAATGCTACACAGGCAGGTTTAATGGACAGATGATCCTGATGTGACTCTGGAAAAAAGGTATGAGAGATCAGCCAAAATGCACTCTTAAACCTTTAATCAGGAACGTAAGTTATTGAAAAAGATCATTTACATCCATGCAAATATTATGTTCCTGGCAATACCTTGGTGGATGTTACGTGCCAACCATCGTGGGTGTACTTGAGTGTTAGTACCATTGTTCACCAATACTCCAGAAACCCTGTCTTTTGGGGTAATATCTTTATGGGAACAGCTTCTTGCTCCCTCCTAATAGTCCCAGAATTCAGACAGGCAGCTGGATTCGGGGTTTATTGGCTTCCCATTCAAATACTGGAAGAAGTTCTGGTGTTTGAAAGCAAAGCCTCAGTGGTCATCTGAGTGCGCTAGGTTGGACAATTTCTGTGGACGCAGTTATTGACTCTCCTAGGTGGAACAAGTTATCACACACATACATGGAGGAAGGGCAAACTATGATCTAAGTTTCCCTTTTTTGGAGTAGGTATTGAAAATATGACACAATAGGCACAGATAAGCTTGTAGAAAAAGCACATTGAATATTATACATTAACAACTAGGCAAGAACAAGCTACACCAAATTCGACAAGGTCAAGAAACTATAGAAATTGTTTCTACGTGAAAAACAACTTAAGCTTCAATTTACCCAAGCATTGGTTTGGTGGAATGAATTTTCCAAATATTGGTAATGTGATATGCTTGGCTATCATATTAATGGGTTTATTTATACAAGCAGAAATTTAAATGAGGATGATATACGAAATATGCAGCCAAAACTTGAAATGTCACTTCGTTATCTTCATCATGGGTATTTACTCTGCAAATCAGAATGTAATGTGTTTGGGAATGTTGGTATTTCTTAAAAATTTCACAATGCTTGTTGTATTAATGTTTTTACAAAGCTTTTAATGGTGGAAAAATTATGCTCATGTACAAGGCGAGTTTTAGTCAATTTAGATCAGGAATTAGAAATCACTGGGAATGTAAATGCTGATATTACATATTGGCTCAGCTTCAAACATGCCACATAAACAGTGAGCCAAGAGTCTAACATTTTGTTTTCATTTTGGAATCACATTCCCAAGATCATTTGCTCAGATGATTTGGTATGTTATATACATGATTCTCCAGAATTGTTCATAGAGGATATTTTTCTTTGGAGGGATCTCTCCCAACAACAACAACAAAAATTTAAAAATGGGAGAAGAATCTTAAAGATGTCAGTACTTTCACATTTTAGAACCCTTTTGATTCACTTTCTATTATTCAATTTTGATTTTCCTTTTGCTCAACTATGGCCACAAGTTTTAGTACATGGCAAGTACCTTTAATGCTCTGATCCTGGATTACAAAGATGCAAAGATTTTACTGTTTCCGGCACCCAAAAGTCTGAGACGACACGTACATGACAGAATTTGTTCAACTTCAGATGACTATCATGGAAGGTGATGTCTGATTGCATGAAAAGGGAATCATAATGAGTGTCTCTTCATGGAACAGACAGTCATAGCCACGCACCGATGCATATTCCATATGAAATGGATGTTTAAGGTTGGAGATGCAGGGACGCGGTGTTTTGAAGCTCTCATTCACTGGTTGTCCTGGCACTGAACTACCAACCAGTGTTCTCTGTGGCAGGCATCTGGAAATCCCTGAGATGCAAAAGCAATACGAGAGAAGGAATGGATCTATCCTTCGTCTCCAGAGATAGTCTTTTGTTAACTGTTGAAAGATCTGACAGCTTCTTATAGTCCTGATGGAGAAGGGTGGCATGTTTGATGATTGCACCTGTCCTGTGAGCCATAGAACTTCTACCTCATCGAACCAGGAACTTTGGAGTAGAAAATATTTTCTTGATATTTTTATCATTGCTAAGATTGTTACATTAATTTTTATCTAAGTAGATAGGAGGATCAGATTTGGTTTTTAGATTTATCACTAAATCACTTCTGGCTGATGATGACACTTGGTTTTTATAGCTAAGTTTTACAATCTGATTTGGTTATCACTTTTGAATCAAGATGTGATTATGCACCAGTGTGTTTGTATTTGTTAAAGCTAAAATTTTGTTACACTTTTGATATTGCACATCTTTGTTTTGATGTTAAACAAAAAGGGGGACATGTAGCAGTCCACCCCTATGTAAGGGGAATAATTAAAATGTAAAGGCTGTCTTAGGAGAGAGCATGCTCAGTCCTGCACATGGCAAGTAAAGCCTTTGACCCTTGATCCCAGCGTCCCCCAGGATTAGGCGCAAAATCAGGTTTCTTTGTTCTCACAAGGCTGAGAAAGGGCGACGCCCATATCTGGTCACGATATGCCTCTAAACCAATGATGATCCATTCTGTCATTAAATATTATGCATTATGTGTCTTTGCATATGATCATCAATACATAGAGAAGCACACAGGCCCAGCCCAATTTTACCTACTCAAGCTTCTCATATTTTCCTTTAATTCTTTGACCAAGGAAAATACCATAGGGGATCCCGCCTGCCCTATCTATTTCTTTGACTTGTCTCTCTCTGTCATTCTTCACCCATATTCTCAGACTCCTTGCTCCTTCTTCTCGGGACCCAACCCACAAAGGAAAAATCCCTTTTTGTAACCACCACTACCAGGTTACAGACACCCTCCCTCATTCACAGTTCTCCCTGGTAGCAACCCTGCAACCATATGACTATGTGACAGGCATCTTGGCTTATATATTGTATCAGTCCACCCCTAGCTACGGGCAAGGGGAACAGTTGGTATGTGCAGATTGCCTTAAAAGAGAGCATGCTCAGTCTTGAGCATGCTCAGCACTGCTCATGGCTGGGAAGGCCTCTGACCCTTGACCCCAGCTTCCCCCAAGTTAGGCAGGAAAACAAGTTTCTTTGTTCTCGCCTGGTTAAGAGAAACCACACCTATGCCTTGTCATTAACCAATGAGGGTCATCCCTATGTACTGCGTAGCAAAGGGTATATGTAGCCCAGCAAGCTCCGCCCCTCTCTCTCTCTCCTTCTTTTTCAGGCTAGCTGATGGCTGTCCTTGCAGCCATTAATCTTTCTCTATTCATCTCTCTGACCTGTGTGGTATTAAATATGGATCTCTGGACTGGTAAAAGCCTTCAGAAGGGTCCTTTGATCAGAGCTTAGCTGTGGCTCATTGATAATTAATAAAGACTCATTCTGGCCACCTCATATCTCTACTTTGACTCCGTCATCCCCCTCGTGGTATCTAAAACTTCTATCCTGTCCCTATCTTTCTACCTTGAAGTTCCTCTCCCCTCTGAGAGAGCTTCATATGGTGCCCACGTGACCAGGACTCACACCTGGCACTTTCTCGTGGCATTCAACCTTTTTATATCTCACAGCTGGTGGGAGGACACGTCCCCGGACACGAGGGAAAAATAACAACAGAAGGCTGTTGATGGTGGCTGTCTGAGGGAGTTTGCCGATTCTCTGGCCAAGAACAGTAAGTCTTCCTCTGCTCGAGGTTGGTCACTAAAAATATCAGGATGAGGAAAGTGAAAGGGAACTAGGCCAACGAACCTGGTGTACATAAGCACCCTTCCTAGGCCAACGAACCCTGTGTGATAGCCACATTTACCTCTCCTCCCTGTGGGATAGCCACATTAACCTCTCCACCCTGTGTGATAGCCACATTGACCTCTCCACCCTGTGTGATAACCATATTGTCCCTCGGTAAGCTCCATGGTCAGCCCCAAGGGTATATAAGCCTGCCTTAAAAATTACTTGTGGGAGGAACTCCCTTTGGGCTACTCCATGCACGTGTGAAGTGTGTTACAATAAACTACCTCTCTGTGCCGATTGCATCGTCTGTTCTGTTCCTTTGGACCTCTAAATGGACCCTAACATATGGGGGCTTGTCCTCAGGGAGTCCAGGAACCACAGATGGAGAGCAGGAGACCTACGCCAAGCAGGTAAGCCTCTGGGACCCCTATTGGCTTTTTTGAAACCGAAACTGCGGGGTTCTGGGCTTGAGTGTGTGAGTGAATGAGAGAGCATGGCATACTTTAAGGCTGGAGGAAAACCCCGTGAAATGCATACAGGCAAAGGGTGGCACACTGTGCTCCTGGTCGGGGTTTATACGACACACCTGTCCTAAGAGTCACGGATCCACTCCATTCAGGGGTGAGGACTTGCCCGTGACTCGGTTGAACTCCAGACCTGTTTCTGAGTGTGGACTTGGCGGTACCGTGGTTCTGTCTCCCCACTAGGGGCAGGTACTGGCCCCTTGGTTCGAGTGCTATTTTGGTTGTGGGGCCACAGTTTTAGGTTCAAGTCCTTCAGTGGGTTTGAGTCCCACTCTTTGTAGTACGCCGGCGCATCGACTGAGGGATGCCTCACTCGACCGCCGGCACATGGGAAAGCCCAATCTTAACCTTAATTTGTTTGGGCTATTCCCCCACCACAGGAACACTAACCCGGCTGATGGTCCCCTTGAATTCTTTCTCACCATGCGTGGCCTTATATCTCTTACCTTCCTTTCTCTCCTTATCTGCCTTCTCATTTTTCTTACTACTTTCACTAAACAAGAATGGGAAACTCTCAAAGCCAGTCTATCGACCTGGTCCTCCAGCATTTTGGGGATTTTAAAAAGAGGGCGGCGGGCATGGGATTAGAAGTGAAAAAAGGGAAACTCCAAACCTTCGTTAACGTGGAATGGCCCACATTTGGAGTAGGCTGGCCCTTTGGGGGTACGTGGGATAGGGCCGTAATTTCAGCCGTGAGGGTGAGGATCCTCCTTCCTGGGAAGGAGGGGCACCCTGACCAAATGCCGTACTTCCTCACATGGCAATCCCTAGCCCAAGATCCCCCGCCTTGGCTCCAGCCCTACATGGACCTGATACAGGCCTTGGCACTCACCCTAGACCAACGAGCCGCCGCCACCGCTGGGGGCAAACAGTCGGACCCCTCGGCACCCCCTTCCTCCCAGCCCCCGAAGAGCCTCTATTGGATCTTCTCCTACCACCCCCCTATAATCCACCAGCCCCCTTTTACCCCCATACCCCAGGGGAAGCTCAAGCACTACCCCTGGGACCACCCTCTCCTCCCCCAGCCCACCGGATGAGGGGACGCACTCCCCCGCAGGAGGAAGCTGAACAACCATCCTCCACGGTGGCCCTCCCTGTCCGGGCAGTGGGGACCCTGGTCCCGGGAGGACCATTAATGCACCAATACTGGCCCTTCACCTCCTGCAAACAGAACATTTTTAATGTTTGGGCTTAAATCTGAAGCAGCTTGAAATTTTTTTCTCTACCGGCCACGTGGCTTGAGCCACGTGGAAGAGAGCATCAGAGCAACTGAGGTTGCAAGTTTTATCACTAATGCTGTAATTGGCTAGAAGAAAAATTTAATACTGAGATATAATAAGCATGAATTGGAATATGATTTAAAGGAATTTCTAAGGCTTTCTAATTTTAACTATGGAGGAATTATTAACACTTTTCTAAGCAGGACATAAGAGCAACAATATTGAGCAGAGCTTATTCAAACAGCCTGTATGCAGTTCAGAAACATTTTAGTGGGCATATTAATGCACCTGTACCCCGAAAGCAAACGATTTATAACTGGAAGAGCTTTTACAATGGAAAAATAAGACACATGCTCAGCAGAGTCAAAGCATGGTCAGAAGGATTCAATCTGTTTACCGGTGGTTCATTATTAAAGTTATCGAGGAATCTGTTACTCAGTACAGTGATTTATGAAGGCCTTGAAAGAGGCAATACTAGCATGTATTCAAATGGCAGATATTGAAGCTGATCATGAGATTGAAAAGAGACCCATGATAATAATGCAAGTTCAAAGGTTACTGGCCCAATTTGATTTATTTCTGCAGTGAAGATTTGCAGACTTAGCAGATGAGAGTAATGAGTTTAGTCACAGTATTAAGATCTTTTCAGTGATGGAGTTCATTGCAGTAGTTCCCATACAACAACTCCTGTGCAACTGTTTGATAATTCTGTGCATCCTTGTACAGCATAAGACAATGCTATAATTTTAATAACTGCACAATGGGAAATTTTTTCAAATAGCAAAAATTGTGTGCAGGCAAACAAAGGCTTAAGATCCCAGCACACACGGGTCAAATCATAAGTGATTTCTAGTAGGATATTTTTATGATTATGGGTTTGAAAAAGCAAATATTTAAGCATCTATACCTGCTGCTTTGCAAAGTCTATTGTACATCTATATCCTGAACAAGCAGGGGATATCGCTTATCAATGCAAACTGTGGGGGATTAATTTCACCTCTCATAGGTATCCACTGTACATTTTGGAGCAAAAGGTGCATTTCAGCATGCTCCTGGCACAAAGTGAAAAGTGATGGGAGATACTTACTCTCCTGGTTTAGGGTTCAAGCTCAAATGAAGAAGTGAGCAAAGTGATTACAGACTTTATGAATATCTGTGCACTACTGTCTATTCCACACAGCTTGGAATAGCAGGGCTTTTAACAGCAATGCAAGGGCTAAATTGCATAGCTCATGGCTTACATGAAAGCTATGGTAAATAGAGATCAAAGGAATTCATGAGCCCCAAGGTTCAAAAACTGAAAGTATAGATGTTCTTTCACTTTCTAACTCTCTGAGACCCAATGAGGCTTTAATTTGGGGTCGAGGTTTTCTGTTTACTTTCTCAGATACATGAAGTCCATGGAAGATGATCAAGAGCATCTGATGGCAAGACAATCTGCCCAGAAGAAGGACAGATGGCAGAGGTGTCCGGCACAGGACACCAGAAATGCAGCACATGGATTGTAAAGGCTATGATTGCCCTATAGGCAGGTTTAACACACTATCCACACACACATGTACTTGAATGAAAAACAATGTACATGCAGAAGAATATCATTGAGTCACTAACAGATATTCTGTTCTAGGGATACATGGGTATTTGGTAAAAGATCTAACTATTACATGCCTGAAAATTTTGAATGGTACTCGTACAATGTGTAACCTGACAATCATTTTATTGGAATTGTTCCATGTTAGCCAAATGTGATGAAATATCAAAAGGGTATAATTCGGAATGTTATGGCAGTATAAGGAATGCTGTCCACCTGCAGCACAAATGGGTATTACTATCCAACATGTAATGATGATTATGGTCTTAAAGGGTACATTATATTTGCAAACAACAGGTTTTTATTAGAATCAGACTTATCTAGAAGTCCATTTTGTTTAGCTGTGACTGTTCCACTTTCGTAAGGAAAGAGGTGGATATGGTATCACTAATCATCTATCTCTTCTACACCCCAGAAGGAATATAAGTTAAAGCTATGCAATAATCAGTATTGAATGTAATGATAAAGATCACATTGTGTGAGATACCTGAATTGGGTTGAATATCATCGAGATATTAAGATTGTAAGGGACCCAAGGGGATGATAACGTTGGGTCGAGGTCTTGTTTGTATGTTCACAGATAATGAAAACATCTGGTCACCCACGTCATGCTTCATGCCAGCTGACACAGACCAGGAAGACAAGCAGACGGAAGGTGATGGCATCAGCTATCTACATGCCAGCCACAATCCAGGCACGCTGGAGGGACACTTCTCTGGTGACTAATATCACTACAGAACAATGACATTACACTATTAGAGACGTTTGCTATTAGACCACTGATGGACACTTGTCATGCTGACATCCATTGAGATGTGGTACCCAGAGCAACATCGAGTATGCTAATTCAGAAGGACTAAATCACACTCGTGTCTGTACAAGACACCAGATATGTCCCACACTCCAAAGGCTTTGCTATGGGATTGAGATGAATTAGCTACAAATTGTCTAGCACTAATGTATACTCTGTATTTTGTATATGATACTGTCAAAAGGAATGTATATTGTATGCATTGTAAATCTACCACTTGTATTGTAAGAAATGCTGTTATCAACAAGGGTATAGACCTTGGTATGACTCTCCAAACAGTAGGAGACAGACAACTTTCATTCATAGCATAGATCTGATACCTCTGACAACCCAAATGAGGTGCTAAGCAGAAAATGCTGCTCAGATATGTCTAATGGACAGATGACACTGATGTTACTCTCAAAAAAGGATGAGGGATCAGGGAAAAGACACTAGGAAATCTTTAATCAGGAACCTGAGTTATTGTCACATTGAATATTATACACTAACAACTAGGTATGAAAAAGCTATGTCAAATTCCATAGGTACAAGAAACTGTAAAATTGTTTCTACATGGAAAACAACTTAAGCTTCTATTTCCCCAAACATTGGTTTGGAGGAATGAATTTTGCAAATATTGGTAATGTGATATGCTTGGCTATCATATTGATGGGTTTATTTATACAAGGAGAGATTTAAATAAGGAAGACACAAGGAATATGCAGTCAGAACTTGAAATATTACTTCATTATCACCATCATGGTTATTTAAGCTACGAATCAGAATGTAAAGTGTATGGGAATATTGGTATTTGTTAAAAATTGCACTGTGATTGATGTATTAATGTTTTTGCAAGGCCTGTAATGGTGCAAAATTATGTTCACATACAAAGCAAATTTTGATCTATTTAGATCAGGAATTAGAAATCATTGGGAATATAAGTTCTGATATTTTACATTGGCTCAGTTTCAAGGATACCACATAGACTGTGAGCCAAGAGTCTAGAATCTTGTATTAATTTTGGGATCAGGTTCCCAGGATCAATTTTCTACGATCATTTGACATGTGATAACATGATCCTCCAGAATTGTTCAGAGAGGATGTTTTTCTTTGAAGGGATCTCTCCCAACACACAAACAAAAAGAAAAGGGAGAGGAATCATATAGAGATCAGTATGTTCATTTGAGAGAACACTTTTGATTCATTTTCAAGTATTCAACTTTGATTTTTCTGTTGCACAATTATTGCCAGAATTTTTAAGTACAAAGAAAGTACTGTTAATGCTCTGATCCAGAATTATGAAGGTGCAAAAATTTCTAGAATTACAGTCGCCTGACAGTCGGTGAACATGAGAACATGACAGCAATTGTTAATTTTCAGGTGACCATTCTGGAGAGTGATGTCCGATTGCATGTAAGGGGAATCATAATGAATCTTTCATTATGGACCAGACAGCCTCAGCCACGATTATACACTTTCCATATGAAATGGATGTTTGACGTTGGGAAATGCAGAGACATGGCGTACTGACACCCTCAGTCGCTGAATGTCCTGGCATCGAACTACCAACCAGTTTCCTATGTGGCAGGCATCTGGCAGTGAGCACGGAAAGATCCCCAAGATGCAGCAGTATCAGTATGAGAGAAAGGAAGGATTATCCTTCATCTCCAGAGATAGTATTTTGCTAACTGTTGAAAAGGCGGACAACTTCTGATAGTCCAGACTGTGAAAGGTGGCGTGTTTGAGTATTGCACCTGTCATGTGAGCCATAGAATTCTACTTCATTAGACCAGGATCAGTAGCGTGGAAATTATTTTCTTAACATTTTTATATCTACTAAGAGTGTTGCATCGATCCTGAAATGCAGACAGGCAGATAGAAAGATCAGTTTGGAATTTTTAAGACTGATCACTGAACCAGTTTATGCTGAGGTTCACTCTTGATTGGTATATCTAAGTTATACAATCAGGGTGGGTTTTTCATCTCTATATCAGAATATGATTATGCACCAGAGTGTTTGTATTTGTTAATGCTGTGATGTTGCTACATTTTGATATTACACTATTCATTTGTGTGTAAAACAAAAAGGGGGAGATGTAGCAGTCCACCCCTAGCTACGGGCAAGGGGAACAGTTGGTATGTGCAGATTGCCTTAAAAGAGAGCATGCTCAGTCTTGAGCATGCTCAGCACTGCTCATGGTTGGGAAGGCCTCTGACCCTTGACCCCAGCTTCCCCCAGGTTAGGCGGGAAAACAAGTTTCTTTGTTCTCTCCTGGTTAAGACAAACCACACCTATGCCTTGTCATTAACCAATGAGGGTCATCCCTATGTACTGCGTAGCAAAGGGTATTTGTAGCCCAGCAAGCTCCGCCTCTCTCTCTCTCTCCTTCTTTTTCAGGCTAGCCGATGGCTGTCCTTGCAGGAGCTTGGCCTCTGGCTGGCCAAGCTACATCTTTAATCTTTCTCTATTCATCTCTCTGACCTGTGTGGTATTAAATATGGATCTCTGGACTGGTAAAAGCCTTCGGAAGGGTCCTTTGATCAGAGCTTAGCTGTGGCTCATTGATAATTAATAAAGACTCATTCTGGCCACCTCATATCTCTACTTTGACTCCGTCATCCCCCTCGTGGTATCTAAAACTTCTATCCTGTCCCTATCTTTCTACCTTGAAGTTCCTCTCCCCTCTGAGAGAGCTTCAATATATCCCAAAGGCTATGCATAATCAAAATAAGGGAAAGACAAGGATTCCCTCTCATCTCGAGAGAAAGTCTTTTTCTTTAACTATTGAAGATCTGACAACTTCTTGTAATCCTGGCTATACGTGGGTAATATGATATGTCCATGCACCTGTCCTATGATGACTATCACATTAATTCAGGATCACTAAGGAGTGAACATCATTTTCTTATTATTTTATATTATTACTTGTGATCTTTGATGATGAAAATTGTTACGCTTGACATTGCTAAATGGAAATGAAGATCATTCTTATCATTTTTACAGCAGTATTGCTAAGTTACACTTCATTTTGATATTTGATTGTGAATTCATTTTTGATTCTTTATCTGATTACGCTCACTAGTATTGCTGTTTGTTGATTAAGTTTACAATTTCATTGTAACAGGATACCCTCTTATTTTATTTCTGTAAAAAAAACGGGGGGGGGGGATATATAACCTACCAGGCATGGGGGTATGGTTGATGTATTAAGTACTTGATCAGATCCATTCATGATCAATGTATCGGCACTTCTAAGGGCAAGAGAATAACTGAGCCTGAGTCACAAAGGCTTAGCCCTCACCTTGTCAAACCTCATTCCTCTGAAAAGCTCATGTCAGGAGAATCCCCACCAACTCCGACCTTCTCATTGTCTATCCAACCAAAGTTAAGAACTACCTGCTATGTCACATATTCATTGATCACCTCTCAATGCACAATAAAGGCTGGGGTGAGGTCCACTGCTTTTTCTCTTGTTTCCTGCAACCTTGGAGTTCTCCCTGCTGTCTCTTTTATCTGTACTAGCTCCACTCTTGGCCACGTGCTTTCTATCTCAGAATTCTTACTTCCACGCCGTCTCATATGTCTCAGATTTTTCTAAGGAAAATAGTATCAGGGACCATCGCAGCTCCCCATTTCAATTCACTTCTCTGTGTCTCTTGATTTATCACCCATTTTCTCCGACTCCTTTCTCCTTCTCGAGCACAAACCCACTAAGGAAATACATTATGTAGCAGCCGCGGGTCGGACTCTTATCCCAGCTTTCACAAAGATATATCATCTCAGGATTCACTCACCTAACCTCGGTCACCATGACCATACGAGAAACATATGGGTACCAAAGACTAAGATTGCTGTGTCTTCCATTTTAGCACCTGGGTTTCAGGACCCCAGCCCCAGGAGTTCCTGTTCACTCCCCGCACCCCAGGAATTCCTCTCTACTCCCCTACCTTAAAGTGTATAAAAAGTCTGCAAATCACAGCCTTGGAGACAGCACTTTAGGTGCTCAGCACCAAGCTATATTTTGCTAAATAAAGTACATCTTGTGTGTTGCATTACTGTGTGTGTGTGTGTGTGTGTGTGTGTGTGTGTGTGTGTGTGTGTTCCCACCATGGAATCGAAGCCAGACCTAGACATTACACCTTCAACCCAAAAGGCATAAGTCCTAGACATGGATCAGAAGAGCTGCCATAACACTACTGCTGCTGCTGCTGCTGCTCTTTCTGCTACAGCTGACCGCTCTGTGGCATCCCATTCTAAGGGAGAGCCAAGAACACAAGGTATAAGTGGAGCCCAAGAGTGACCAGCCTACCCTACAGGTTCCAGCCATTTCTCTATCTAGGCAGGCACTGATGCTAGCACGCAGTCAGCCAGCCAGCCAGGCAGCAGCGTCTAGTGCCTTCTCTACCTGCTTCACTCCTTTCACAGACCTAGCCAGGACATAGTGAGGACCAAGGAGAATAGTGAACGTGCCGGTAAAAGGGACAGCTGTCTCATCCCTGCAAGGCCAAGGTCGGCCTGATGTTGCCAGGAACCACACTTCCCCCCTTTTGAGGTAAGGAGGGATGCATGGCTGGATGGATGGGCATGGTTGCAGGGGAGGGTCAGGCCTCCAGGGTCACACAGGACTTGTATTTGCCTCCTCAATCCCTCCAAATCCTTGGTCGCCACCACTCCAAAGGAGACATTTCCCTTACAAAGAACGCTCAAAAGGTGTGTAAGCCAGAGGACACCCACCAAAGGCTTTTCCACGAAAGGCGTGTTGGTGATCTGCCTGGCAGGACGAGCAGGATGAACACACTTTAGAGGCTCTGGTAGTTATACCAGGGGACAGCCAGACTCTCTTAACAGAGTCCACCATGCCCAGGGTACCAAAGTGGCCATTATGATGAACAGATTGGCAAATTTGGTGATGGAAACTTCTAGGGAGCAGGGGTTTTCCTTCAGATGACACCCACACTGCATGAATTTGCTATGCTTTGAATTTTCCTCTCCATTTCTCCACTTCCTTTTCATTATAGGAAAGTGATCAATTTAAGTCATCAGTGGTTGTTCATGTTCAAAGTAGTTCAGGCCCTCCTATGGCTGCTAGTTTGGCAGCAGCATCTGCTCAGTCATGTCCCCTGGAGACAGGGTCAGTGCCACCTCTATGGGCACAGCAGTGAACTAGAGCGAGGGCTTCAGGCAGCGGGAGAGCAGAAAGAACTTCCTTAATCATTTCTGCATCTGCTATGGAAGGAGAATACTGAGAGCACAGGGTGGAAGGCAGGTGTGTGACTGCTCTAAGGCAAAGTGGGCCACTCACGGCCAAGGTCCACTCATATTTACGCCTATGACGTCAGGACGTGTACGTGGCTTGGGGTCCAAGAGGAGACTTGCACAGAGCTCTAAAAGCTTATTTCAAACCCATTACAAATGAAACCCCTCCTGGGATGCAATACCAATACGTGGCCTCAAGAGGGAGACCAAGAGGCGAAGGGGGTGGGGGGAGGGGGAGCTGAGCACCATAGGAAGTTGGGGACCTGGGAGTGGGGCTACTGAAGGAGGGGACTTTCTGGTGGGTGTCCCCCACGGAGAGGAGGGGCAGTGTGGGAGGCGGGCAATTGAGAGGGAGGGGGCAGCTTTCAGGGGCAGGTCTGACTACAGAGCTGACCAGAACATGCATTATGCTGGACTACTGAAGAACCCAGAGGAAGACGCAGGAGGTGGGCCCCCGTGGCGGCAGCCACTCCCAGGGGTGCCTGATGTGACCAGTGCGGCTCCCCTACCTCAGACCGTCCACAGGCAACTTCCCGTCCTTTGCCGTGGCCCAGCTGAATGTTAGGCACAGCGACACAGGGAGGCTCTGACAGAAAAGGCGGGAACTTTCCACTCCCTTCCCCCTCTGCCTGCCTGCCTCTGCACCTGCGCTCCAAGCCTCATGGCCTGCTGGTGGAGTTGTGAATTGATCCAACCATTCTGGAGGGCAATTTGGAACTATGCCCTCCTTCCTCCACCCCTCCCTTCAGCTGGACCCCTTGCGTTTGCCACACTCTGTAATTGCGGTTCGGGCTCCAAACACACATTAAGGGATACATCACCAGCAACCAGGGGAAAGGGCTCAGCCCCCACCCCCACACCTCCGACCTGGGACTGGCCTTGCCTCACATCTATCCCTTACAAAAAGCCCAGGTTCGCCTGATGCAAAAAGAAACAACAAAAACCTATTTGGTATTGACCTACAATGCATGTAATGCCAGCCAACACAAGACGAGGAAGAGAAGCCGACCAACGCTGTTGACATCAGCTAACTACACGCCAGCCACTATCCAGGCACGCTGGAAGGACACTTCACCGGTGACTTAGATCACTCCAGAAGACTGACATGACACTATTAGTGACATTAGCTATTAGGCTACTGTGGGACACTGGTCCGGCTGACATCCATTGATATAGTGTACCCAAACCAAGAGCAAGGATGCTAAGTCAGAAGGACTAAACCACACTTGTGTCTGTCTAAGACATCACATAAATCCCACACTCCAAGGTCTTTGTTACAGAATCGAAACAAAATAGCTACACTTGTTTAGACGTGAATGTATACCTTTCATTTTGTATGGCTATGATACTGTCAAAAGGATACATTGTAAAACTACTACTAGTATTGTAAGAAATGCTGCTATCACCGAGGGTATAGACATTGGTATGACTCTCCAAAGAGGAGGAGATCGAAAACTTTCACTCATAGCATAGATCTGATACCTCGGACAACAAAAAGTGAGGTGCCAGGCAGAAAATGCTACACAGGCAGGTTTAATGGACAGATGATCCTGATGTGACTCTGGAAAAAAGGTATGAGAGATCAGCCAAAATGCACTCTGAAACCTTTCATCAGGAACCTAAGTTATTGAAAAAGATCATTGACAACCATGCAAAGATGATGTTCCTGCCAATAACTAGGTGGACGTTACATGCCAACCACCGTGGGTGTACTTGAGTGTTAATACCATTGTTAACCATTACTCCAGAAACCCTGTCTTTTGGGGTAATATATTTATGGGAACTGTTTCTTGCTCTCTACCAATAGTCCCAGAATTCAGACAGGCAGCTGTATTCGGGGTTTATTGGCTTCCCATCCAAATACTGGAAGATGTTCTGGTATTTGAAAGTAAAGCCTCAGTGGTCATCTGAGTGTGCTAGGTTGGACAATTTCTGTGGACGCGCAGTTATTGACTCTCCTGGGTGGAACAAGTTATCACATACATACATGGAGGAAGGGCAAACTATGATCTAAGTTTCCCTTTTTTGGAGTAGGTATTGAAAATATGACACAATAGGCACGGATAAGCTTGTAGAAAAAGCACATTGAATATTATACATTAACAACCAGGGAAGAACAAGCTACACCAAATTCAACAAGTTCAAGAAACTGTAAAAATTGTTTCTACATGAAAAACAACTTAAGCTTCAATTTACCCAAGCATTGGTTTGGTGGAATGAATTTTCCAAATATTGGTAATGTGATATGCTTGGCTAGCATATTGATGGGTTTATTTATAAAAGCAGACATTTAAATGAGGATGATATATGAAATATGCAGCCAAAACTTGAAATGTCACTTCATTATCATCATCCTGGCTATTTAGACTGCAGATCAGAATGTAATGTGTTTGGGAATGTTGGTATTTGTTAAAAATTTCACAATAATTGTTGTATTAATGTTTTTACAAAGCTTTTAATGGTGGGAAAATTATGTTCATGTACAAGGCGAGATTTAGTCAATTTAGGTCAGGAATTAGAAATCATTGGGAATGTAAATTCTGATATTACATATTGGCTCAGCTTCAAACATGCCACATAAACAGTGAGCCAAGAGTCTAAAATTTTGTTTTAATTTTGGAATCACATTCCCAAGATCATTTGCTCAGATGATTTGGTATGTTATATACATGATCCTCCAGAATTGCTCAGAGAGGACGTTTTTCTTTGGAGGGATCTCTCCCAACAACAACAGCAACAAAAATTTAAAAAGGGGGATAAGAATCTTAAAAATGTTAGTACTTTCACATTTTAGAACACTTTTGATTCACTTTCTATTATTCAATTTTGATTTTCCTTTTGCTCAACTATGGCCACAAGTTTTAGTACATGGCAAGTACCTTTAATGCTCTGATCCTGGATTACAAAGGTACAAGAATTTTACTGTTTCAGGCACCCAAAAGTCTGAGACGACACGTACATGACAGCATTTGTTCAACTTCAGATGACTATCATGAATGTGATATCTGATTGCATGAAAAGAGAATCATAATGAGTGTCTCTTCATGGAACAGACTGCTATAGCCACGCACCGATGCATATTCCATATGAAATGGATGCTTAAGGTTGGGGATGCAGGGAAGTAGAGTTTTGAAGCTCTCATTCACTGGTCGTCCTGGCACTGAACTACCAAACAGTGTTCTATGTGGCAGGCATCTGGAAATCCCTAAGATGCAGAATCAGTACAAGAGAAGGAAGGATCTATCCTTCATCTCCAGAGATAGTCTTTTGTTAACTGTTGAAAGATCTGAAAGGTCTGACAGTTTCTAATAGTCCTGACTGTGAAGGGTGTCATGTTTGATTATTGCACCTGTCCAGTGAGCCATAGAACTTCTACCTCATCGAACCAGGAAGGAAAATATTTTCTTGATATTTTTATCATTGCTAAGACTGTTACATTAATTTTTATATTAGTAGAAGGGAAGACCAGTTTTATTTTTTAGATTTATCACTAAATCAGTTCTTGCTGATGATCGCACTTGATTTTTATAGCTAAGTTTTACAATCTGATTTGGTTATCACTTTTGAATCAAGATACGATTATGCACCCGTGTGTTTGTATTTGTTAAAGCTATAATTTTGTCACACTGTTGATACTGCACATCTTTGTTTTGATGTTAAACAAAAAGGGGGAGATATAGAAGTCCACACCTATCTATGGTCAAGGGGAATAATTAAAATGTAAATGCTGTCTTAGGAGAGAGCATGCTCAGTCCTGCACATGGTAAGTAAAGCCTCTGACCATTGATCCCAGTGTCCCCCAGGATTAGGCACAAAATCAGGTTACTTTGTTCTCACCTGGCTGAGAAAAGGGGACACCCATATCTTGTCACGATGTACCTCTAAACCAATGATGATCCACTCTGTCATTAATTACTATGCGTCATGTATCTTTCATTATGATCATCAATAAATAGACAAGCCCACAGGGCCAGCCCAGCTTTACCTACTCATCTTTCTTCATTACTACTATGTGTGTGTGTGTGTGTGTGTGTGTGTGTGTGTGTGTGTGTTTGTGTGTGTCTGTGTGTGTGTCTTTCTCTCTCTCTCTCTCATGGAGCAGGCCTCTAGCCATGCTCAGTCTTTCACCTCTACTGCTCTAACCCCGATCATTAAGCCGTAAAAGTCCATGGTTGGAGCGAGGCTCAATGGGACTGGGCTTGCTCTTGATCTATTTCTGAACACAGTTCTGATCTCCATAGTTATAGCCACCTCATGTCTCCTGTCCTTGGGAAATGAGTGATGGGCTGAGGAGCTTAACTGTGAGCTCGATTGTCATATATGATTCGTGGTTGTATTCAATCCTTCCCATACATCAGATCTTTCCCCAAAGGGGTAAAACTCCTATCTTTTCTTTCTTGATGGAACTGCTGGCAGTCTCCATCACCCACACAAACACCCTAAAAGTGTATAGAAAGCCTGCAAATCACAGCTTACAGGCCAGTTAGCAATTTTCACTTAAAACTCATTCTAAAGGTTGATGCATGCAGCTTGGGAGGATTGCTAATGATTTTGATATGGTACTGTAGCCTGCCAGGCATGGAAGTATGGGTGATGTATTAAATACTGTGTCTGGATATGAATGGGGAATTTCCTTATTCTCCCTTGTACTGATTATGCATTTTAGGGATATTCCCGCCTAGATGCCTGCCACGTGGCAATATGGTTGGACTTTGATACACGAGCCACCTGGGAATGAGGGTGTCAAACACCGTGTCCCAGTACCTCCAAACTCAGCAGCCCACATATATCCATCTCTAATGGAATATTTGTCTGGGTGTGTGGCTTTGGCTGTCTGGCCCATTGAGGTGTCCTCTGCATTCCCTTTTTATGCAATCAGTGATGGTTTCCCAGGATAGTCACCTGCAACTTAACAAATGCTGTCATGTTCTTATAATCTCATTCTGTCGGTTACATATAAAGAGAAAAATGTGCAATGAAGATTGCTCAGGATTAGAGTGTTAAAAGTACTTGAAATATACTTCAAAATATGAGAAAAGAAAAACAACATAGAATAATAGGCAATTTCACTTGTGGGCATAAAATAGTGAGGAATAATGGACTTGGCACTCTGATGTGTCAGAGAGTGCAAGTGATCTGTGTCTGCTAAAAAGCAGTGTCCTCAAGAAGGCCATTTGCCTTTGATAATGATTTCACCTTGGCTTTGCAATATGGCATACCTAGATGTTTAATATTCACGTTGTAAACCAATAATGATAAAAGCATTATACCATAAATCACATTTGATTTTACCAGCTTGTGCTGTGATCTTAAGCAGTAGCCTACCTGCATGTAACTTTTGCTTTTGTATAAACTTATACTGTGCATGCATCAATAGCTGCCGTACCCAAAATAGATGCAGTAAATGGAAGCACAGCAATTGCAGTGATGTTATTATTTTTAATCTATCCAATTTAAATTCATGACTGAAAAGATTTTGATAATATAAATGGAATTATCAATTTTACCTATGAGTTTTACAAAATTCTGTTGCCAAAATGGACCACGTTGCGCAAGTAATATTTGAGCTTGTATACTAGTAATTGGTTTTAGACTGCAATCATGCTCAGGATCGATATATGAAATTTGAATAAGTGGTAGTGTCGCCGATTCTAACCCACACATAAGGCACTGTTGCTGGTTAACAAATTAATTCTTAACCTTCATAATTTACTGCTGATTAACAATTTGAATCCTCGCAGCACTGTTTTTACTTTGATGCCTTGCAATGTTGAGAATGTGTCTCATATTTAGAATTGATGGTATATTCTTTTGAGATTGAATGATTCTAAATAACTTGCCTTTTGGATAAAGTCGCAATAATGTGGCTTACATACAATTCTGAACTTCATTCAGGTTTTTAAATATTGGCTGCTAGGTTTTATCCTTGCTGACCTTATGTCCTGTTTGAAAATGTAATGATACCTACATATTTAAAATTTGAATCTATTAGAAATTTCTCTAAAGCATATGCCAATTGATGCTAGGCAGTTAAAAAATGGCACTGGTTGTTAATTTTGCTTTTGATAACATTCAATACTTGTCATAAAAACTTGTAACCTGAGGTGTAGGAGTATTGCCCTCTATATGGCAGGATCAATTGATCAAACTGCTGGATGAAGTTTCCTTTCCAGATCCAAATAGTTGTGGCAGTGAGTCACATGGTTGCAAGAGTCCATGTGGATTTACCTCTAAAAGCCTTGGAAAAATAGTGTTTATACCTTGGTATTTAACCTACAGTTACACTATAATTCATTTAAAAATATGATTACAGATAAAATATCTCTTGTAGCATGTGACAAAATCCAGATGCAGATTTTTAACTGTAAAACTTTTCCTATCAAGAAATATAATCAGACATTCCTATATAAATTTGCCATGTCTAATCCAAATTAAGACGATTTAGTTTTTAAACTTTGCTTCATGGTAATACCATGTCTTAGCAAAGATCGGTTTGAAAGACATATCAGGTTTATACCTTTATGTTTAAACAATAGTCCTCCTGCATTCTCTGGCTGTGTTTTAAAAAGCTTGTTTCTTTTAGATATGCTAAACTGGTGGAGAGTTCTGCTGATAAAAAAAAAAAAAAGCCTTTGCTCTGGTTGTTTTCTTGAGAGCAAAAATGTCTGTTTGTTTCCTAATAGTTAGGGCAAACATGTGCTCTCCTTTTTTTAAAGCTGGTCTTCCTTTAGGTTTTTGAGAGATGGTTTTCATGCTTTGATAAGAGCTTATAGTCCTTTTGTGAGGAATTCTCTCCTCAAAGCACTCTTTAACCTAAAGTTTTGTTCTGCGTTTAACCATTGCTTATTAAGCTTTCACAGTTTACCTGTGCTAGATAATTTCTAATAGATAACACAGAGTTATGGCACATGAGTTTCTTTTACTATTTGTGGCTTGTGCCTTGCCCAACTTTGGAAATAAGAAATGTTCAAGTAGAGAAATTCCTTGCGATAAACTCATATTGAATTGATAAGAATGATTTTGCCTTAGGACCTGTAGGTCTGAGTGTTATCTAGCCCCGGATTCCTTAGTCAAAGGAACTTGATTCACAGCATGAATTATTCTGCTTTGAATTTCTATAGAATTCAGGATTTTAATGCCCATAGCCTGAATTAAATCTGAGCCTGCACTATGAGAATCATTACTGTTTTTTGTTGGAGAAGCCTTTCTACCTGCTTATTTCTATAAATTTAAAATGATCATAATACTACATTAAGCATGGGTCGAGGTAGAGGTTGTCATTGAATAATTGTGTCGGTTTCTGCAGCAACAGGCAGGGGAAAGATAGCAAGGATAGATAAGTCAGTTAAAGGAAGTGAGTTATGTATATTGTTAGTATCATAAATGAAGGGAAGGGCAAAAGACTGAGAGATAAGTCAATCCTCCTTGTTTAATGTAGCATTTTAATAAGAATCCATTTGCTCTTAACAGCAGGTAATACTTTTCTTAATTTCCAATCATCTGGTGTAAAAATTTTGCTGATGAAGGGTCTTAATCAGCTCTTTAATGGTGAGAGCTTCCAATAGGTTGGCGTGCTATAGCACAAGCTAGAAATCCTGCTTCTTGTTTGCAGGGGATTTTCTGTAGCCTCCTTAAAGCTGTTTTGGCTTGCAGAGTTCTGTGGGGATGGGGGCAGGCTGCATAAGAAAAGAAGCCTTCAGGGATGAAGGTCTTATTTTTCTATAGAAGTCAGGGTTTCAATGCCCATAGCCTGAATTAGGTTATAAGGTTTTATCCCAAGGACTGGAATTGGTCAGAAGGAAAGTTAATACTAAGTGCAAGTGTTTAAATGACCAGCATGAATTGATATATGCTTTAGATAAATTTCTAATACATTCAAATTTTAAATATGTAGGAACTATTATTTTTTAAACATGGCATAAAGTCAGCAAAGATGGAAATGAGCAGAAATTGTTTAAAAATCCTGAATGAAGTTCAGAAACTTTATATGAGGCATATTAATGCAACAAAGCAGAATGTAATGTTTATGGGAATATCGTTACTTGTTAAGAATTTGCACTCATTGTTGCATTTATAGTTGGGCAAAAATTTTACAGGGTCAATCGTGGTCAACATCGATTAGGGAAATAGAAATCATTTTTGAATGTCAATTCGGATATGACACATTGGCTCAGCTACAGCTATGCCACATGAAAGGTGAGCCATTAGTTTAAATTTTTGCATTCATTTCATGGTCATTTTCCGTGATCATTTTCTCAGATTATTTTTCCCATATATTTTCTTTGAAATACTAGAAGTACATTGTAAGTACTACTAATGCTCTGATCCGGATATATGAATCAGAAATTATATTTTTGGACATACCCATAAGGCTTATATAAGAAATGTGTAGCCCCATGTCACTTCATTAGCTTCATTCTTGTTGTTTCAAGAACAAATCAAAATGTAATGTTCATGGGAATGTTGATACTTGAATTGATGTTTGCACTAATGCTTGAAAAATGTAAAAGATGCTCATCTATTTGGTATACATACCACCACAAAGATCCCACACTCCAAAGACTTGACCATGAGATCAAAAGGGAATAGCCACAGTTGTTCAGACACTAGTATATGCGTTTCGTTTTATATGTCGATGCTTTATACTGTCAAAAGGAATTTATTTTGTATGTATTGTAAGATTCCTATTTGTATTGTAAGAAATGCTACTATTATACAAGGGTATAGACATTGGTATGACTCTCTTAGGAGAAGGAGATAGAATTTTTCATCCACAGCATAGACCTAGTAACCCTGACAACAAAAAAAATTATGTTTAAAGCAGGAAACGCTACCCAGGGATATAGGATGGACAGATGGTCCTGATCTAACTCTTACAAACAAAAGGATGGAATGTCAGGCAAAATGTACTTTTAAATTTTTACGTAGGAACCTAAGTTATTGAAAACGGTCATCTACATCTATGTATAGATGATGTTCCTGACAATACCTATATAGATATTATGTGCCAACCGCCATTGGTGTGGTTCCATGTTAATACCCTTTTTGGAAATTACTCCTAAAATCCCCCATCTTTTGGGGTGATGTCTTTATGGGAACTCTTTCATGCTGGCTCCCAACAGCCCCAGAGTTCAGGCAGGCCACTTGATTTGGGGTCTATCATTTTCCCCTTCTAATACTGGAAGACATTGTGGTCTCTGGGAAGTCTAGCCTCAGTGGTAAACTGAGTGCTCAAGGTTGGACAGCCACTGTGGACTCACAGTTGTTGACTCTACTCTGTGGAATAGGCTATTCTACACCTCCATCGGACAGAGGCAAAGTATACACTAAGTTTCCCCTTTGAACGGTATATTTAAAGATTGGGGGGGGGGGAATTGGCACTGATAAGCTTGTAGAAAGAGCACATTGGATGTTTTACATTTACAAGGAATTAAGAAGTTACATCAAATTCTATGTGAGCAAGAAGTGGTAGAAATTGCTTCTACGTGAAAAGCAACTTAAGCTTCTAATGAACCCAAACACTGGTTTGGTAGAATGAATTTTTCAAACATTGCCAATGTTAT
This sequence comes from Monodelphis domestica, assembly GCF_027887165.1. Classification (NCBI taxonomy): domain Eukaryota; kingdom Metazoa; phylum Chordata; class Mammalia; order Didelphimorphia; family Didelphidae; genus Monodelphis; species Monodelphis domestica. The sequence continues at coordinate 531,166,977 of NC_077229.1, read as the reverse complement.
ATTCTTGGTTATATTGAATGGTTCTTTTATACAGAAGTAGAGATTTCAATAAGGCTGATATAAGAAATATGCAGCCAGAAGGAGACATGGCACTTCATTATCTTCATTCCTGTTATTTAAACAACAAATCAGAATGAAATGTTTATGGGAATATTGGTACTTGTTAAGAATTTGCACTAATTGTTGCATTTATAGTTGTGTAAAAGTTTTACAAGGTCAATCGTGGTCAACATCGAGTAGGGAAATGGAAATCATTTTGGAATGTCAATTCTGACATGACACATTGGCTCAGCTACAGCTATGCCACATGAAAGGTGAGCCATTAGTTTAAAATTTTGCATTCATTTCATGGTCATTTTCCGTGATCATTTTCTCAGATTATTTTTCCCATATATTTTCTTTGAAAAACTAGAAGTACATTGTAAGTACTACTAATGCTCTGATCTGGATATATGAATCAGAAATTTTATTTTTTGACATACCCATAAGTCTTATATAAGAAATATGCAGCCAAAAGTTGCCATGTCACTTCATTAGCTTCATTCTTGTTGTTTCAACAACAAATCAAAATGTAATGTTCATGGGAATATTGACACTTGAATTGATGTTTGTACTAATGTTTGAAAAATGTAAAAGATGCTCATCTATTTGGTATGCTGTTCAAAAAATGGGAGGGGGGAGAAAGAGAGAAAGTATTTTTAAGAGTATCTTTATCCATTCTTATTTCAACTGAGCAATTGGGATTTGATGCTCTTTTACTTTATTTTCTCTGAATATTTTGATTACCCTATGTTGTTTTTCTTTTTATGCATCTTGAAGTACGATTATTTTCTTATTACTTTTTTATCATTATTTTTAACCTATTATGAGACGTTTATCTTTGATTTTGATTACTAAGTATGAAGATCATTTTCATCATTATCAAATTATTAATACATTGAGAGTAAAATCTTCATTGTTGTTGACAATCACACTTACTTTTTACATCCAAAGTTCTTGCAATAAGTTTTGGTTGTCTATTTTGAATCACTTGAAGTATCATTTGATGATGCTACATGATTTTTATATTTTTAATTTGAGTGAAATTTTTCTCGTATTTTTATATCACTCACCCTTCATCTTATTTTTTTAACACAAAAAGGGGGGATATGTAGCATTCCAAGCATACTCACATCTAAGAAATATAACTGATATATGGATATTGTGTCTTCAGACACAAGGTTGGAACTCTGACATTTGTGGGTGGACTCTTGACCTAGCCATGCAAACTCATTAACATTTGGTGCATTGACATTTTGTGAGGACTCCAATTCCTTGGTAAAAGGGCGGGTTGAGGTCAACACACCCAAAAGGTGTCATCATTACCTTCCCATCCAATCTGAATTATCTATGCTTTCTTATCTGGTCATTGATCCTGGCTATCCCCAAGAAAGCCTGGGGTAAAGGCGTGATTCCCTCTCTTGTTCCAGCAATCTTAAAGCTTCACTACTGTCTCTTTACTAAGGCCTCTCTGGGCCACCTGTCTTACTTCCACCTGTCTGCAAGCTTCTCATATTTTCTTTTTAATTTTAAATTTAAATTTAAAATTTAAATTAAAAAAAAATTTAAATTTTTTAATTTTAATTCTTTGACCAAGGAAAAAAGCAGAGGGGATCATGCCTGCCCTATCTATTACTTTGACTTGTCTCTGTCTGTCATTCTTCACCCATATTCTCAGACTCCTTGCTCCTTCTTCTCCAGTCCCAGCCCACAAAGGAAAAATCCCTTTTTGTAACCACCACGACCAGGTTACAGACACCCTCATTCACAGGCCATGGTACCAACCCTGCAACCATATGTCTATGTGGCAGGCATCTTGGATTATATATCCCAAAGACTACGCATAATCAGAACAAGGGAAAGACAAGGATTCCCTCTCATCTCGAGAGGAAGTCTTTTTCTTTAACTACTGAAGATGTGACAACTTCTTATAATCCTGGCTATACATGGGCAATATGATATGTCCATGCACCTGTCCTATGATTACTTTATCACCTTAATTCAGGATCACTAAGGAGTGAACATCATTTTCTTATTATTTGATATGATAACTTGTGATCTTGGATGATGAAAATTGTTACGCTTGACATTGCTAAATGGAAATGAAGATCATTCTTATCATTTTTACAGCAGTATTGCTAAGTTATACTTCATTTTGAAATTGGATTGTGAATTCATTTTTGATTCTTTATCTGATAGCTCACTAGTATTCCTGTTTGTTGATTAAGTTTACAATTTCATTGTAACAGGATACCCTCTTATTTAATTTTTGTAAAAAAAAAAAAAGGGGTGGATATATAACCTACCAGGCATGGGGGTATGGTTGATGTATGAAATACTTGATCAGATCCATTCATGATCGATGTATCGGCAGTTCTAAGGGCAAGAGAATTCCCGGGCCTGAGCCACAAAGGCTTAGCCCTCACCTTGTCAAACCTCATTCCTCTGAAAAGCTCATGTCAGGAGAATCCCCGCCTCCTCTGATCTTGTCATTGTCTATGCAACCAAAGTTAAGAACTAGGTACTATGTCACCTATTCATTGATCACCACTCAATCCACAATAAAGGCTGGGGTGAGGCCCCCTGCTTTTTCTCTTGTTTCCTGCAACCTAGGAGTTCTCCCTGCTGTCTCTCTTTATCTGTCCTAGCGCCACTATTGGCCACGTCCTTCTATCTCAGAATTCTTACCTCCGCTTGGTCTCTTATGTCTCAGATTTTCCTTTCATGGTTTTTCTAAGGAAAATAGTATCAGGGGCCATCGCCGCTCCCATTTCAATTCACTTCTCTGTGTCTCTTGATTTATCACCCATTTTCTCCGACTCCTTTCTCCTTCTCGAGCCCAAACCCACTAAGGACATACATTATGTAGCAGCCGCAGGTTGGACTCTTATCCCAGGTTTCACAAAGATATATCATCTCACGATTCACTGACCTAACCTCGGTCACCATGACCATACGTGAAACATATGGGTACCGAAGACTAAGATTGCTGTGTCTTCCCTTTGGGCACTTGGGTTTCAGGACCCCAGCCCCACGACTTTCGGTTCACTCCCCCCCACCCCAGGAATTCCTTTTTACTTCCTGTACCCTAAAAGTGTATAAAACACCTGCAAATCGCAGCCTCGGGGCCAGCACTTTAGGTCCTCGGCACCAAGCTATATTTTGCTCAATAAAGTACCTCTTGTGTGTTGCATTACCGTGTGTGTGTGTGTATGTGTGTGTGTGTGTGTGTGTGTGTGTGTATGTGTGTGTGTGTGTGTGTGTGTGTGTGTGTGTGTATGTGTCCTCCATGGATTCTGAGCCAGAATCGGACATTATACCTTCAACCCAAAAGGCAGGAGTCCTAGACACGGAACAGAAGAGCAGCCTTAACACTGCTGCTGCTGCTGCTGCTCTTTGTGCTACAGCTGACCGCTCTGTGGCATCACATTCTGAGGGAGAGCCAAGAACACAAGGTACAAGTGGAGCCCAAGAGTGACCAGGCTACCCTACAGGTTCCCGTCATCTCTCTATCTAGGCAGGCACTGATGCCAGCACACAGTCAGCCAGCCAGCCAGCCAGTCAGCCAGCCAGCAGCGTCTAGTGTATTCTCTACCTGCTTCACTCCTTTCACAGACCTAGCCAGGACATGGTGAGGACCAAGGAGAATAGTGAACGTGCCGGTAAAAGGGACAGCTGTCTCATCCCTGCAAGGACAAGGTCCACCCTATGTTGCCAGGAACGACACTTCCCCCCTTTTGAGGTGAGGAGGGATGCATGGCTGGAGGAATGGGCATGCTTGCAGGGGAGGGTCATGCCTCCAGGGTCACACAGGACTTGCCTTTGTCTCCTCTATCCCTCCAGATCCTCGGTGGACACCACTCCAAAGGAGACACTTCCCTTACAAAGAACGCTCACAAGGTGTGTAAGCCAGAGGACGCCCACCAAAGGCTTTTCCACCAAAGGCATGTTGGTGATCTGACTGGCAGGAAGGGCAGGCTGAACACACTTTAGGGGCTCCGGTAGTTATACCAGGGGCCAGCCAGACTCTCTTAACAGAGTCCACCATGCCCGGGGTACCAAAGTGGCCATTAGGATGAACAGATTGGTAAATTTGGTGATGGAAACTTCTAGGGAGCAGGGGTTTTCCTTCAGATGACACCCACACTCCATGAATTGGTTTTGCTTTGAATTTTCCTTTCCATTTCTCCACTTCCTTTTCATTATAGGAAAGTGATCCATTTAAGTCATCAGTGGTTATTCATGTTCAAAGTAGTTCAGGCCCTCCTATGGCTGCTAGCTTGGCAGCAGCATCTGCTCAGTCATGTCCCCTGGAGACAGGGTCAGTGCCACCTCTATGGGCACAGCAGTGAACTAGAGCCAGGGCTTCAGGCAGCGGGAGAGCAGAAAGAACTTCCTTAATCATTTCTGCATCCGCTATGGAAGGAGAATACTGAGAGCACAGGGTGGAAGGCAGGTGTGTGACTGCTCTAAGGCAAAGTGGGCCACTCACGGCCAAGGTCCACTCCTATTTATGCCTGAGACGTCAGGATGTGTACGAGGCTTGGGGTCCAACTTGCACAGACCTCTAAAAGCTTATTTCAAAACCATTAAAAAAAAAAAAAAAAACCCTCCTCGGATGCAATACCAATATGTGGCCTCAAGAGGGAGACCAAGAGGCGAAGGGGGTGGGGGAGGGGGAGCTGAGCACCTGAGGAAGTTGGGGACCTGGGAGTGGGGCTACTGAAGGAGGGGACTTTCTGGTGGGTGTCCCCCAGGGAGAGGAGGGGCAGTGTGGGAGGCGGGCAATTGAGAGGGAGGGGCAGCTTTCAGGGGTAGGCCTGCCTATGGAGCTGACCAGTACAGGCAGCAGGCGGGACTACTGAAGAACCCAGAGGAAGAGGCAGGAGGCGGGCTCCGCGGCGGCAGCCACCCCCAAAGCCTCCTCCCCTCGGCAGAGGTGCCTCATGTGACCAACTTCGGCCCAAGTGCTGCTCCCCTACCTCACACAGTCCACACGCAACTTCCAGTCTTTTGCCTTGGGAGACATTAATGCTAGGCACAGCGACACAGGGAGGCTCTGACAGAAAAGGCGGGAACTTTCCGCTCCCCTCCCCCTCCGCCACGTGCCACCTGCCTGCCCCTACTGCGCCTGCCTGCCACCTGCCTGCCCCTGAGCGCCTGCGCTCCAAGCCTCCTGGCCTGCCTTTTACTCTGGGCCTGCGCAGCTCTTCCACACACCTCCTTCCTCCACCCCTCCCTTCAGCTGGAGCCCTTGCTTTTGCCACACTCTGCAATTGGGGTTCGGGCTCCAAACACACATTAAGGGATACACCACCAGCAACCAGGGGAAAGGGCACAGTCCCCACCCCCACACCTCCGACCTGGGACTGGCCTTGCCTCACATCTATCCCTTACAAAAAGCCCGGGTTCGGTGGAGGGAAAACAAAAAACAAAAACCTATTTGGTATTGACCTACAATGCCCAAAGGAGTCCCAGTGTTCCCCTTCGCCTTCCGAAGGGGGAGACCTGTCTAAAGAAGCTTCGCCAAAAACAAAGAAAAACCCCCAAATCACATGGCCCGAAATCGCCAAAGTAGTCCCCAAAGGGGAGACTTTGGTAGGTCCCCAGAAGAGCTATTCAGCTGCTGCTGCTGCTGCTACCCTTGACAGACAACTCCCTCCCACCCCGGCATGGACCCCCTGGGGAAGGGGGCAGCACCCTACCCAGTCTTCTCAAGGCCTCCATCATTTTCCTTGCCACATTGCTGACAAGAGGCTGGCATCCAACACCACAAGGAAGGTGAGCGGCAATGGATTCATTACACTTACCTTCCAGAAGCACCTTTGTGACGGGACCTTCATTTCACCAGGGAGGGAAGAAAGCAGGAAGGAAGGCAAGGGCAGGGAGAACAACTTTGGCAAAAACCAAAAGGAAAGAAAGGTGCAGGAGCTTCACCTACTAGCTCTACAAGATGCATGCCCTCCCACCCAGAGACCATCTTCTTCCTCTCCATTTAGGCCGACAGGAACAAGGCTTCGATGGCAGAACAGATTTGTGCCTTAATGCTACTGCTGCTGCTCTTTCTCCTGACCACTCCATGGCATCGCCTAGAGTGGCCTGCTTACCCTGCTTGCTTCATCCAGCTCTTCCTCAAGGCAGGCCTTTCTCCCCGCAGCAAGCCAACCCGCAACCTGTGAATCTTGAAATTTCTCAGACTTGGGAATGTTAAAGGGGATTTTTTATTGGGACATTTCCCTATTGGAATTATTTCCCATTTTAAACAGTGAAGCTACTTAGATCTAACATGTGAGAACTCTACTTGGATCAGAAATGGGAGGACCTCTACTCCACCCTTAGTTAAGACTGCTTTAGGGGAGAAAACTCCTTGCTGAACAATGAAAAATACTTACAGCCATACTTAAGGCATGCCTATTTTTAGAACGAATACAAAGGGGTGCTAAGTACCTATAAAGGTCAGGCAACTTGTAAACTTAGAAGGAGGAAAGAGGAAAAAACTTACTTAGAGATTCTAGCCTACTCAGGTGTGGATTAGAATGGGCTGTCCTTTGGAAAACGTCTACTGTGATTGGTAGATGGAAGAACTTAGGGGAGGTGACATAGGAGAAAACCTGCTAAATAAGAAAAAGGCCAGTCTGTTGGAGAAGGCTCGCTGGAGCTCCTCTGAGGAGACTGTGTCTCTCTGAATCCTTGCTTGGACAAATCTTGTGGTGAGTGATAAAGGCCTGACTGATTCTTTCTCTTAAGGGCTTAGGCCTGGGTTGGCCAGGGCCACCCTGGGCTGGCCTATCCTTTTCTCATTATTCCCCTTTTTCTCTTTTTCTCTCTCTTTCTTTGATTCCTCATCATATTATTAATTAAATTCTCTATAAAACCCAGTTGACTTGGGTATATTCATAATAGGGAATATTTCCCTGGTGACCACCTTATATTTGATAAAAAAGAAGACACTGTAGTGAAAACATATTTTCTGCGGTCATAAATTTACTCATCCACTCTTTATCTACTACAATTTAAGTCTTCCACCATTTTAACCATTACAGTTTATGGCATCCACTCTTTTAAATGCCACAAACCTCCCGTGCATTCTTGGCCTGGCTCTCTTACTTCCAAGACCTAGCCAGGACATGGGGAGGAGGTGGGAACATCCTGAGCATGTGAAGGAGGCCAAAATGACCAGCCTTGGAAAAACAGGACGTCCTAGGCCTTACCAGCCTTGAAAAGTTTGTCAGAACCATAAATATGTCAAACCCCAAGTACCAGATAAAGGCCAGGAAGACCCCAATAAATGTCAAACTACAGGCCAGGAAGACCCCAATAATATAGAATTGTCAAAGTTCCAAGAATAGTGGGAAGCAGATGAGAGCCATACATGCAGGCAAAATTCCAAGGATGGTTGATAAGGGGCTGGAAAGCCAGGCCTACAGAAAAGTATTTCAAGCCCAGCCTGTCAGAAGCAACTTGGAACTCTGATGGCAGAGGTTCCCACTGATGCGCATATCAGTTTCACAATAAAGGCTTTCTCCTGGCTTGATTACATTGTCCGTGGACTTCCTTGGTGGTGGGTGAAAATCCGGACCTTAACAACAGGTTACCAAGCTGTGTGCAGGAATTGACTGGCCCACGGCGGAGCCTTATGTCGCACCTCCCCTGCCTTAGCTTCCGAAGAGCTTTTGGCCACAGTGCTCGGTCTTCCAGGGACTGAAAATCCCCCCCTCCCCCCATTTTGGGCCCTTAGACTTGGCGGAGGTTCCAAGACCTCACAAGGCACCACCCTCCTGTCTGCTAGGCAGGTTAGTTGCCTCACCTAAGAGCCTGAGGGCGGGGCCACATGGGGGCCTGCACTGCCATTGGCTCTTCCATGCGCAGACTCCGCCTCTCGGGTCAGGTCAGCGCCTTTTCTGTAACTAGGAAAGGGAGGCCTCCAGCAAAGACGGGCTTCTCGGTCTTCCGGCTGAGCCTCCCCGGCCATATCACTTCTTGGAGAACAGACCCGTTCCCAGGGGGAATTCACGGTAAGTCCGACTTTTGGGGGGGAATCATTTCAAAAGGCTGCTACCGAGTCTCCAAGGACGTGGCCATAAAATAAGCAAAGTTCATTTTGGAAAAGCGAATGCCGGAGCAGGGAAGAAGGGAAAGGCAGCGCAGAAACCGGAAGAAAACATTTATTGAGTCAAAGCGAACACTTTCATTTCAATATCTCCAAGCCAACATGGGAATGACGTTGTTCAAGAATGAACACAGTTTACCAAAAACGTGGGCTCTAAAGTATGCTACAAAAATATGCCAATTTTCCCCAGGGAAGAGTGAACAGCAGCAAGCTCTGAATTGATAATTGATGGCAAAAGGAACAACTACTGTAATCACAACATTTGTCTGTGGACGGGCCAACTGTATTGTAATACTGACTTCCCTTCCTAAATCCCCCTTTTGCCCCACTCACCCCTCATTTTGCTTTTCACAGATCGGCACCACTTCATGGTTAGCCGCCATTATGCAAGTTACCTCCCAGTGTAAAAATAAATGCATTTTCTTAAAGTGGGCTAGACACGAAACTGGGCCAAGTGGGCTCTGTTTTTTAATGAAGTTATTTATTAGTGAATGAATTTCGAAGGCTTTTCCATGGCTACAGGATTCCCGTTCTTTCCTCCCCTCCTCCTACTCCCCTCCCGTTGGGCTATTTTTTATTTGCTTCCATTTTAAAATGAGAACTGTTTGGCCCTTAGACCTATTGAAATCAACCTTTAAAATGCCTGAAAGTCAGTCAAAACCAGCCTCAAAACTTCAACATCCTTCTTACTTTTCATCCTCAGTAGGAAAAACTCCAGAAAAGGTGGTTCCACATTTGGGAAGTTTTTGTGTCCTTTAAAGGTAAATCTCCTCCCTGTGACAATCATCCACAGTGGTTTAAAGGTATCGTTGGAGCAGTTTGGAAAGTGATGGACTGAGAAAACAAAGTCCTTGCTTACAACATTGGGTCTTCTGGAACAGGAATGTGCAGAGTGGCAGGCCTAGAATTAGGAAGGTCTGAGTTCAAATTTGACCTCAGACATTTATTAGCTGTCTAACCCTGGGCATGTCACTTAACCCTGTTTGCCTCACTTTCCCCATTTGTAAAAAGAGCTGGAGGAAATAGCAAACCACTTCAGTGTTTGTGCAAAGAACACTCCAAATGAGATCACAGAGAAGGAATAAACAACTGGAATATCTCTAATGGGAGGGAAAATGGACTCCACTCTAAAGGGAAGAAAAACATGATTTGGAAGAGACAATGACTTCTGGATCCTCCTGCTGTTCTATTTCAGCCCTCAGGGAACAAAAGCAAGGTAAGACCTGCAAGTACTGCTCCTCCTGCAGGGTAGCAGCCCTGCATTGGGCACAATATGCTTCATGTGCAGCTGAAGAATTTCCATACAGGAAACAGTGGAAACCGAGGAGCTGGCCTGTAACTGTTACCTGTTACAAAGAGCGCTGATCTTTTCAAGTGCGAGCAAGCCTCTGATAACATTGTAGGGAGGGATGATGCAGCACTCAGTCTGCCAATACTGCCTTGGGAACAATGCTGGGCCAGGCACAGGTGGATCTCCAGAAAGAGGAAATGCAAGAAGATGCAGTAAGGACAAGGGCGACTTTCCTGCCAAAGCCCAAGGAGAAGATGATCTTCACTAAGGAAAAGGATCTGGGGGCCAGCAAGGAGACAGCAGTCTGGCACTCTTGGGCAAACCTGCTTGCATCTGACCAAGATGGCGGTTTCCTTTCCAGGGAATCCACGTAGGAAGTGCCAGAATAAGATGCTTCATGCATCTAGCACTGACTTCATTCGTTGTTTCAGCAGGAAGTGAGGCTCAGCTGAGAGGGAAACAGGAAGTCATCAGATGACATTTCCTTCTTCCCATCCGTTTATTTCCAGGCTGGTGGGGATACTCGGGTTACCCTACTGTTCGATCACAGGCAGGCACGGAGGAGCTGGATTGGGCACGTGCTTTTGAAAGAAATCCACAGAAAATCAAACCAACGACTCTATTCTGACAACCGTGATAGCAAGACGTGGGGATGAGGAAGGGGAGAAGAATCAGCTCTAGAATCTGGAGACAGTGCAATATTCACGTACTTTGGAACCTGAGCAAAAGGCTTCTCGCCTCTCAAGAGTAAAAAGTGACCCTGTGAGTGCGCTGCTATGAGCAACGTAAGCTGGCCTGGAAACAGCTAGATGAAAAACCCAAGCCTGCCAACTGTGTGGGGAGCAGTTCAACATCCTGATGACGGGCAGTCTAAGGAGGAACATAAAAGAAGACAGCAGGGAGGAGAAGGGAAAAGAGAGAGCATGGATGGAAGCACTCATCTGCTCTTTGCAGGCTTGACGGCGTCCTTTTAAATAAATATACTCAACATTTACAACGTCGTGTCTTCTGAACGCCAGCTTTGTTTCGTTTCAAAATGGCAGAGGACGAAAAGGGACGCCGAAGGAAAGCAGCTGTGATGAGCGATCTTTGCTGTGATGCCGAGAGAGTGGGGGCCACCCGGAAAACTTGGCGGCTTCCTCAAGCCCAGGGGCTCAGCCGGGCTTCCAACAAGAGGAGAAAGGGTCGTCGTGCTTGTCCAGAGACCAACCTTCTCTGGCATGCCCGGGACCGAAGTCAGGACAAGAAAGGTGCTGGGACAGGCGGTTTAGAGGAAACGAGGGGCAGATGCTAAAGCCAGTCGCCTACCGGATAGGCCTTGAGAATACGCCTAAGACAGAACACCGCAAGCCGGGCTACTCTATAGTCACGGTGCGGGGGAAGCCAGACGCACGCACGCCGCTGGAAGGACGACGAGATCCACTTCAGCGTCTTTGGAGCACGGCAGAGAAACGTCACCAGAGCCGTCACGAGAGGACGAACGCGGTCCCGGCCCATTTCTTTCTCAAAATGAACACGTGAAGCAGGCTCAGCCCGCGCGCCCCAATTCCAAACCAGAAAACAACTCCCAAAGCCCCAAATCTCCAAATCAAAAACCCCAAAACAGTAGACGAGATCCGGAAATTCACACGAACCTGTGAAGACAAGAAAAACAAGCCAAGTTAGTTCCAACATTACTGAGAATATTTAGACTCTTGTTTTGGTTTTAAGAAGCTTCTCATTTTAAAGTTCAAGTAAGACACTGTTAAAAGGGGAAACGGATGTCATTCTTTGGGTCTGTCGTAGACCATAGAAAATAGGCACTCTGAACTGAACTGAACTGAATTTTAAAAAAATAGTACCTGGATGGAGAGCCAGGCCTAGAGACGGGAGGTCCTGGGTTCAAATCTGGTGTCAGACGCTTCCCAGTCTGTGACCCTGGGCAAGTCACTGAACCCCCACTGCCTAGCCCTGACCACTCTTCTGCCTCGGAGTACAGTATAGATTCTAACATGGAAGGGGAGGGTTTAAAGAAAATAGGACCTCAATTCAGAAAGCCGAAGGACGGAAAACTGGGCCAGGCCTCTGGCCAAACTGGATTTCCCTGTCAAATTTAGTCCACGGGGAAGAGGTCAGAAATGGCAGTCCTGGTAGCTCAGTTACTTTGAACTGGCCTCAGTTGACAACTCGGACGCACGTCTGCCTGTGTCAGGACTAGAAATCGCGAAGTGCAGAGGTCTGCTTCCTGGACTGAGCACCCCTTGAGTGGGACGTGCAGGGTTCTCAGACACTCACTCGAGGGACTCCCAGAGTTATCCGGCCTTTGTCTCCACCAGCTGCATCTGGCCATTGGAAGGCATCCCCCCGCCATAGCCTCCTTTGGACTGCATCTGGCTCTGTATGGAGCTGACCTAGAGGAACAGGAAGGGGAAAAGCAAAGAAGCCGCTTTTAGCTCGAATCCCCACCTCGGTGCCACTTGCTCTGCTGACGAAGGGCCTTCCTAGAAGCGCTTCTCTGGGCTTAAAGCTCTGCCCCGAGCAAGCCCCCCCCCCCCCAACACATGACCTCGGAGGGTGAAAAGGGCAGAGGGAAGAGCGGACGCCCAGGCAGCCTCCCTTGGCCCAGGCACGTTTTCCTTATCCTGTATTTTCTTTAATCCTTAACTTTTAATAAACCTCTAAAAATGTAATCCTCCTTGCAGAGAAAAACTAATTTCTACCTGCCTCAGTCTCCCCTAAATTTTAATCTTGACAGTTTGGCGTAACCACTTCGGGAGAAAAAACTCTCAATCTTCTGATTTCTTTTCTGATCTTAAATTCAGTTTTAATATCTAGTGCCTAGAAATATTTTTTTGAGCCACATCTCTCTGGTCAAGGTGATTTTTTACCCTCGCAAAGCTGCTGCTCGATCCAGACCTGTTGCGTTTGCCGCCCACCCCACCCGGCTCAGCTGCGTTTGCCTGCGGGCGTTCAGCCCCCGATCCAGACCTGATTCAACCAAGATCGCAATCACTTGGTGACCTGCCTGCCCAACAAACCCAGATCCTTGACGGGTAACAAAACGGGGGGGGGGGGGGGGAAGGGGGTGGTATTGGCTCCACGTGGGCGGCCTGGGCTCCACGTGGACTGGGGCAGGAGGAGGTAATCAGAGCAGGGGAGAGAGAAAGGGAGAGGAGAAGAAACAGACTTTTCAAACAGAAACTTAATAGCAATGGGCTGTTTAAAAGGATACCTTTTGACTCTTCTGGTAATTTCATTGACTTCACCTGCCTGTCAGGGAGCAGACTCAGCCCAAAGATTCAACTTTAACTTTGAAGGGGCAAATGCGTGGCCCAGCAAACTGGGAGCCAGGCCCAGAGACGGGAGGTTTCTAGTTGAAATCTGGCCTGAGACACTTCATGGCCGTGTGGCCTGGAGCAGATCGCTCAGACCCCATTGCCTAGCCCTTACCACTCTGCCTTCGGACAATAGACATTTAAATGGATAAACACCCCCAAGGAACTTCAAAGAGACTAAAGGATAAATTTTGAGGCATTTCAAACTCCAATGGTTTATAAAAATCTCTGTATTCTATTGCATTGCTTGGTTTAAGATTTAACTTTGTGATGTTAAATTCATATATTACTGGATTGAATATTATTCTGTTACGCTGAAGGTTGATTGAATTTATTTTGAATGTACTGAGTTTTGAAATTCTGTTGTTTTTCCCCTATAATTGTGCTAAAAAAAATTATTGTAATTAAGCCCATATGACAAAAAAAACAGCCTTTCTATTTTGACTTGTAAATTCTCACATAGAGGATGGATGGACTTCAGGACTGGTTATAATTGTATAACCACCTTTGGAAAATTTAATATGCTAAATATCTCAACTGATTTTAAGGGTTTTTAAATATGATTTTTGGAATTTTTTTTTAACAATCTCTGGTTATTTTGCCTGCCCCTACCACGAGGTAAGGCCAATTGTAGCTGAAGCGAAATACATTTTATAACCCCCCAACCTTCCCGCTTTTTTAAATATGTGAATGGAAGTTGGGCAGTTAATCTCAGGGCATTTGTACCCCTAAAAAGCCTCCAAGATAAAGGAGCACCGCTTTATTTATGCTCCTCAGCTCACTATTTTATTTGCACCAGAATGATATATAGATTTCTTGATTATGTTCTTAACCCAAGATGAATTTTATCTTGTTTAAATATATATATGTTTATTACCAAGGTTGAAAGATTTGCTACATTTGTAAAAATTGTGACAAATATCCATCAATTCATAGGCTTTTAAATGTCATACAACTTATGTGAAATATGATAGTGTGTTTGTTTGCTATTGTAATTAATTGGGCTAGTGAGAATTTTGGGGATTGTATGAAACTACATATTTGTACTACTGTTCAGTTCATTTGCCTTCTGCTCACAGTGATCATGGCCAGATATTAAGAGGAAATGGATCTCATTTTTGGTGAGAAAGCCTTGCATTTTATATTTCCTTAGCTGACACAGAGTGTCAATGATTATAAGCTACATTTTTGAATTTTTAAAGCTCTTTTATTATTATATTTTTCTTGCATGTGCAATATACTATTTGTTTTTTAATTATTTTTCTCTCCTTTTTATATTTGAAGCACATGTCACCAGCATTAAGATTTTCTTTAACTTTTGATTTTTTTTATTTTTGATTTTTTGATTTTCAGTACTACAAGTTTAAGATGCATTCACTAATGCATGCCCAAAAAAGCTAGAGACTATAAAAATGATGCCACTAATTATTTAAATAAATTATGGGACTTTGCTTAATGATTCTGTCTGATTCCAGGACAAGAGCTACACACAAGAGCTATTGCGCAGAGCCAAAGAAAAGCCAATCCAGGATGGATTGATGCTCGTCTAGGCCAATCCAAAGGTCTTGAACCGAGTGTGAAGACTCGAGGTTACTGTGTTTATCATTGCTAGACGTAGGCTTTCCTTGTGTCCACACTCACTCTGAAGATACTCACAGACGAGTATCTCAACCCTGGCTCCTATAATCTGGTCCCTCTTTTCTGCCTCATAGGGTGCTACCTTTCTGTAGTCCTGGCTACTGACTGGGTAAATGCCTCATTGCTAGATCATTTTGATTGGGCCCTGATTCAAGGACCCGTTATAGATTTATTTTTCTTTACTTGGAATCTTTACATATAAGACTTTGATAGTCTATATTTTCATCCAGAAATTTTTTTTCTTTTCTTTGGATTTTTCTGATGTCTTTTTAATATCTCTTGCCAATTGATTCATATACCTCATACCTCAGCCGTGCATCCCTAAGTGATTCTGTATTTGTCAATCACCCTCTTAACGGGGGGAATGTAAAAATATCATTATTTAAATGGCCAAGTTTAAATTCCTTTTGAGAAGAATTTTAGGTAAAGAAGATGCTCCCTCTCTGAATCCAGAACCGAACTGTTGGAGAGGCCACCGTGAAGAAGCCTCCAGACCACAAGCTGCACAAAATTGAACTTTGGGTGTGGTTGATTGAACATTTATTTGTATGTATACTCTCATGCCAAAGGGGGCTGCCTGCCCCCTAACTGGCTTTCTGTCAATGCGTCCAGCAATTATTGTTTTTTTTTCCTTTCCTCTTATCCTCAAATTATCGTAATCTTTAAATTGATTCTGCTTTTATGATCCTTTGGGGAAGGACTTCTTCCCAGAGGATCAAACAGGGGAATGTAAAAATGGACTGGAATCCAGGACTTCAATCCCCACAAGCCTTTGCTCCACTTCCCCAAAATGCTTTGCAATCTCACGCAATTCTGAGGTGGGCCGAGATTGAGGAAGGATTTAAGCTGGTGGCAAAGGTTTTGGGGTCTCTTTTTGGACTTCCGTTTTGGAGCAGACGGGGCTCTTTCCTTAATGTAGGTGAGGTCTTGTCTAGGCCTCTGGCCTAGGCACGTTTTCCTTATCCTGTATTTTCTTTAATCCTTAATAAACCTCTAAAAAATATAATACTCCTTGCAGAGAGAAACTCATTTCAGATGCCTCCGTCTCCCCTAAATTTTAATCTTTACATCGGACCACTTTGGAAATAAACAAGCTCCGGTGAGTTGCGATGGCGACCACGAGGGGGTGAGGGAAGCGGTGAAAGAGGAGGCCGGACGGCAGTGAGTCCCCAGCCTTGGGCCAGCCAAGGGGGCACCAGGCTGAAATGCTCATCGATTCTTAGTCTATGTGGCGACACGAGGTTTTACGCTACGGACAGCCCGGAGGAAGGTGTTGGACACGGCCTGCCCTCCGTGGAACATCTCTCTTGGGCCAGCCTGAGATGTCCAGTCAGGCCACTTAGAGCTTGGTGGGGCAAAAGCACAGGAACCATCCACAGACAAACTGGCGTTGAGTGCAATGGGGAGTCCTTAGGGAGATGGGAGGGACTCACATCCTGAGAAGAGGACAAAAGCTGCTGCCGGTCCAAGGCTCGGACCTGAAGCTCCACCCATCGGCGATTTCCCAGAATCCTCTCTTCTCTTGCTTCTTGCACTGCTCCATTTCCCCTCCGTGCTAACATCTCCCTTCCAGCTCCAAGTGTCCGAGGCAGGAAGATTTCACTTACAGCAAGTTCCTGTTTGCGTTCAGCTTTCTCCTTGTCTGCTGGGATGCTCGGCCTAAAGGTGAAAAAGGGGCCCCAGCGAACACTTCCTGCTCCAATGCCAGCACTTTGCAGACGAAGATGCTGAGGGCCACGAGGGGAAGCGCTCACAGGAAGTGGCTGCAGCTCTGCAGGGTTCCTTCTATCATCTGCGTTCACTCTCAGAAGCGTGCACACCCCACTCACACTCGAGGGGGGGAGGCCTGCGAGCCACGTGTGCCAGTGGGCGACGAAGGAGAATCGACTGACGGCCCCCCGGGCTGTCCTAAGCAAAGCTCTTGCTGTAACTGGTCCATGTAAAGTGGAGGAAAGTCACAGGAAGTGACAAAGAGGAAGGCCTTTCAAAACACCAAGAACTTCCTGCGAAGGGTGCCTTGACTCTGAGGATCTCTGACTGCTTCTGCTCTCCTGGATCCTCTGAAGGGACCAGCCTCAGGAGAGGCCTCCCCTCCTGAGAGAGGCTCCCGCTAAGGGCCGATTAGCCCTGCCTGGGTTGAGCCTGGGGCAGGAACAACATACTGAGGCTAGATAGCTTACCCTCTTCTCGCTCCAATTTTTCTTACTTTCACTCTTTCCATATTTTATACCTAAATCTCTTTGGGAGTATATTCCAGTGACTCTATTCTTAAATAAGCCGGTCCAGCCTTTTATAAGAACCCTTTTTACCCCTTTTAGTACTTTATGATTTCTTGTTTAGCCCTGATTTGTCCTAGGATTGATACTAAGTATCAGTTCCGAGGCTAAAGAGGGCCAATGACAAAACAATCAGGGTTAAGTCACATGCCTATGATCACAGACTAGTGATGGCGAACCTATGGCAATGGGTGGCAAAGACGGCACACAGAGCACTCTGTGGGAATGCGGCCGCCCTACCCACCCTCTCAGAGCTGCTGCCCTCCCCCTCTCTAACCGGGCTGGGGGCATTCCTCACTTCACCGGCCCCTTTGCAGGAGGAGGGGCCTGTTAAGTTGGCGGCTCAGGCAGCAGAGCTGGAGGGAAGCTAAGTGCTCAGGCCACTCCCCTCCCCTCTCCACACTCCCTCAGGATATTCCTCACTTCACCCACCCTCTGGCCAGCAGCCCAGTGGGAGCACTTTCTCCATCCTTGTGTAGGCTAATAAGTTGTATGGAGGAGCACAGCACTCGGTCTGTGGGGGGATGGGGTGGGGCCTGGCACGCCTTCTCTAAAAGGTTCACCATCACTAGTCTAAGTCAGTTTTTGAACCCAAGATCTCTTCTCTCCTGGGCCTGGGTCTCTGTCCATTGAGTTCCCTTGTTGCTCCCAAAGTTGACTTTCATTCAGTAACATGGACTGCTCTGTGGAGCAGCCTCTGTATAGTCAGAAATGGTGCTTTAAAATGCTACTCACTAAAACGCATGCACTTTCCTCCTAGGAGAGCCCCCCAGGCCCGTGTTGGGCCTACTGTAATCTTTCACATATAATTCTATCATGTATAGTGACTGTTTCCCGGGCCACAGGACATAGAAAACCAAAAAAAGGAATCCAAGCTAATAGCCAGAGGAACCAGACCCAGCTATTTACAAGCCCAAACCATCGTGCCTCAGTGGCCCCGAAGATCATTAAGGTACAGCACAGAGATTAGAATAACGATGACATCATTACAATCATGATGATTCTGTTGTCAATAAAATTGAAATGATGTTCTATAATGTAGTCCCTCTTAGGCGGACTACAGAGGATGTTCTTGAACTCAGAGGCAAGCTTGAGTTACCTGGGAATTCCCTGATGTGATCCCTGGGATGTCAGAAAGTCGTGTCAAAGAGAAATGCCTTCACAGCTTTCTCTTAAAGTTGGGGATGTAACGCTTCAGTAGCAAGGTGGCTGGGGGGGAGGATCAGGTCCAAACTCGTCTTTCCTCCTCTTTCTTCTTCCTCCTTCATCATCATCTTCATTTTCCTTCTCTTTTTAGCTTTGGAAATGTTCCCCCCATCTAGAGCCATAGTAATTCTAGCTTCCTACTATGTTTGCTTGCCAGCTGCACCAGGATAGGCTGCTTCGCTTCCCTGGGCACTTCAACATTGTAAGGTGTGCCAGAGCTGACCTTTTCCACAGGGAGCTAGAGAGGGCTCTCACCCACTCACCCATCAGAAGAATTCTCTGAGCCTTGGATTCCATTTGCCATCCCTGCCTTTGCCTCCAATGGATCTCATTTCATCCCTGATCACTTCCAACTTGAACCTCATTTTGAACTCGTCTCTTTTCACTCCAGTCACTGCATGTGATTAAAAATGATGCCTGTGAGACTGAAATACAATTTTATACACGTACGACGTGTATACACACACACACACACACACACACACACACACACACACACACTTCCAATTCCATGGTCCCCAGACTAAGAACTCCTGCCTTGGACTAGAGCGATATGTCCTTTGAAAGCCATTTGTTGAATGAAACGATTCCACAAAGTCCGTCTGTTCCAACTGGTTGAGGAATCTTCTAACAGCCTTTGGATCCTGCTTGAAAGGCTTATAATGGAATCTCACAAACCTCTGAGGAGGAACAGCTTTGGCCTCGGCTTGGGCCTTCTCCCTTTCCCTCCAGCTAGAAGACTCTCTTTGAAGTGAGCTTCAATGAGCTTCCCATCTACCTCTCCTGTACCAGGAGGACCCTCAGATCAGCTGATGGCAGCAGGATCTGCACCGAGAGGCTAAGGATAAGCTGGAGAGTTACAGTTCCATAATGAGCCCCCCAAGAAGTTCTTCTGTTAAAGGGAAACTTGCTGGGCCCTTCATGAGTTGCAGGAGAGCGCTTCAAGCCAACTGCAGCAGGTATGAGGCTCCCTTTTTCCACAGATGTATCTAAAGTTGGGCCCATTTTCCTCAAACACATAAAGGTTTGTGCTTGTAGGAGAGCGAATCACAGCCCTGAGGGGGGGGGGAGGGGTGTAATAACTGATCTTAATTGTACATCCATTTCTAAGAGTTCCTTATGGCTGGCTGACTACTTATTTTCTGAGGGTGGAAACTATAAATATGGAGATAAAATAATTTCTTCTGGATAAAGCTTATCCTTCATACTTTTTGCAAATTAACATTTCTCTACTGTCCTTTGAGTTCCCCATTTTGATCCTGATGTGCCCTGAAATGTCCCATAAGCCCTGCCAAGTAGCTGTATACAATAAAAAAATAGAAACAATGACTAGTTGATTAGAATGGAGCTACTTTTCACGTAAGACATAGGAGCTCCTTAGATTGACAATTTCGAGAAAATTCCTCACATCAGTCTTTAGACATAACCCAAGTCCTTGGCCGGAGATCTGTGAACAGGAAAAATAGGTCTGTTTCCCAGTTCAAAAAATGGCTCAATTTCCACATTTGCTGCTTTTCTTGGTCTGCTCAGAATAAGGCAAAAATGACCTCAAGTTGCCCCAGGGTACATATCATTAGCATCTCATTTACATTGTGGTTTGCCCTCCCCCTCCCCAGTAGGCAGAGTGAACCATGGGTAAAGTGACATCAGTTCCCTGGAGACACAGGACAACTGCCCAAACAAATGACCCCTTTCTCAGTAAGTAATAAGCACTCCTGAGGACACTCTTACCTTACACATGTTTTACTCTCTCTCATTCTCTACCTTTACTTCTCATACCTCCTTATCTCCTTACCTTACTTTACTTACTATACTCGCTACTCTCTTACTATATTCTTTTATAATAAAGCTGGTTTCCTTGGAATGGTGTCGGTTTTTTGGATCAATTTGATCAATTTGCAGTTCTGAGGACTATCTAACATTTCCCTAAAACAGCTAAACATTAAAATAAAATGTTTTACTTCAGGTAAAATAAAATGTTTAAGCTTTGTGTTTGGCTTTTTTGTTTATTCTAACATTTTGTATACCTTGTATCCTATGGACAGATAAAATGCCTTTATTCCCCCTGGGTCGTCTGCTGTTATGGATGAAATGATCAATGAAAATTCTCAATATTCTATTTATAGCATCACAATTTGCCCTGAGCTAGTAAATATATCATTCAAAAATTTCTTAGGAACATCAAGTATGTGGGGAAAGTTGCACAGAAAGGGTTTGGAATGTTGGAGAGACTGATTGACAACAAAGGCAGTTGGAGGGGGAAGAGGAGAGACTTGGAGATTGACAGTTGCTCTCTTGAGAACTCTTTCCTGGACAGGAAAGCTCTCTCCTACCTCTCAGGATAGAAACTACCTCTATTCCTAGATTTTCCCCAACTGTCTGCTCTACCTGGATTCCCATGATTTTGTCATCAAACAAAAGGATTTAAGGGGAGCGGTTTGAACTGTAAGGCCAGTCTTTAGGGGCATCAGCCTGAAGAGACAGGCCCAACCAGCTCTGAAAGTCAGAACTTTTCTTCCTCTCGCTGTCTACTGCTAAAGACTTTGAACTTAAGAAAGCTTGCATAACTATAGTATAGAAAAGGAATAAAAGAAACCCTCCACACGCCTGTGAGGTTGGGGCTCAGCTCAAAAGCTGAGAGAGACTTGAAAACCAATCTATGATAAAGTATAGGGCAAATGCCTTTAGTTAATTAGACACAGTCATAAAATCTTTGTAAGGGTGGTGTAAACCTTAAAATTCCTTAGACTTATAAATGTTGGAAATTTCACCATTGGGAAATTTCATACTTGAAAAATTTCCTATTGATAGTGGGTCTTGTCTATTGGAATGTGAACCCCATTGGCATGGGAGGTTCCTCCTCCTCCCTTCTTAAGATTACTTTAGGACAGAAACCTTTTGCTGAACAATGGAAAGGACTTTGACCTATGCTAAAGCATAGAACAGGAATTTCTTTGAGTTATGATTGATTTTAGAATTGATACAATGGAGATACTTGGAATCAATCTCCACCCTACTCAGTCCTAACAGGATTGAGGAAGGGCTGCAGCCTAGATCAAAATTTAATTATTCCAATCTCTACCCTACTCAGGTTAACAGGATTTAGGAAGGGCTGTAGCAAAGGATCAAAGATTTAATTATTTGAAAATATGACCTTCAACAGACATGTGCAAAGCCACAGACCTCTGGGCGGTCCTGGGTTAAGCTAGAGCCTCCATTGACACAGGGAAATTGATGGACAGTGATTGGTAGATATGGGAACTGAGGGGAGGGAACTTGGATGGTTTCCTTAAAGAGAGAGGGGTCTGAAGACTCAGAGGGTGGTGGTGAGTTGAGGAGTTGGTCGGAGTGGTTGGAGTGTGCTCTGAGAAGCTTGCTCTGAAGGAAGCTGAAGGTGGGGGCCTCTGAGACTGTTTCTCCATTTTGGTCACGTGAGTAATAGGGACTGATCTCTTTTCTTTGCCCCAGCTATCTAAGGGCTTGGGCCTTTTGGCCCAGCCTAAACAGAAGGGGTATTTAAGCCCTATTCCCTTCTCTCCCTTTTTCTCTCTATCTATCTCTAATTCCTTTCTTACTCCTATTGTAATTAAACTCCAAAAAAGGCTGACGGCTGACTTGAGTTTTCATTTAGGAATTACATAGCTGAATTCCTTGGCGACCTTAAATTAATATATATATCAGTCTTTTAAAGTGATTTCCTTGTCACAGTGGGGAGGGGGCCTGAAGAGAGAAAGGGTTTCTTAGGGGAGAAGGTTCTCTGTAACCTCAAGTGCACTAAATCTTGGAGGTGTCCGTCTGTGTCTATCCTCCCTTTCATGCTGATATAATATCCGTAAGTAGAGTTTTTTCTGACAAGTAGAGGCAGAAGATAAATTCTGTAGTAAGGTTTGTATAAAAGGCACATAAATCAAATAGAACATATAAAATATTGTTGCTCCTCGAGGCTGTGACTCTCAAAATTGCATTTTTGCTACTTTAAACTCTTGACTCTGGCAAACAATAGAGAGCTACGCTGAAATGGAAATATTAGAATTTAAAGGGTTGCATTCTGAGCTTAGATCTTTTGAGGTTTTAATGCTCCTACATAAAAGGAATAAAGATAGCAATGGAGCTCTAGAAGAAGCAAAGAGGATGAAGAAGGGAGGAAGATAGGGAAAAAATATAAAAGAGGAAATAAATGAGCATGGTTAAATGATACATTTGTCTATCCCATATGTAAATTTTATGTTGTCTGCAGACTTCACAATTGAGGGAATGTTTTAATCAGCACATTGATTCCATCTCTGGCTCCCAATATTCATGTATTCTTTATATTTATCACATGTGAAAACTATGCTTACCGAATTCATTCCACTGAAGAGGTCACCTGATCCTACATGGGCTGTGTGGACAAAGTTTGTTGGTTCGCCTATCATGCTTCGGTCAATCCTCCGTCTCCTTTTCTAAGATGAGAAAAAAACAAAACCAAAATCAGCTCTCTGTGAACAGTTTTAATAAGGGATCATTTAAGATCAATGTCTAAATGTGGGGTAACTGGCTTGCGAAATGAATATTAGAATACGAGTTAAATAGTAAGCCGTAGAAATACTGTCAGAATTACATCTTCCTCTAGCCCATGGAGACCCAGTCCAAATATTTACGTCACAGGCATCTGAACTTTACGTGGACAACAGGACAGAAAAATCACCTGCGTCAGCCGGCACCTCACTTATGCTGCTAGTAAGAAGAAATGAAGGAGGTGCATAGCAGTAGTTTTCCTGTACTGTCTCACACGTCACGGTTTTCCGTGACCACTCGTAAACATCCTAACTGCAATTCGCTGTCCCGCTATCCCCAGCCATGAACTGCTACCACTCGATGCATGTACACTGGAAGTTTTCTGCATTGGATCCCACAGGCAGCATCACTTTGAGCCCCTTCGTTTAAACGTCCTCTTAAAAGCATATGTTATGTCCAAATCTATGAAGTATCGCTAAGCCGTTCAAGAGGAAAAGAGGGGAGAAGTTGGCCTGGGGTCAAGAAGACCCAAGGTCAAAGGCCATGAAGAGCAGTGCGACTTGGGGAAACCATGTCGATCCTCTCGATGTCAGGCGCCGCGTGGAGAGTACCTCCAACACACCACGTGAGGAGTGCTTTGAAAATCGCCAAGTGCTAGGTAAATGCTATTAGTATTCAGTCTAGCATTGAAAGGCGACGCCACTCTGAAGCGAGACCACGATGACTGACTTCTTCTAAGCAGGGGCATCCAAGGGCTAAAGGAAGAATTTCCACCCAAAACCCAGAGAAATATAAACATTCACTCTAAAACTTCACTCGCTTAACAAGCACGTAGAGTATACTATTCGTGTTAAAATTAGTTTGAGTCTTCATGCCCTTTACAGCGAATATATACACAAATAACTATCATAGCAGACGAATGTCAAAGTGCAATGAGAACAAAATTCTATGGGAGGAAGACAGGGTGGAGAGAACTTTGAAACGGAGTCTCACAAAATGGGGGTGGAGCACCTCACAGGCTTGTTGGAAGGTTCAAATGGGATAGAAATCGTAAAATGCTTGGCATAAAGTAGTAGTAGTAGATAAAAAGCATTGAGGACCTACTATGTGCCGGGTATTATTCTATGCTTCAAGGAACAAGCAATAAAGGACAGAGTTCCTACTTGCCAGGAACTTACATTTTGATGGGAGAGAAACAAGTACATATATACAAATACAGAGATTGATGGGGTGGGTTACAAAGAAGTCAAGTCAGAAAGTACTATGATGATGATGATTTTTCTTGTAGAAGGTAGGATGTGATTTGATTTCTAATTATAAAGACTTTTATTTTACTTTACCAATGACACGTAACAAATTTCCACATAAGTCTTCCAAAACCATATGATCCCAATTGTCTCTCCTTCCCTTTTCTCTCCCCTTCCGAAGCTGAGAAGCAACTTAATCCGAGTTATACATGCAACATACTTCCTTATTGACCGATTTTGTCGGAGAATAATCATAGAAAACCCAAATCCCCGAACAAAACCCCAAATATACTACGGTGAAAATCCGCTTGCTTCATTCTGCTTCCTGACTCCGGTGGTTCCTCCCCGGGAGCGGAATGGCAGCATTCTTGTCAGAAGTTGCTCAGAATTGTCTGGGCTTGCTGAGAGGAGCCGAGTCGATCACAGCTGAGCACTCCTCATGTGCCTGTCCCTGCGTACACTGTTCTGGTTTGCTTATTTCGCTCTGCATCCTCGGTTCCTGGAGGTCTTCCCAGTGTTTTCCTGAAATCACCCCATCCTCATTTCCTGCAGCTCAATAGTATTTCACCACAGCAAACACCACAATTTCCAGTTCTTTACCGCCACAAAAAGACCAGCTATCGATATGTTTATAGAGGGAGCCCCTGCCTGCCTTATCTCTGGGATACAGACCTAACAGTGGTATGGCTGGATCCAAGTGCTTTATGACCCTTTGGGCATAGCTCCAAATGACCTCCCGCATCAGTTCACAACGCCACCAACAATGCATCGGTGTCCCAACTTTGCCACACCCTCTCCAACATTCATCCCTTTCCTTGTCCTATTGCCAATCTAATAAGTGTGAGGTGGTACCTTAGAGCTGTTTTAATTTGCATTTTTTCTTCATCAAGAGGGACTTGGGACAGTTTTTCATATGATTATTGAAAGCTTTTTCTTTTTCATCTAAGAACTGCTTGTTCATATCCTTTGACTATTTGTCAATTGGGGAACGACTTGTATTCTTATAGACTTGACTTAATCCTCTATATATTTGAGAAATGAGACCTTTATTGGAGACATCTGCTGTCATTTTTTTATTCCAGCTTGTGACTTCCCTTCTAATCTTGCTTACATTGATTTTGTTTGTACAGAAACTTTTTTTCTAAACCCTCCCCTTCCATCTCGGAGTCAATACTGTGTGTTGGCTCCAAGGCCGAAGAGTGGTCGGGGCGAGGCCATGGGGGTCACGTGACTTGCCCAGGGCCACCCAGCTGGGAAGTGTCTGGGGCTAGATTGGAACCCAGGACCTCCCGTGTCTAGGCCTGGCTCTCCATCCACTGAGCTACTCAGCTGCCAACAGAAACTTTTTAAACATTGTCAAAATTATTCATTTTACACCTTGTAATGTTCTCTATCTCTTGTTTGGTCATAAATGCTTCCCTTCTCCATAGATCTGACAGAGGAACTCTTCCATCTTCCCTAATTCACTTCAAAGACGCCCATTTATGTCCAAAGGAGAGGCCCATTTTGATCTTATCTTGGCTTAAGGAGATGAGCTATTGGCCTGTCCCTAACGTTTGCTCTTCTCTTTTTCACTTTTCCCAACACTATTTGTCAAATGGCGCTCCTCCTCCCCAGTTGGGGGATCTTTGGGTTGGCCCAGCACGAGACGGCTGAGGTCACCCCGACCCTTCTACGTCTCAGCCGGGCAGACTGTTTCGACGGCGGCTGCTTTCTAGGCCGGCTTCGGATCTGGGGCGCCGCCCCCCGTTGTCATCTCTTCTGGTGTCTTGCCAGGGCGTTCATGGCAGCGCGGGGGTCCGGGCCCCGGCTTGCTGTTGTCTGGGGCAACTGCCAAAAGAACTTCCCGGATGTGTGTGGGTTGGTTCCGTACCCTTCAACGAGCTTTGGAGTCGCCCTCCTGCCCAGGGCGAGAGTCAAGTGTCCTCGCTCGAACCACTTGGGTGGGCTTTGCTTCTCTTGCTGCCGCGGATAAAGCTTCTAGCAGAGCTTTAAACACTCGTCGTGAAAATGGGCCGTCTTGCTGCACTGCTGGTCTTGCGGGGAGCCCTTCTCCCCAGGTCTGGCTGACCGCCTGAGGGATACGACTCATGATTTTAAGGAAAGGCCCATTTATTCGTGCTTTCTAATCTTGGAGTCAATACACTGTGTGTCGGCTTCAAGGCAGAAGAGTGGTCAGGGCGAGGCCATGGGGGTCGAGTGACTTGCCCCGGGTCACCCAGCTGGGAAGTGGCTGAGGCCAGATTGGAACCCAGGACCCCCCGTCTCTCAATCCACTGAGCTACCCAGCTGCCCCCTTTTCTAGTGTTTTTGAACAGGAACGAGTGGTGCATTTTGGGGTCAATTGTGCTGATACGTTTTCTAAGATTAAACCAGCCGCGCATCCCTGCTCTAAATCCCACCCTAAAAGGGTCCGACTGCCGCACGAGTGTTCTTCTCCACCAAGTTTTCCCCTTAGAATCCTGCACTTTCTTCCTTCACCCTGACTCGGCACGCAAGTGTTTTACTTTTACTATCCCGCCTCCCAGGACCCCTCCCTGCCACCCCCACCTTTCAAATTCCCCTTCTCGCCCCTCAGGGCCAGAGAGGAGCGTCATTCCCTCTTTCGTAAGGTTCCCGCCGGCCTGTCGCAGCCCTCACTCTCCCCATTCACAGTATTGCTGTGAGTGGCTCTTGAAGTGATATGATTGACCCGATCTTACCCCCCTCTCTCTCTTTCTCTCTCAGGGTAACCCTTCTTCATCCCATGATTTCTTTGCGTGTGCTATCCCAAGTATGATGATAACGAATTTTAAGAGTTACAGATAATCTTTCATAGCAATATGATCAAGTTGGCCCTTAAATTCGCTTCTTATGTACCTTTTGATGCTTCTCTTGAATCTCCTATTTGGACATCCCATTTTCTGTTTCGGGCTGGTCTTTTCATCAAGAATGCTGCAATCTTTTATTTTACTAAAGGATCATTTCCCCCTGAAAGAATAGTCCGTTTGGCTGGGTAGGTGATTTTTTGGCTGTCAATTCAGTTCCCTCGCCGTCCGAGTCTTCTGATCCTTCAATGGAAAACTATCAATTCTTGTGTGATCTTGACCGTGGCTTCATGATCCGAGTTGTTTCTTTCTGCCCACAGGCAGTGTTTTCTCATTGACCTGGTTCTTGAATTTGACTAACATTTCTGGGAATTATCATTTAGGAATTATTCCAAGAGGTCACCCGTGGATTCTTTTAATTTCTATTTTATTCTCTTGTTCGAGAACACCAGAGCATTTTGCTTTGATAATTTCTTATGATGTCTAGGCTTTTTCTTTTTAATCATGACTTTATAATTTTTAGATTGTCTCTTCTGGATCTATTTTCCAGGTTAGTCATTTTCTTCAGTGCACTATTACACATTTTCTTCTATTTCTTCATTCTTTTTTATTTTGTTTTTGGTTTCTTGATATTTCGTGGGCATTAGCTTCTATTTGCTAATTTTTAATTCTAATTTTAAAAGAATGATTTTTCTTCCAGGAGCTTTTGGACCTCCTTTTCATTTGGTCAATTCTATTTTATGGAATTCTTTTATTTTTTTTTAACCTCTTTCTCTGGTTGGTCAATGCTACTTTTTAAGAAACTCTTTTCTTTATTGGATTTTTGTGTCTCTTCCCATTTGACCAATTCTGCTTTTTAAACTTATTTTCTTTTGGCCTTACTTTTATTTCTTTCCCCCATTTTTCTCCTGCCTGTTATTTGATGTTTTAATTCTTTTTGAGCTTTTTCCAGCACCCTGAAAGGAAGAAATGAATAAGGCTAGGGAAAATGCAAATTTGCAGAGGAAAGATACAGGAGTGGATGGATTGCAGAAGACAGAGTGTGTCCAGAAGGGAGTCTGAGAATTCTGAGAGTGTTCTGAGGTGGTTGAAAAATGGGCAGCCTGGGAGAAGAGCTTGGGGGGAGCAGTGGGAGATTACACAGCTCCTATGTTTGCCTCTTCTCTGATCCTTCTTAAGTTTGTCCTGCACACTCAATTGGATCCATTCCTGGCAGCATTTCCTGACTTAGAAGACGTCTGTTAACTATGTGGAAGAGAGATACCATCACGACTGAGTTATCTACTGAACTAGCTCCGCAGGGTTGGCCTGCATTCTTTGGTGACGAGATCAGTCCTGTCACCTGACTCCTGATCCAGCTACTAGATCTGCCATCTCACCAAAGACTCATTCGGACGGGCTCAGATTAGGGCAGCTAGTCAGGAGGACGGGGTAATTGGACAGAACAGCTCCAGCTTTGTTGGAGGCTGAAGAGGCCCTTGTGGGTCCGACGGTTCTGGGACAGATAGAGGTTGACTAGCCCAGGAAATGTCCTGGCCCTCCATTCCTCACCCTGTTCTGATTAGGGCCTGTAATAAAGCTGCTGTTTTGAGATCTCAAAGCTCCAGGCCTGAGGGTAGGCATCTTGCCCGTGGGCCAGCTGCTCTGTTACGAGACCAATTCCTGTTTGTCATTGAAGGTTTGCAGGTGGCTACTTTACTCTCGCTGTCCCCTCGCTGAGTCTATGCCGCGTTCTTCTCTGTCACCATGAAATTGGTCTACGGTTGGTTTCTTTCGCTGTTTAGTCATTTTCCAGCCTTTTTCCTTAAACCTTTTACTTTTATCTTCAAGCTGCTTGCTTTGTGGTTACTTTTTCCTTGCTGCTACCCTAAGCTCTAGTTCTGGTTTCCGACAACCTTCAGTTCTTCCCAGAAGTCTGGAAGCTGCCGATTCCCTCGCCTCTAAGGACTGCTAGTGGCTTTCGGGGCTCAGAGCACAATGGGCTACTTTGCCCAGGGCTTAGGGGCTTCGCTACAGGCTCCACAGACTCAGGTCCTCCCTGGAGGCACGGATCAAGGCTTGGGACTTCAAGGGATGGGAGTGAGTGCTCTGTTGTTGGCTTGGGCAGGATCCAGGGGCTCCAAGCTGGCTGATGTCCAGGTTTGGAACCTGGGGCAGGTGGCTTACATTCCTCTGTCACCAGTTTTACTTGTGGTTCCCCTCTTATCCCATGAAACAAACCCTCTCTGCCTACCTTTCAAGTTGCTTTCTGCAAGTTAGGTTCTATGACGCCAGTATTTTTTTTTTTTGAAGCATTATTTTAAGGTTGGTTTGGGAGAATTCTCAGAGTGATTCCAGTTTTTGGTGCTGCTGCTCTGCCATCTTGGCTCTGTCCCCTCCCCCCAAACTATTTTTAAAAGAAGTTTCAGAGTGAAGAAAAGAGAACACAGGCAGCAGGGATCGTTGTGTTTTTGTTTTGCTTTCATTATTAGAAGCAAGGGGGCAATGTCTAGCAAAAATATTAAATATTGGTATTAGGCTACAAAACGTATTTTAAAAGACTAAACATTCTGCCCGGATGAGATTAATATCAGGAATACACATTTTGGAATTTAAGATTGATTCAATAGAAGGAAAACTATAATAGATTGAGTTAATAATAACAACAATAAAATCATGTTTATGTCAACAGATAACAAAAAGACCTTAACATGTGGAACCTTCATCATGATAACTCTAAAATATGGAAAAGGAAAAGAAAAACAATTTGGACATGAGTTCAATTAATATTTCTGTTGGAAATAAAGGGAGAATTTTTTAAGATTTCGTAAATGAAATAATAATGCTAGAGGAAAGAACTGGAAAAAAGAAATGAGAGCTTTGTAAGAAAGGTATAGAAGAAGAATGAATGGCTTATGACAAGAGATACACAACCTTAAGCAAGCAATTGAATCCTTGAACATTAGAATAGGCCAAAACAAAGTTAATGAATACACAAGTCAACAACAAAAAATATCAAAACAGTTAAAAGATTAAAAAAAGAAGAAAATGTAAGCTATCAAATATTAAAACAGGAAATCATCTGGAGACAGGATTTGAGAATCACTGGATTATGTGAAAACCAGGGCCAAAAACATCTGGACATCCCAGTTCAAGAAATCAGGAAACAAAACTGCCTAGATAAATTAGAACAACTGGATATGGGGGGAATAGCGGAAAATCCACTATCTTTCTCCAGGGAAAACAACAAAAAACTCCAAAGATGAAAGTCCAAAGACCATCACAGCCAAATCCAGAGCTACCGGGTCAAATAAAAATGTGTGAAAGCAACAAAAATAAGAATCATGTAAGTTCTCATGATCCCACAAGTAAAACATGGTTTGAATGAAATGATAAATGACCAAAGAAACAGGCTTACAGCCAGGAAAAACTGATTCCATAAAACCCCAAACCATCTCATTGGAAGAAAACTGTATTTTAATGAAATGAAAGGCCTCTGCATATTTTTGATAAAAAGATCAGAGCCCAAGAGACACTCTGAAATACAAAGAGGTCTCAAGAGAAGCACAAGTGAGCAAGCCCGATGGTATAAGAATGAAGTGCTCAAATTCTCCTGGGGGAGAAGAGAAAACTTTGCCCTCAGAACCCTAAAATCAAGATAGAGAAGGAGACGGTAGCCAGGGGCTCGGTGGATTGAGACAGGAGGTCCCACGTTCAAATACGCCTCTGGAGGGAGGAAATGTGGAAGAGATTGATCAGGAGTTTTGTCAGGTTGTCTCTGAGGCCGGAGAATGACTGAGGCAAGAAAGAGCTCCAAGGCCCGTGTCTGTCTTCTCTCTCTGAATATAGACCTGCTTGTGGCAGGAAGGAAGTGGTTGGAGGGCTTGTCCTTCCTCACTGTAAGAGTATCTGGAAGAAGACCGGCGCAGGCTGCTGCTACGAGGACAAAGGCCGGAGGGGCTGCGGCCTGCACTCTGGTCCACACAAGCCCTCGCTGGGACTCTCACACTGCGACCTTCATTCGACATCTGAGCACTGCAGACAGCTCGGCCAGAGAGCGGTTGGGGGCGTTTAATTACTGGTAAGGAGTCTGGAGAGGCGCTTCGGAACGCCCCGAGATCACAAATTCACGCGAGATGACGGGAAAGTGGGTGGAGGATTCAGACCCCTTAGAACGAAGGCGCCCGGCTATCCTCAGTCCTTGTAGCTCACTGTATTACACAGACAAATGGGTGACACACAGCACATACATGGTTTGTGCACTGGACTCACTCTGGGCTTTCCTTCAGGGAGGGGAGTGGAAAGAGTCTGTGATCACTGGCCAAGTGTCTATAACAGCGTCCTCCTCAGGAACAACTTCATCATCGGCCTTATTACACCTTGATACTTAAAGACTGCGCCCGAACCCTGACTGCCCGCTGGCCCGGCCCTGGAGCCAAGAGCCACCAGGATGGTTCTACCGTGGCCTGTAAAGGAAGAAAGCAAAATAACTGACGGGGGAGGGGAGGAGCATGTGGGGATGCAGAAGCAGGAGACTACACAAGCGGAAGAGGCGGGGGAGGGGAGGAGCATGCGGGGATGCGGAAGCAGGAGACTACACAAGCGGAAGAGGCGGGGGAGGGGAGGAGCATGCGGGGATGCGGAAGCAGGAGACTACACAAGCGGAAGAGGCGGGGGAGGGCGTCAAGCAGAATCTGCCTTTAGCTGGACAATTCAAAGGAAGCACAACATACAGAGCTGGTTAAAGGAATCAGTAGGCCAAGATGGCTGAGTAGTGTCTTCTCTGTCCCACACTGCCATTCCAGGGTCTTTTCCAGTGTTCCTTCTGCTTCTCAGGATCTTCTCTTATCGAAGCCCCCCAGTCCGCACCTGGGTCTCATCCCTGAGCCTGCTCTACTCTACGCCACACTGTACATGCATTCCGCCTACAACACACAGGCTAGTTCTCCCTCACGTGCCCTAACCAGGAAGTCCTGAGATCGGCCCGACTTCATCCGACTTCCACCGAGCATAAAGATGGTCCTGAACCACCACACACAGACGAACTGCCTCGGTGTCCGGCCAGGACACATCGGGCTCGTCTGGACCCTAATCTCGGTCTGTGCTTGGCTTCCAGTTCCTTGACCCGCCCCCGCCCATCTGCCCTGCACCAGCCATCCTCGCCTTCTCCCCTCGTGACTCCGGCCTCTCCTTCTCACTTGGACTGCTTCAACCACACCAGCATCCCTTTTACACAGACGCTACTGAGCAGAGATGAAAAAATGCCACTTCAGTTGGGCCCCCCTTTCTTCCCTCTTCTCTATCCCACCCTTTCCTGCTCCTCCAAATCTCCCCTGCTCCGCTTCTGCACACTCCGGGGCCAGAACCTTTGCTCAATTTTAGAGAGATTCAGGCCATCCTCCATCTCTGCTCCCTTTCTCAGCGTCTATTCCTGATGTCTGCCGCCATCTCCTCCTTCACTCTTCTCACAGCATGAGTGTTCTCAGTCTGAACCTCTCCACTTGGAGTGCAGCCAGCGCCTTCCCTGGGAAAACTGTCTGTCTCTAAACCCTTTCACCAAGGCCAACGAATGACAGAATTAAACTCCAACACAAAGGCTGAAAGTCAAAAGTCTTACACTGAAACGGAAGAAGGTGAATTCAACCCATAAAGAAGAAATGAAAGAAATGATTGGATAGTATTTCATCCAATTACATATTCCAAGGTGGAAAACATAAGTGAAGTTTCCGTATCTGCAAAGCTACAAAATGCCTGAGTTAGCAGAACAAGAAATATAGGAATTTAAAATATAGTCTCATAAAATAACTCTTAATAAACAAATTAATTAATTAATCCTTAATTAATGACAGGACTTAAGACCTTTCAGATGCATGGATAGATAAGTAGGTCATGACCAAAAAAGGAGAAAGGATCACCCAAAATACAATGCCAATTCTGATTTTATCAAATAAGAAAGATTGTGCACAAATAAAACCAATAGAGCTAAAATGAGAAGGGAATAAAGAAAAACAATTGTAGCAAGTTTCTGTGATGAGGTCTCACTTTCAAAATGTATATTGAACAGATTCAAATTGATAAGAATAAGCGCCATTTTCCAACTGAAAGGAAGTGGAAAAGCAGTTTTCCCGAGAAGAAATCAAAATTATGAACAAACTTCAAAAAGCTCTAAATGACTAATAAGTAGAGAAATGCAAATGAAAGCTCCACTGACGTTCTATCTACAACACATTGCACCAAAAAAGGAAAATAGCAAAGGCTCTGGAGGCTATGAGAAAGTTTTCCTAATGCACTGCTGGCTGAACTGTGAATCGGTCCAGTTATTCTGGAAAGTAATTTGTAAATGTTGCCCCACATTTACGGAAGTCTGCATCATATGAACCAGCAGCACCACCACTAGATCCAACCGTAAAAGAAAGCAAAGAAAGAGGGAAAAGATATTTGTGTGTGTGTGTCTATATATACAAACATATTTATTTATTTGTTGACGCTCTTTTCATTGTCACAAAGAACTGAAAACTAAAAGAGTTCCATCAATCAGGGGAATCGCTGAACAAATTATATTATACAAATGCAGGAGAGTCTGATTCTCCTGTAAGAAAGGAATAAACATTATGGAGTATCTACTAGGCCCTCTAATCTGATGCTGACACAGAAAGTGCTAGGTACATTCTACTATTATTCCAATTGGAAGGTTAAGATACTTATTCAAGTTCATACAGCTATTAAGGGCCCAAGAATACATTTGAACTCAGATCTTCTGGACTCCAAGTCCAGTTCTCTACCTATTGCACCACCAGCCGCCTCTAAGAAAGGATATAACAAATGATCAAAGTGGAAGTTTCAGAGAAACCTCAGAAGACCTGCATGAACTGATGAATAATTGAAGTGGCAAAATCAAGAGAACAATTTGTATTATAAGCCCATAACGAAGCACAATAACCACCTTCTAACAAAGAGGTGACGCAGATTGAGTTACATATTTGGATATTATCAATGGGTGAATTACTCTTCTTTGATTATTGCTATGGATTATTATTGTTGTTAGAAGGGGTTTTTCTCTTCAGATGAAGATAGAATAGAAAGAAAATAAATTTTCTGTTAATTGAAAAAAAATTAATGCAAAAATCGACCTAAATTGGAAAAATACTAATGTGTCATTGGTAGGCAGAGAGCCAATAATGACAACTCTGCCCAAATGAATTTACTTCTTTGGCCTCATGCCCATCTAATTATCAAAAAATTATTGTACCAGAAAAAGAAAAATGATAAGAAAATAAACCTGGAAAAAGAGTCAAGTCTCTTAAGAGAAATAATGAGAAAAAAAGTGATCTAAGAGTATCAGATCTCAAATTCCATTACAAAGCAGTAATCACAAAAAATATTTGCCAATTGGGTAAAAAATAGGAGCGCTGCTCAGTGGAACAGATTAGGCACATCACAAACTGAAAAAACAAACAACCAACCTCACCCACTAGCACAGAGATTGTGGTTACAGGAATAAAACCTCACTTCAACAAAAATCGCTGGGAAAACTGGAAAGCAAGCAGGCAAAAATTAGATACACATAAAAATCGAAAGCCATACAGACAGAGTCAGACAGACACAGAAAATAACACACACGTACATCTATTTTATGTGCGATATCGATGTTGGTCTATGCCCGGTTTCTTCCTGACGGTTTTCCAGAGTCTGTGTGTTTATTAACAACACTTCTCTATATTGTGACTCATCTGCTTCACTTCTCTATATTTCTTAATCAGCAGTACATCATTTTGGTGATTACATAAAAACTACAATTTAAGTCATAAATTCTGTTATCTTAGTAAAAATCAAGAATCAGTAAATGTTTACTATTCCCTCTCTCAAGAAAAATTCCAAATAGAAATATGACAGTTAGAAAAAGTCACACCTAAATGAATTAAAGGATCAAGGAAGGAACATAATCCACAAATATGGACTTGGGAAGATTTTCTGACTACATAAGGAATAGGAAAGGTCACAGAAGATAAACCTGGCAATCCTGATGATATAAAATTAAGGTTTGTGCACAAACAAAATCAATGCAGTTAGAATTAGAAGGGATCATTATCTATAAAATTCTTGTAGTAAATTTCTCTAATAAAGGCTTTATAACTCAATTTGAGGAATTGATTCAAATATATAACAGATGCCATTCTCCAATAGATGAATGGCCAAAGGCTAAAAATAGACATTTCTTTTTCTTTTTTTTTTAAAACCCTCTCATTCCGTCTTGGAGTCAGTGCTGGGTGTTGGCTCCAAGGCAAAAGCGTGGTAAGGGCTAGGCAATGGGGGTCAAGTGACTTGCCCAGGGTCACACAGCTGGGAAGTGTCTGAGGCCAGATTTGAACCTAGGACCTCCCAGCTCTAGGCCTGACTCTCAATCCACTGAGCTACCCAGTTGCCCCCCTGGAAATAGACATTTCTTAAAAGAAATTCAAGTTATCCATAACTATATGCTCCAAATTTTAAAAACCCCTGAGGTTCCGCTTCATGCCATCAGATCGGCAAAGATAACAGAAAAGGAAAATAAAGACTACGAAAAGGGTTGAGGAAAGCCAGGCACACGGATATACTGTTGGGGGAGTGGTCAAGCGGTCCACCCAATCTAGAAAGCAATTGGAAATGACCTAAGGAGTCGCCAGGTGATGACTACCTTTGGATCCAGTAAGAGTCCTTTGGGGGCTTCTACTCCTGAGAGATGCGCTGATCAGTGAAACGATCAAGGACCGCTCCAGAAGCCTGATGGTAGAGCCTATCACCCGCCTCTTGCTGACATATCAGGGAATGGCTGAACAACTGTTGCTGTAGAAGTGCCGTAGAATGTGGCAACCCGGTAAAGCTGAATGCAGAGAAATTTGCACGAGGTGACAAGGAACGAAGGAAGCCAATCAAAAGAACAATATACAAAATGACTTCACTGCAGATGAAGACCATATTAATCAGAAACCAAGTGAAAGCCCAGTAAGCGTCAGCATTATCCTTGAAGTGCTCTGAATCACTTCTACTGCCCCAAATATCCATGATTGATTCCACTTGGCTACATCTGAGGGTTCCCCTTTTTCGTCCACAGATCATGACCGCCGGTAGGCGTCCCGACTTTTACGACCTGTACCGCTGCCATGGCCCTTTGAATCTTTCAGCTCTCCAACCTACCCAAACAAGTATTCATACAATACAAGTAACCAACATGGCGGGCTCCTTCAAGCGTAAGGCACAAATGCCTGTCTAGACGGAAAACTCTAGGATTTGTTCCTGGCTAATTTCAGGTAGGCAGTCAACTGTCACTGTGGATAAAGTGCTGGGGCTGGAATCAGGAACATTCATCTTCCTGACTTAAAATTGGCCTCAGCCATGTCATAGCTATGTGATTACAAGAAGTCACTGAACTCTGCCTCAGCTTCTTCATCTGTAAAATGAGGGAGAGAAGAGAATGGCAGATCTCTAGCCAAGACAATTCTCAATGAAGAGTCTAAACAACTGAACATGACTGAACAAACTCCCTTTTCTGGCTTATATACAGACTTCCCTTTACAAGATCTTAAAGGTAATTGGCTTTTCTTGCTGGATCTTACTCTCTACATTCCACTATCTGCCATCTCCATTCCCTTAAAAAGGCCATCTATCTCCCAACCCTGAAATGCATGGGAGCCAATAAGGAGCTGCTGGTTTTCCTAACACATAGGAGATAAGAGAGGGGTTGGATCTATGATTTCAATGTACAGGGAGCTCCTAGAAAAGTTCATCCAGCAAATTAGAGCCTTAGAGAGTTGTCTAAAGCTCTGAGGGTTAAACAACAAACCTAGGTCACATAGCAGACATTTGTGTGAGGCAGAGCTTAAACCCAGGTCAGTTTGGCTCCAAGGGCAACTGCTGCCTCTCTCTGAAAAAATCCATCCTTTATGGGGTGGGAGACAAAAATTCTAGTTAACAGAGCGTTCTGATTTGTACAATGATGTTAAGAAATGGCAGCAACATTGGCTGTCCTTGCCAGGAACACACTTTCCTCAACTCTTAACCCATAGAGTTCATCACTTCTTGCAAAATGGAGCTTAAATATCATGATCTCCACAAATATTAGTACATATCCTTTCAAACTAAATCATATTTTAATTTTTGTTTCCTTATATTTGTTTAAATATAATAACAAAATAATATATAACATAATTTACATAATAAATTCTTACAAATGTATATCAATATACATTAATAAATATACATAATGTTATATTACATTAATGTGTACTTAATAGCTTAATAAATGTACTTTATATCCACTTAACAATAAATAACTATTGCTTGATCCCATAAAAGATTTGAACATAAAAATCCATAAATGGAGACTAATCGGTTACAAGAAAAGCAAAAGTCAACAATGTTGAAAGAACACATGAATTCTCTTAGACCTATCAGATTGGCTAAAATGACAGAAAAGGAAAATGCTGAAAGGGACGTGAAAAAATAAATGCACGAATGCACTACTGGTAGAGTTGTGAACTGGAATAATTTCTGAAGACAATTTGGAACTATTCCCAAATGGCTATAAAACTAAGCATATCCTTTGACCCAGATCTGTGTCCCAAAGAGAGCAAAGGAAAAGGAAAAGAACCTGTATGTATAAAATTATTTATAACAGGCCTTTTTGTGATGGCAAAGAATTAGAAATTGAGGGAATATCAATCTACTGGGAAATGGTTGGACACATTGTGGCATATGATTGTGATGAAATATTTTTGTGTTATAAGAAATGGCAAACAGGACAGTTCTAAAAAGTCTAGAAAGACAGAAACTAATGCAAAGTGAAGTAAGCAGAATCATAATAGTAACAAGAATTAAAAATAATAATGATAATCAAATGTGAAAGAGTGAACTGCTCTGATCAAGACAATGATCCAAGGTAGTTCCAAAGTATCTGTGATCGAAAATATTATTTACCTCCAGAGAGAGAACAAATGAACAAACCAAAGCATATTGTTTTCATTTGCTTGCCACATGGTTAATATAAAAATGTGTTTTGCATTACTTCACATAATCATATTGTTTGCATTCTTGATGGATGGGGGAAGTATAGAAGAGAAAGAATTTACAATGCAAATTTTTTAAAATGTTTAAAAAAGATATGTAGGAGGAAAAAAGAATTTGCCAATTCTATAGAAGCTAAAGTGATTGACGACATAGTGAATAGCAATAAATTTAAGGCTCACAGGGTCCCTAGAAGAAAGACACAATAAAGAAAGAACTCTAATACTAGAATGTAGAAATCAATACAAGAAAACTGCCTAGAACTTCTGAATACTGTATAATTGAATAATCTGTTGCCCTAAAAAATAACTACATATCCTGGGAGCCCACTGACTTCCGGTCATTACATAATTTCTGTATACAGGGAATTTCCTATCATTAAATATTTCCTGTAGATAGGGAATAAATTGAGTGGGTGGTCCTACTTTTGCCTCTGGCCTTGTTGGAAAGCATGGCGGTGGTGAATGGGGATTCTGAAATGGCTGATCAGCCATGGGCACGTGGTCTTTTAATCCTTTACTTCATTTAGTTGGTGAAGAAGCTCTCGGTTTTTTTTAAGATAGTATTGATAATTTTTTTTTTAAGCCACATTTCTCCTGCCAAGGCTTTTCACCCACCCCAAATACCCTCTCAAACTCCAAACTCTCTTTGGAGCTGCCGCCTTTTTCTTTCCCTATTTTTTGCCTGGTCACTCTCCCTACTGGCCAGGCTATTTTTAGCCAGGGGACTCTTGGCAAAGAAGAGGTAAGCCACTTCTCTTGTCTATCTGCTTGAGCCCATGTTCCTCAGTTCCTCACTGCTGCTGATTCTGCTCCCTCTGCCTGCTAAATCACAGCAACTTGCTTCGACTCTTGCTCCTGCTGCCCACTCCAGCCTCCTGGGTTGTCCCAGCCATTGGCTCCTGATCTTCTTGATCCCTATAGCTGATCCTCCGGCCCCAGCCCAAGCCCCAGCCCCAGCTCCTGCTCCGGTACCAGACTGCAGGTAGCTGCAGCTCTATCTTCAGAACTCACAAACTTGGAGCCTCTCTCCAGGCAGCTGGTAAAAATCTAGGGTGTGCTTTCCTTAGGCAACAATTAGCCTCCCAACTCCCTCTCCACATGGCTGGGGAAATAAACATTTTACCTGAGGGGAGAAGGGGAAGAAAAGAAGGAAATTATGGAAAGAAGGAAGTTACTCTTCCAAACAGGCAGTAAATTGAAAGCCTGGCGTATTCTATGAAAGAGTAATACCTTGCCTATTTCAAATAGCTTCTACCTTTCATGAATACACTGATCCTTTAACTTATCTTGCCTGAGGTTCAGGGGAGAAATGCATCTCCCTACAAGTCTTTGACATTTGGGCCTTCCCAGTCTCAAAGATTCATCCAGTTTGAGATTCCTCAAACCTGTGTTCTCCCTCAATATGGGAAATTCCACAGTTCTGACAAAAGGAATCTGAATGGATAGAGAAAAGAACTTTAAAGAGACTGGAGGTGAAAAATTTAAGGCTCTTCAGATTCCATTATTTTATGAAAGTCTGTATTTTATTGTATTTTGCTGGTTGTCTGCTTTAAGATTTAATTCTATTGTTTTAAGTTCATATATTAATCTGATCAATACTATTCTGTTACACTGAATCATTTTAATCTACTGTGTTTTAATTATTAGATTTATTCTGTTACCTTTCCCCTATGACTACTAAACAAAATATTGTAAAATATTGTAAAAGCCCATAAACAGCTTCTCCCTCCTCCCCCATTTTGCATTTGTTAATTTTCACATAGATGACAGATGGATTAGACCTGGCTAACAACCTTTGGAGAATTTAATGAGCTAAGAATTGAAATGATAATTCTAAGGGTTCATAATAAGTAATTTTAATTAACTAGTGGTTTATGAATAGATGATTTTTTAATATTTATATTATAAAGAATACTGTATTAAAGGTAAAGGAACAAATAAATGTTCCTACCAAGTTGTTTCTATGAAGCAGGAAGCCAAAAAAGAGCTCCTGCAAAACACTTTAGTTTAATTTACTTCCACCAAAACAATCTAGATTTCTTGGTGATGTTCTAGACCCAAATAACTTTTATAATTTTTAATATATTTTCCAAGGTTGAAAGATTTGCTACATCCATAAAAATTGTGACAAATATCCATCAGTTCATAGAGGGTTTTTTTTTATGTCATAAGGCAACTTATGTGAAATATGATAGTGGATTTGTTTACTATTGTAATTAACTGGGCTGTGATGAATTTTCGGGGCTTTGGTACCTCTTTGAATGTGCATTATCTACTGTATTACTGTTTTTTTCTGAAAATCATTTGTACTCACACTTTGATTAAGTTAAAAAGGAAATGAATGTCATTTTTGTTGAGAAACCTTTGTATTCTACCTTTCCTTAGCTGACACAGTGTGTCAATGATTGTAATATATATTTTTTTTAATTTGAAACTTTTATTGTTTTTGCTTGCATGTGCAATATACTATTTCAGTTTTATTTTTTCTCTCCATTTTCTATATGAAGCATATGTCACCAATATTGTGATAATTAAAATGTTTGGGAGCAAGGGAAATATATGTATCAATTATGACCACTGAAATATGTTTTCTACTCTGTCTTGGTTTTATATAAATATAAGATGGTCGCCAGGGAATATATTCCCAATTTATGAATATGCCCAAGCCAACTGGGTCTTATAGAGAAATTTAATTTATAATACACTGATTAATCAATAGAAAAAGAAAGAAAGTAAGAAAGGAATAAGAATGAATAAATCAGTCAGTTGGTTTTATCACTCACCCAAGATTTCTCTAGGTAAGGCTTCTCATGCCAACCTCAGGCTCCACCTTCAAGGGAGCCTCCTTTCAAGAAATGTTTCCAGAGAATTCTCCTCCTTCAGAGCCAGCCTTCTCTTCCTGGTCCTCCCACAGAACAACCTCCTCAGTCCTCCTTCTGAGCCACCTCGCTCAGAGAAAAACCTCTCCTCCCCCTGTCCTATCTTTAAGGAAACCATCTAAGTTCCCTCCCCTCAGTTCTCACATCTATCAATCACTGTCAATGTCTCCCCTGTGCCAATGGTGGCTCTAGTTTAACCCAGGACCGCCCAGAGGTCTGTGGCTTTGCACATGTCTGTTGAAGGTCATATTCTCAAATAATTAAATCTTGATCTTTGCTGCAGCCCTTCCTAAATCCTGTTACTCTGAGTAGGGTGGAGATTGTAGTTTCCAAGACCTGGTTCTGTCATTCCAAGTATCTCTATTGTATCAATTCTAAAATCAATCATGACTCAAAGAACTTCCTGTTCTATGCTTAAGCATAGGTCAAAACCCTTTCCATTGGGTTTTGGGAGGAGAAGGATCCTCCCATGCCAAGGGGTTTCACATTCCAATAGAGTTCTTACTATCAGTAGGAAATTTTTTCCAAGTATGAAATTTCCCAATGGGGAAATTTCCAACATTCATAAGTCTAAGAAATTTTAAGGTTTACAGTATTGAGAAGAGTTTCTTTAAATTTTTTGATTTTTCAGTAATATAAGTTTAAAATACACTTGCCTTTATGTAAATGAATACCCAAAAAGCTTTAGACTATAAAAATGATGCTACTGATTGTTTAAAAAAAATTATGGGACTTTGCTTCATGATTCTGTCAGATTCCAGGATAAGGAAATGCAAAAAAGGCCATTGCACAGTACCAAAGCACAAAGCTACTTGCATAGTGCCAATTGATCCCAAGATCAAAAAGATCAAATCCATTCTATGTGGATTGCTGACATTCTGTGCAGAGTGCAAGGACTTGATCATGTGTAAGATTTGAGGTTGTGGCTTTTTAACATGTGTTAAATGCAGGACTTCCTTGAACCACACACTCTATATCAAAGACATGACATCAATTATTCAGGCTCCCATTTGCTCCTATAATCTAGTCCCTTTTCTCTCTTATAGTATGGCAACTTCCTGTAGTCTTGGTTGAAAATGGGTAAGTGAAATATTACTGCATTTTGTCCTACAGACTTAATTGGACCCTGATTCAAGGATCTGTTATAGGTTTATCTTCCTTTACTTAGAATTTTTACACAAAAGACTTTGATAGTCTATATTTCATTCAGAAGTTATCTTTTCTCTTTTATTTGGATTTTTTATACTTTTGATTTCTCTTGCCAATTGATTCATATACTTCATAACTCATCCATGCATCCCTAAGTGACCTCTGTGTTTTTCAACACCCTCTTTGGGGGGGAGGGGGGCGGGATGTATTATTCTAAAGTGCAACATTTAAATTCTTTTGAGAGTAATTTTAGGTTAAGAAAAATGCTACTTCTCCGAATCCAAAAAGTGAACTGTTTGGAGAAGGCACCACGAAGATGCCTGCACAGACCACACAGTGTATCAGAAGATCCAGAGTGAACGTGGTGAATTGAACTGGGTGGGGTTGAATGCATTGTTTTGTATGTATACTCTTATTCCAAAGGGGACTGCCCCCTAACTGGCTTTTTGTCAATGCACCTAGTAATCAATGGTTTTGTTCTCTTCTCCTCAAATTATTGTAATTTCAAAGTTGGTTATATTTACAAGATCCATTGGAGAGACTAGTCTTCCACAGATCTCAGGGGGTAATGTATAATTGAAAATGTTACCCTAAAAAAGAACTACATTTCTTGGGAGCCAACTGACTTTCTGTCACTACGTACTTCCTGTAGACAGGGGATAAATTGAGTGGGTTGTCCTACTTTTGCCTCTTTGATCCTATTGGTGAGCATGGTGGTGGTGAGTGGGGATTTTGAAATGGCTGATCAGCTATGGGCATGTGGTCTTTATTTTGTATCCTCTTTATTCCTTTACTTCATTTGATCTTTAATAAACCTCTTAAAATACAATATTTTATCATTAAGATTTAATTTTAATTTTACAATACACAGAACAAAACAACAATCAAAAGAATTCATATCCCTCCTGATTAGAAAAATGCAAATCACAACAACTCTGAGGTACCACCTCATGCCTAGTAGATTGGCCGATATGGCAACAAAGGAAAGTAATAAATGTTGTAGGGGATGTGGCAAAATTGGGACACTGATGCATTGCTGGTGGAGTTGTTAATTGATCCAACCATTTTGGAAGGCAATTTGGAATTATGCCCAAAGGGTTTTAAAAGACACATGCCCTTTGATCCAGCTATACTACTGCTGGGTTTGTGCCCTAAAAAGAAAGTGAAAAATGTTTGTACAAAAATATTTATAGCTGTGCTTTTTGTGGTGGTAAAAAATTGAAAAATAAGAGGGTTCCATCAATTAGGTAATGGCTGTCCAAACTGTGGTACATGATGGTGATGGAATACTATTGTGCTCTAAGGAATGATGAACTGCTTGATTTCTATATGAACTGGAAAGATTTTCATCAACTGATGTGAAGTGAAATGATAGGAATCAAGAGAACACTATACACAGTAACCGAAACATCGTGGGATGATCAACTGGAAT
The DNA here is from genome assembly GCF_027887165.1 of Monodelphis domestica. Classification (NCBI taxonomy): domain Eukaryota; kingdom Metazoa; phylum Chordata; class Mammalia; order Didelphimorphia; family Didelphidae; genus Monodelphis; species Monodelphis domestica. Next base: position 531,124,071 of record NC_077229.1, on the reverse strand, counting down.
AGACTTTGCTACGAGCAGCAATGCAATGATCCAGAACAGTTCCATGGGACTTACGAAGAAGAACGCTATCCGCATCTAGAAAAGAACTGTGGGAGTAAAACTGCAGAAGAAAACCACATGATGTGTCACTTAGTGACGTGGGTATATGATCTGGGGTTGTGGTTTAAAAAGATGACTACAGATGTGAATAATGTGGAAATAGGTTTTGAGTCATAAGACCTGTATAAACCAATGGAATTGCTTGTCAGCTCTGGGAGGGGGGATGAAAGAGGTAGAACACGAATCCTGTAAGCATGGAAAAATTAAATAACGTGGGAGAAACCCAAACAGTAACAACAAAATGAATTCATAGATTTCCTCCAGAAAAACCAACCAACCAAAAATGTGTAGTCCACACTGCAAGAAGCATAGTGGTCACATATAATCATTTCAATGACAAATAACAAACCTTACAAGGAACCAAGAGAAAGACCTTTAATAAGGTTAAACCAAAGGTATGGGGAGGTGATTCTTGTCATTCCAAAGAATGTTATTCTTATTAAGGGCAGTTAGGAGGAGTATTCATAGACAGAGGGCAAAGGGTATGATATAAAAAAACAAAATTAAGGCATGAGAAAGAGGAATGCATTGGGGGGAAGGAGAAGGGAATCATCTCACTTAAAATAGGCATGAAAGCACTTTTATAGTGGAGGGGAAGGTGGGGAAGGGAGGGAGGGAAACATGTGAGCCTGGTCCTCATTGTAATAGGTTCAATGAAGGAAGATCACACACAACAAGGTATAGAAATCTATCGCACCGTACAGGACGTTAGGAGGAGAAAGGGGCAAGGGTGGGGGAGCTTATAGAAAATAGGGTAAACTGGGGGAGGTGGTTGGTCAGAAACTAAACAGGAGGAAACAGGATGGACACAGTAAATAATGGTTCTAAATGTTTTTACAAGCCTCTCTGATGAAGGTCTCTTTCCTCAAATGCATAAATAAATGAGTTGAATATATAAGAATACAAGTAATTCAATTCCCCAGCTGATGAATGGTCAAAGGATATGAGCCAGCAGTTCTCAAAGTATTTAAAGCTCTCTTTAGTCACACACAAAATGCTCTCAATCATCAATAGATTTATTTATTTGGTGCAAATCAAGAAGAACTCTGAGGTGCCACCAGCGTTGGAGGGAATGTGGGAAACCTGAGCCCCAAAGGCACCATCGGAGGAAGTATACACGGATTCGATCGTCTGGTACCAAAGTATGTACCAAGAAACGGCAGCTTTTCTGTGGTAGAGGTGGGAAGGGAGGGCTACCTACGGCTGAGTAAGTCACGGTCTTGTGTGTTCATGTATGACGAGGAGCTCCAAGAATCCTGAGAAAGCCTACCCGAACTGAAGCAGAAGGAAATAAGCAGAACCAGGAGAGAGCGCCTCGTCCACAATGGCTGGGAGACGCTACGATGGACAATGGTGAAGAGTCGGCCACTCGATGATCCAAAACGAACCCAAAGGACTCGCCATCACGTGCCGCCCACGTCCAGGAAAGAAGAGCCGGTAGAACCGGACTCCGGAGCGAAGCAAACTTTCTTCATTTTCATTCTTCGTGTTTTAAATCTGAGCTCCTTTCCACAAAAGGGTTGACGTGGGGAAATGTTGTACATGACCGCACACGTGTAATCTGGGTGGCTGGGAGGGAGGGACGTCGGGGGAGATTTTGACACTCGGCATTTCTGGAAAATGTTGGACACTTTTCACGTGTAATTGGACAAAAACATTAAATTTAAATGAAAAAAGTGGGAAGAGACTTCCCAACTGTCCCATTATTTGGTTGAGGGTAAAACAGAGGTTCGTCAATCAGTGGGACGGATCTGGAGCCCAGAAGGCTCGGGTCTGGCAGGCACGAGACGGACACCCACAAGCAGCTCTCGATGGGTTTCGGACTCTGACGCCAAGGCCGCTTGCACGTAAAAATGGTCTGCTCGGTCTACTGACAGGAGAACTCGAAGGGGACCTCGTCAGGAGGCAGCGTGGCCAACGCTCATCCGGACAAAGTCGACGTGGTTTTGACAAACAAAACCAATGGAGCTTACCAGAGGCTGGAGCTGGATCTCTGCAGCACTGCCTTTGGACAAAGGCTTCCAGAATATGCACTTAATTGATAAATAATCAGAGGTTATGGAATGGCAGCTTAAAAAAAAGAAATTTAGTCTATCCATAGATAGATGGAAAAGTGTCTAAAGTCATGAATTATTAGAGAAATGCACTCAAAACAACCCACAATAGGCAAAATTGTGTTTAAAAAAGGAAAATGAATACTTGAGGAACCGTAGGAAGGAGGAAAAAAGACGTATTCAAGTACTTTTGGTGGGATTGTGAACGGGACAAAAACTCTCTTTCAAAACTTCTTATCACTGCCAAAGGGACTGAAGCACTCGAGCTCACAGTCCTCCTTGCCCAATCTGTTGCCAAGGCCTGCTGAATCTACCTTCACGACATCTCTTGGCCGAGCTCGCCCTTCTCCTCCGTCACTGCTACCAAACTGAGGCAGGCCCTCATCGCCTCATGCCTAGAATGTTTCACGATCTCACTGGCTCGTCTCGGGCTCAGCCTCTCCTCACTCCAGTGTATCTTCCAGTCACCTTCGAAAGTCATGTCGCCACTTCCCCTGCTCAGCCAGCTCCAGGGGCTCCCCATCACCTCCCGAATCAAATAGGACATTCTATTTGGGCTCGAAATTCTTCAAACTCCTCTCACCCCCCCCCCCCCAGTGTTCTTCCAGCTTACATCCAGGGTGGACTGACCCTCTTGCTGCTTCTTCACCTCCTAATGCTGGGGATTTTCACTGGTTGTCCCCCATTCACAGAATGCTCTTCCTCCAAATAGCTTCCTCTGGTCTTCTCTGGATTCCTCCAAGTCCCAGTTAAAATCTTACATTCTATAGGAAGCCCGTCCTAATCCCTCTCAGTGTTAGTATCTTCTCTCTATTGATTACTTTCAATTTATACTACAAATTGTTGCATCCAATTTAGGTTCTTTGCATGTTGTCTCCCCCATTGGACAGTGAACTCCTTGGGTCACCTTTCTTTGATTCTCCAATGTTTAGCACAATGCCTGGCAAACAATAGTCCTTTAACAATGATCATTGACTAATAACTCTGCAGGATCTACCTCTCCTTCTCCCTCTCCCCCCCACCCCCCCTCTCTCTCCCTTTCTCTCTCCCTCCTTCTCTCTGTCTCTCCTCCCCCCTCTCTCTGTCTCTCTCCCTCTCTCTCTCCTCTCTCTCTGTCTGTCTCTCTGTCTGTCTCTCCTCCCTCTCTCCTCCTCTCTGTCTCTGTCTCTCTGTCTCTCTCTCTCCTACTCTCTCTCTCTGTCTCTCTTTCCCTCTCTCTCTCTTGCTGTCTCTGTCTTTCTCTGTCTGTCTGTCTGTCTGTATCTGTCTCTGTCTCTCTGTCTCTCCCTTTCTCTCTAACTCCCTCTCTCTGTCTCTCTCTCTCCCTTTCTCTCTCCCTCCCTCTCTCTCTCCCTCTCTCTCTCCTCTCTCTCTGTCTCTGTATCTCTCTCTGTCTCTCCTCCCTCTCTCTCCCTCTCTCCTCCTCTCTCTGTCTCTCTCTCCTCTCTCTGTCTGTCTCTCTCAGTCTCCCTCTGTCTCTCCCTTTCTCTCTCCCTCCCTCCCTCTCTCCCTCTCTGTCTCCTTTCTCTCTTCTCTGTCTCTGTCTCTCTCCTCTGTCTCTCCTCCCTCTCTCCTCTTCTCTCTGTCTCTCTCCCTCTCTCTGTCTGTCTCTCTCAGTCTCCCTCTGTCTCTCCGTTTCTCTCTCCCTCCCTCCCTCCCTCTCTCTCTATCTCTCTCCCTCTCCTCTCTCTGTCTCTCCTCCCCCCCTCTCTCTGTCTCTCTCCCTCTCTCTTTCCTCTGTCTCTCTCTCTGTCTCTCTCTCTCTGTCTCTGTCTCTGTCTCCCCCACCCCATGGGGAAAAAACAAGAAACTCATCAACTGGAGAATGGCTAAACCTGGGAAGACTTGTATAAACTGGTGCAAAGTGAAGTGAGCCTAATTAGAAGGACAATAACGTTATAAAAACAAAGAACTGGGAAAGACTTGGGAACTCTGCTCAGCACAGCGGTCCAATACAATTAGTGTTGAAAACAGGCTGCCTACCTCCTAAAGAAAAGTGAGAGAGAGAGTACGGATCAGACACAATCTTTTGTGCAGGTCTAAACCAGGGGTTTGGTTTTTCTGGCTTTCTCAGGGCTGGCCGGAAGTGGGAATGGAGGAAGGGGGGAATATGGACACAAAAATAAAATAAACTTAAGAGTAAACATACGCATTCCTATGGTTAATAACATGGTATAGATGCAGCTAGAGGCAACACAGAAGTTAACTATGTGGACTGAAATCACTGTGAAAGTGCACACGGTGGTCTTGAAAAGCAATAAAGGGGATGACCAGGAGGTACTTCAAAAGAAGGGACTGCAGCAAGCCTCCAGGGTAAGCACAAGAAAAGAGATTGACAATAGTTCCACTGGCTGCCTATTGCCTCTAGCATAACATACAAACAGTGGGTGCTCAATAAATGCATGCTGAATGGCTGAATAGGGTTTGGGTTGTTTAAATACTGTTTGTAATTTGTATTCGTAACAGATCTCTCGATTTGTGGAGAAAGTGTCAATCTCCAGTGATGAGCAAGTTCTTCACAAGGAGTTCCACAAACCAATAAAATCACAGATTCAGTAAAAAATCAATAAAAATCATTCAAGGAGTAACGTACATGTTGATTAAGGAAGAAGGAAGTTTCTGTCAAATGTCCTCAAAAATGCATTTAAAAGAACTCTTTTGGAGGGTTTATGCCTATTGCTTAAAGTGTCCCCCGAGAAGGCGCTTATTAAGCATCGGGGAAGGGGCATTTTTCAAATCCCAGAATTCTCTCCATCATCAGAACTCTTTCTAGAGAAAATTCTGTCTGTCTCAGAGCTTTGGAACTTCGTTACAAACTCACACGCCAGTTGATTCAATTAAAAGTTGGGATGATTCCTGCGGGCAGCTACATGATCCTGACCCTGTTCAAGACGCACAACCCACCCTGCAGCAAACTAAAAAATGAACTGAAACGACCGAGGAATTCAGCAACAGGAGAAACCCCCAAATAAATCCACGTAAACGGCGGTCTTTCCGTGTGTTCAACAGAGCACAACAGGAAGCGCTGGAAAGACATATTTCACCGGAAATGGTCTCGGAGCAGCGTATCACGAGAAAGGCACGGAGAGCGCTAGATAAGCACAGAGAGCTTCCCTGGTCGTCAGGAGGCTCGGAAGAGCGCTGGGCCAGCAGCGGCCCACCAGACTGCCCCAGCGTCTGCCCAGAACACTCAGTGCAAGGCAGCCAAACAGAACGCCCCAAAGGTCAGGCCGACACAGCAAGGACAAATGGGCGAAAGGGTGGCGTGTTCGGCTTCAATCTCGGGACTGCCACGCCCGCACTTCCGCCGAGGCAGAAGAAAACGTCCCCAAAACTCATCCGCAGGACCAAGAAGGGGCCTCCTGGGGCAGGTTTCCAGCCACTCCACGGCTCGGCAAAGCCAGATCAAGCAGGCGATTTTATGGAACGAAACAATGTTTCTACCCAAACAAAACGAATGCAGTTAATCCTAGAGAGGAAAAAGCCCCGTAGCAGCGCGTTTCCTGATGACGGCCTCCCCACCAAGACTGGAGAAGGCTCCCACGGCTAAGACTACAGGCTGCTCTCCCGCAGGGAGCCAGCAAAGATGCCAAGAGATAAATCCAAGAATCGGAGAAACGGAGCCAAGAGCCGCGCCGAGGGCCCGCCTTCCACTCCAAAGACTAATGAGGTTGACCCAAAGTCAGGTGAAAATGGACGGCGTTGGTCCAGAAACATGCAGCGACTGGAGGCCCAGCTGGGTCTGTCTGTCAAACAGAGCCAGGAAGGGAGCAAAGCCCGAAGGGGCGGAGAGGGCGGGGCTGCCCCTCCCTGGGGCTGGCGGCTCTGTGGTCATCAGGCTCAGCCCGCGTTCCCAGCCCCAAAAGCTTCCTGCATTTCCCCTCCAGAACAGCCTTCACTGTAGAGCGTCTGAAGGAAGTGGCCACTTCTGTGTCATCCAATAAATACAAGCCAGCTACATCGTGCGTCCCCGACATTAGAACTTGGGTCTTGTTACACTAGTTGAGGAGGGCGGCGGAGTCGAGGCAGCAGAAGTCCAGCCTCTAACAGAACAGGACGCTCGGTGGGGACGGAAAGCCTCACCACAGGGCAGAGCCCCTGAACCCTCCTGCTGGACTCCACTTAAAAGGTACGCCCCCACCCAGCCTGAATTCTAGAACACCTGGGCTTAAGGGGAAGGAAGAAGAACCCCTCCCCCACCTACAGTGCTGACCCTCCAGCAGTGGCTGCTGGGCAAGGCCACTAGTCCAGAGGGAGTACCTTGCTGGCATAGCTGTGCCAGGCTCAGGGCACTGAACTCAGGCAGCAGGGAGGCAGCTGGAGGAGAAGCACAGAGCAGGCAACCTGACTGTAGCTGCCCAAACACTCCATCTTGGGCCCCCCCCCCTTTTCTGGAGGTTTCGGCCTCAGGGCACATCTAGCTCTACAGATCAACTCTGCCCTGGCTTAAGCTGGCTTCATCTTATCAATAGGGCAGATAAGAAGCCTTCAGAAGGCAGGGAAGCACAAGCTTCCACACTCCTCCCTCACCGACTGTTCTGAGAGCCTCTCTGGCTAAGCTCCAAGGGCGAGGGCAGCAACCACTACAGGCTACAAGGATAATGCTCCTTTTCAGCTGCTGTTGCCAGCTGGGGAAGTTCTGACCTCAGGGCTCATTCATACCATCAGCCTAGCCTGATCAATCAGCAGAGGAGAGAAGAAGCCCCTTCAGGACAGAACAGCCTAAACCCACAGATTCAGCAAATAAGGAGAGGACCAAGACTACAGGCAATTACAGGGAGGAAACAAGAAGAAAAAATATGAGTAAACAACAGAAAAAGAAAAAAAAGAAATTATAATCAACAGCTTCTATCCAGGTAATGAAAAAAGAGCAAATGGAACAGAGGAGGGACAAGGAACATGGAGCAAAAACACAGAAACTCCAGCAAACTGGACACAGGCTTTGGAAGAACTCAAAATATAATTCAAAAAACAATTAAGAGAGACTGAAGACAATTGGGAAAAGAACTTAGAGATAAGAAGTGAAGACACTGGCTTGAGAAAGAATTGGAGTTTTAAACAGATCTGAGACAGTGTCAATTTTAAATGTTGACAGTGTGTGTGGGAGGTGCAATGGTTTTTCTGTGACAGTTATGCCCTCTGGGTGTGGCCGTTACTCTCTCTCAGAGTGCTGGGAGGAGGTGACATCTTCTTTTCTCTCCTCACTGTCAGAGGTAGAAGGAAAGGAGGGAAAAAACCTGAAGGAGCAAAGTGATTTCCTTTTCGAAGTTGGGAAACACTATTGACTGTCTATTGCTGTTTCATAGATTGTTTTATCTCTGAGAAGACCAAAGAAAAACTCAGTCTTTGGTTTGGACTCTGAGTCTTCTTGGTTCTTGCTGAGGCTCAACCAGGTAGCCTTTCTTATTTTTATTACTTGGAGACAAAGTTAAGAATTATATACTACTTATAAGAATAATAGTGAAAATTTGTGTTAGTCAGATTAGGAAGTATCAGTGTAGCCTGTGGAAACAGGAGAAACGGTTCATTGTGGAACCAGGGAGTTTTATTTGGGGGCGTTTTTTATCCTTATATTCTCAATAAAAGTTTATTTTTATATAACAAGAGTCTCCTTGCACCCGGCCCTGAAGAGTTCACTCATGAGCTTCACTTCAATTATATAAACTGAAGATACTTTGTAAGCACAACAAGCAGAGTATCTGATCAGTTCATATCCATAATCAATTCATTGCTTATTATTTTTACAGACCTGATCATAGGGCCAGGGCATGCGATTTTCTATTATCAACCAAGAAATCAAGGAAGGATTGAGAGAATGATAGACCACCTCCTCATTAGCTATTTACAAATTAACAATTTCTACAATAAAAACAATATTTTGAATAAAAAGTTTCAAAAGACTATTCAAAAAATATAATCAAGGGAATATTTAACCATGATTCCAAAGCATAGATTATATATATATATATATGTATATATATATATATATATATATAAATGTTCAATCACTATTAAATTGTAGAGAGGAAAAGAAGAAAAAAACATACAAGTGTTTCTCAGAAATATCATGATAGCCAGGAATTTATCTAGTACTTGTATTTATAAAATGGGTGCACATTTATTTACTTTTTCTAAGTAAATTAACTAATCCAATGACTGGATTATTTAAATGCTGAAATAAATGACTAGGAAAACGCACTAGAAAAATTTGAACTATAAAGCTATTCCAATGATTGCGCAACTTCCAAATTCAAGGTTTCCTCTTTCTCTCAAGAAGGGCCACCCTTACTCTAAGCCATTCTTTTCCCATGCTTTACTCCTCTTCATTTCTAGAAGGCCGTCTCCTATGGGAATGCAGCAAAAAGCACACCATTCTCTTGGAAATGTAAGCATTATCAAGGGAATTGTGAGGAAGGCAGAGCCCAAATGAGCCAATGGTGGCAAATGTCCTCGATATATTCCTGGCGAGAGGATCACACCATAGAAAGGGATCTCCCCCTCCGCTGCTGAAAAAACTTTGACGTGATCAAAATTTCAGTCAAAAGAGCTTCCACATAAGCAAACCCTGAGCATCTATTTTTAAAATAATGCGTTCAGGGCTCCTCTCTTAGTTGAATGATTATTTCCGTGGAAGGTGGATTTCCTCACATGCATCATTTCTCGCCGCTTACACGGAGAATTACAACAAATGACGACGCATTCACAATTCCTCCGTCTATTCTGTTATCACTTCTTAGCTAGTAGGAAAAGGGGCTGCTATACACACTGCTTGGATGGGGAATTCTTGTCCTCAATGGCTCCCGAGGGGGGTGTCCAGAAACGGCAATCTCTGGGGCACACGTCATGGAAATGTTCACCGCTCATTTGCAGAAACTGCCCGTCTTCCCACAAGCCCCGAGCCGCGGACTAATGACCTCTCTTCTCACTTTGACCACTCCTCCAGGGTGAGGCCGGAGTCTCAGGGGCTTGGATGGGCTGTGGAGCACGTTCTTTTGAGCGCTCTTTACTCATTCCCTGTGACCGCTGACCCCGAGGCATGGCTGGTCCTGTCTATGAACCCACACACACATTACTTATTGTGAATTTTTCTTTAGTTGTTCCAGGGGTGTGCAGGCGCCATCTGGGCTTTTCTTGGCAGAGACACTGGGGCAAAGGGGGTTACGTGACTTGCCCAGGGTCACACAGCTTCACGTCCGAGGCCCCATCGCGGCTCCGGTCACCTGACTCCAGGCCCAGCGTTCCATCCCATATTTCTGGGATCCCAGGCCCCATCAGAGGGCGTGGATACAAAGATTTCCACGTCACCCCCCGCCGGCCACTTCTCTACTCATCCTACGTATGTTCATACCGTCCGCATAATTCAGCTTCAAGTCATCGATTTACATTTTTTTCTTTTCTTTTCTCTATTTCTTGTTTAATTAAGAATATGCTTCTTGGGGGCAACCAGGAAATTTAATACACAGAGAGTAAGGCCTGAAGGTGAGAGATCCTGGATTCAAATCTGGCCTCACACACTTCAACTGCCTAGCTTACTCTTCTTCTGCCTTGGAATCCATACTAATACTAATACTAATACAACCAATACTAATATTGACTCTAAAACAGAAGGTATATTTTTTAAAAACTCTTACCTTCCGCATTAGTCATTACTAGGTGTTGGCTTCAAGGCAGAAGAGTGGTCAGGGCTAGGCAATGGGGGTCAAGTGACTTGCCCAGGGTCACACAGTTGGGAAGTGTCTGAGGCCAGATTTGAACCCAGGACCTTCCATCCCTAGGCCTGACTCTCACTCCATTGAGTGTGCACATCCAGCTGCCCCTAGAAGGTACATTTTTAAAAATATAAATGTACTTCTTACCCACAGCTAGGAGAGGCACATGATGAGTTGTTTCTCTTGTTTTTTAAATCATGATTTTTGAAGCTGGCCTAACCTAAATTCTGCCAGGAGTGTTCCAGGATTTTTAGCAACTTTCATTAAACAGAGTTTTCCCCTGGGCACCTTATTTTTTCTGTTTTGTTGAATTGTATTGCTCCTGGAGCTCTCTTATCTAGTTTGATCTCTTTCTTAGCCAGGACTGGATGGCTTTGATGACGGCCGATTGACAAAATAGTTTCACTTCTCCGCGTGTTAGTCCCTCTTCATTCTTACGTCTTTTCATCATTCCTCTCAACGTTCCAGATAGTTTGCTTTTCTAAATGAACTTTGGTATTATTTTTTCAAGCTTTAAAAAGCATCCTCTCGATAATTTGGTTAATATGGCATTAAAAGAATAAGCTAATTTCGGTAGTATTGTCATTTTTATTGTGTCGGCTGAGAAGACGGATTTGCTAAAGATGCAAGAAATGTACAGGAACAGGGCGAAGCAAGAGAAGAGGCATGGACTGTGGAATGAGAGGAGGAACTCTGGGAGGGACCCTTGCAGAGAAGGCGGTTTGGTTTGCTTTTGAACTCTTTGAGGAGAAGGAGCTCCGAACCTTTTTCCTGGTCTTCCCAGCATTATCCTGAGCCAACGTGATCTTCAGGGAAGATCTTCGATATTTATTTCTGCTTCTGTCCCTGGATTCCTGAGCCTCTACAAGTGTGTGGACTCCGTGATGGAGCAGGCCACCCGAGGGGTTCACCTGATTGTGCCTGTTCTGAGCCAGCAGTGAATCTTTCCACCTGGAACTGCTAACATCCGAGAGACGTTCTAGGGCTGGCCAGTAAAAAGATACCACCTAGTGTAGAGAGGAGTTTCAGGGAGGGCAGAAGACACTGGGGAATAGACTGGGATTCCAATTACCCTCTTTCTTGAGCCAAATTCCTCTTCTTTCACTCTTCGAAACCGTTTATAATAGCAGTCAGAGTACAAGAAGGGGAGCCAGGATCCACTCTGATCGAGCCGGGTCTCAGTCACCTGCCACTCCCTTCTTCCTAAGCAAGTCTGTGTCGGGACAGTCACACCTCAGGCCACTGAGAAAAGCCACCTTCTCTCCTTGAAGCGTTCCGTCCTTCATGCCGCAGCTGCTCCAAATCGCTGGCCGTGAGCAGAGAAGCGTCCATCTTTAATCTCGGTCCAGTAGCCTGGTCGAGCCAGACCCAGGCCGCCAGTTCCGCTATCCCACAGGGCATCTCTCCTTTACGTCAAGAAACCTTCCTGGCCACCAGACACCTTGCAGAGACTTCTTGGTTTACTCTCTGACTGCTCACTACGGAGGAGCAGCGAGACGTCCGCTCTGAGCTCTGACTTGAGGGAAGGCAGCCTGTGAGGCCGCCTTCATCTGTCAGGGCCTTCCCAAGGCCCTTGTAACAGGCCCCAGCTGTCTTGGTTGTTCCTGAGCTCTTTAAGGGATGCTTGATCGAGCGGAATCTCTTCAGGGTTTGGTGTGCTTCGTGAAGCCCATTCCCAGAGTTTACATGAAATTCCTGTCAGCACTTCCTGGGTTATTAGTGTGCGGAAATGCCGTTTTCTTTTGTTGGTGACCCGCGTTGAGTGTGGCTCCTAGCAAGGGCCCAGAGCTAGGGCTGAGGCCACCTCGGAGTCCAAGTCCTCCCGACTCTCTCTGCTGTGCGCGAGCTGCCCCATTGCTGCTTACTCCGGAGGCTTTATTCCATAGGCTAGAGCAGTGCCAAGGCGACTAGGTGTCTCAGGTACTATAACTGCCGATTGCCTTCTCCAAGAAAATCACCAGATCGGCAGTTTTCTTTCTTGTTTCACTTCTCTCTGTCTCCGCACTGCCTTTCCCCTTTCTTACTGCTGTTGCGAACGCTTCCAGGACTCAATCAAAGAGGAGTGGGAAGAGCAGGGATTCTTGATCCATTCTTGGATTTCCTGGAAAAGGTTCTGGCACAGCCCAATCCCCTTTGCTCGGACATATATGCTTTTATGACGTGAAAAGGGGCCCGCTGCCGATCTTTTGAAGGGGTCTTAGCACAAAAGAGTGTCCGATTTGGTCAAAGGCCTTTTCTAAATTGTTTGAGATGAGCTTCTGTTTGGGGATGTTTGGGCTTTTATTAGGCTTTTATTTTCCTACTGTGGGACCAGACTTCTGTCCTGAGTACAAATCCCACGTGATCACAGAAGAATGATTTCTTGGATAAACCGCTGTCGTCTTTTGGACTGAATTTTAATGAGAATTTTCAAGTCAACATTAATCGATGCAATGAGCCAGTCGTGTTCTTTGGGATCTTAGCTTTTCGTGGTATGGAGTACTAGAGGTAGACATCACCTTACTTTGCTCCACTTTACTGCACTTCGCAGGTAGTGCACTCTTTACAAACTGGAAGTGCTGAGTGAGTCTGTCAGTAGCCTTTTTGGTAGCTGTGTCACATACTGGCAATTCTCACGATTCTTCAGGCCTTTTCATTATTATTATATCTGTTAATGATGATTTGGGGAAAGTATCTTTAATGTTGCTCCCCAGTCTCTTTCCCTTTCCTGAGGCCTCCCTAATCAATGAAACACACTCATAAAAAAATCCTGCACTGGTCTGAAAGAAAGACTCTATCAATGCAGCCAACCTCCTTGTCTTATTTTAAGAAATTACCACAGCCACTCCCGTGTTTAGCAATCACTATCTTGATTAGTTAGCAGCCATCATCATTGTGGGAAGACTCTCCACCAGCAAAAAGATTGATTCACTGAAGGCTCAGGTTATAAGGTTAGAATTTGTTAAAGCAATGAGGTATCTTTTTAAAAAATTAATAAATGAATTATTTAAGACTATTTTCCCCCCTTCCAGAGCCTATAAGCAATTCCACTGGGTTTACATATATCATTGTTCAGAACCTATTTCCATACAATTAATATTTGCAACAGAGTAATCATTTAAAGCTAACATCCCCATCAAACCATGTGACCAATCCTATGTTTTCCTTCTGTGTTTCTACTCCCTCAGTTCTTTCTCTGGATGCGGATACATTCTTTCTCTCAAATCACTCAGATTGTCCTGGATCATTGCATTGCTGCTAGTAACAGTCGGTTACATTTGATCGTGCTACAATGTATCCGTCTCTGTGTACAAAGTTCTCCTGGTTCTGCTCCTTTCACTCTGCATCACTTCCTGGAGGTTGTTCCAGTTCACATGGAAGCCCTCCAGTTCATTATTCCTTTGAGCACAACAGTAAACCATCCCCAGCAGACACCATGATGTGTTCAGCCATTCTCCAATCGAAGGGCAGCCCCTCATTTTCTAATTTTTTGCCACCACAAAGTGTGGCTATGAATACACAAAGCAGACAATGGTGTAGTATAGTATAAGCATAATTTTCATATGCATTTGGAAAACCAAAAAAATTTTGACTCAATTTATTGCAAAATTTGCTTTATAATGAACGTTAGTCTACAACTGAACTTGCAATATATCCAAGGTATACCTGTGTATTTATCTCATAAAAGGATTTTGATAAGGTTCTTTCTCAATTTTTGAGAATAATTTGTGAAGTATGGGTACTGTTCTTTAAAATTTTGATAGAATTTTCCCACGAATCAGACAAGTCCACAGTTTCTCCTACTAGGGTTTCGGGTAGATCCTCAACAGCTAATTTATTTGTTTTTCTGAGATTAAGTTATTTAAGATGTTTATCTTGTCTTCTGATAGTTTAGGCATTTTATATATTTTTAAGGTATACCTCTATTTCTTTTGGGTTCTCAATTTTGTTAGTTTATAACATAACATGTTCTGATTCCTTTTATTTCTTTTGGCTTTGCTATGATTTCACCTTGCTAACTTACTATTTTATTGATTTGATTTTCTGCTCTCTTCTTTTTAATCAAATTAGCTAAAGGTATATGAATTTTATTAATCTTTTCAAAAATCAGCTTTTAGTTTTATTAATCATTTCTATGGGTTTTTTCCTGTTTCCAATTGTTTCCTCATTATAATTTTCTTTTACATAATTTTAGATTATTTCTATTCATTAGCACACCTATTATTTAAGATTTTAAATTTACATTTCTTGTGGTCCCTGAACCAATTTCTAGTTTTGATTTATTAATTTATTTTTAAACCCATGTCTTCTGTCTTAGAGTCAATATTGTGTTTTGGTTCTAAGGAAGAAAGATAAGGGCTAGGCAATGAGGATTAAGTGACTTGCCCAGGATCACACTGCTAGGAAGAGTCAGAGGCTAGATTTGAATCCAGGGCCTCCTATCTCTGGACCTGGTTCTCAATCCACTGAGACACAGAGGTGCTCCCAGTTTCTAGTTTTATTGCATTATGATCTATTAAGAATTCTGATTATTTCTGCCTTTTTAACATTTGTTTGCAATATCTGTGTCTTGGTACATGGTCCATTTTTGCCAAAATTCGGTGTGAGAGGGAAGCATATGAAAGTCTCCTGTCCCTACTGAATTACTATGTACATCTTCTTGAAACTCAGATGCTTTCTTTATGAACTGGATTCTAGTTAATTTGGGATATATACATTTGTTACTTCTATTGTTTTATTCTTTATGGTATCTTTAAACATAATAGTTTCCTTGTTTATCCTATCTATTTTTCTGAACTTTTTTTTTGTTTGGGCAATATGGTTACAGCTCCTCTTTTTCAATCTTGATGGACAGTAATTTTTGCCCCATCCTCTATTTTATTTTGTGTATATCTTTATAAAATGTGTTTCTTGAGGACTTCTGGTTAAGATGGCGGCTTAGAGAAAGCTAAAGCTCAGATCTCCGGAAAACCCTTCCCGACCGATCTCAAACTAGAAGCTCCTAAGGCACCGAAATTCAAAACGATCAACAGCACAGACCCTGGGAACCCTCCTCCTGGACCTGGACCCGGTTCAAAAGGTACGGCTCCCCTTAAAAGCCAGAACCCGAGATCCCTCGGACCTCAGGGGTAGGAGCGCAGAGTCCAAGGCTCCCGGAAGCGGCAGCCGCGCCGGGCTCAGAGAGCAGGGTCTGAGGAACAACAACCCTCAGGGTCTTCTACCCAAGTCCCAGTCCGGGTGAAAGTTACTGCCTGGGGCTCCGGCTGCAGAGAGCCAGTCGGTCCGGGTGAAAGTTACTGCCTGGGGCCTCCGCTGCAGAGAGCTGGTCAAAACAACAGCAACCCTCAGGGCGGGCAAGACAGCCTCACAGGCTGGATCCTGCTATCCAAGTCTCAGTGAAAGTCTGTGCTCTCGGAGCTTGGGGAAGCGGCAGCCCATCCCCCCGCAGGCCGACGAAACAGCCTCACGGCCAGGGATTCTGAAGGCAACTTCTGGAAATCGAGCCAGGGGGAGAGTGTGGCCTCGTGGTCCGACCCTTCCATTCCAGTTCCAGTGAGGCATATTCAGTTTAACCCAGGGAACGCTCATAGAACCAACATCTTCCCAGGACTAAAGCCTCTGACCACCAGACAAAGACAAGAAAAGCCAATCCTCCACGTTCAGAGATGACAAACTCCACAGAAGCACAGAAGCCCCAAAATACCAAGAAAAATAAGAAGAAAGGGGCGACTCTGGACACATTCTATGG
Source organism: Monodelphis domestica (assembly GCF_027887165.1). Classification (NCBI taxonomy): domain Eukaryota; kingdom Metazoa; phylum Chordata; class Mammalia; order Didelphimorphia; family Didelphidae; genus Monodelphis; species Monodelphis domestica. The sequence goes on along the minus strand of NC_077229.1, from coordinate 531,108,481 downwards.
AGCCAAAATACAAAATACAGAGCAGATAGAAGAAGATATACAAGAAAATTCTCCAAAATCTTCCAAAGGAAATAGAAACTCTCCACAAACCCATGAAGAATTTGAATCAGAAAGGACCAAAAAGATGGAAGCCCTCTGGGAGGAAAAGTGGGAAATGATGCAAAAGAAATTCACGCATCTACAAAACCAGTTTGACCAAACTGTAAAAGAAAACCAGGCTTTAAAGCAAGAACTAATAAAGCAAAGCCAAAACACCAAGAAATTAGAAGAGAACATAAAATATCTCACCGACAAGGTGATAGATCTGGAAAACAGGGGGAGAAGAGAAAATTTAAGAATAATTGGACTCCCAGAAAAGCCAGAAATAAACACCAAACTGGACATGGTGATACAAGATTTAATCAAAGAAAATTGCCCAGAGATTCTAGAACAAGGGGGCAATACAGCCACTGACAGAGCTCACAGAACACCTTCTACACTAAACCCCCAAAAGACAACTCCCAGGAATGTAATTGCCAAATTCCAAAGCTATCAAACAAAAGAAAAAATCCTACAGGAAGCCAGAAAAAGACAATTTAGATATAAAGGAATGCCAATCAGGGTCACACAAGACCTTGCAAGTTCTACTCTGAATGATCGTAAGGCATGGAACATGATCTTCAGAAAGGCAAGAGAGCTGGGTCTCCAACCAAGAATCAGCTACCCAGCAAAACTGACTATATACTTCCAAGGGAAAGTATGGGCATTCAACAAAATAGAAGACTTCCAACTTTTTGCAAAGAAAAGACCAGAGCTCTGTGGAAAGTTTGATACCGAAAATCAAAGAGCAAGGAATACCTGAAAAGGTAAATATTAAGGAAAGGGGAAAAATGTTATCTTCTTTTACTCAAACTCTCTTCTATAAGGACTACATTTATATCAACCTATGTATACTAATATGTGGGGAAAATGTAATGTATAAATAGGGGGTAAAGAAAGACCAAATAGAATAATGGTTCTCACACAAAGATTCACAGGGGAAGGGGAGGGGAAGAAAACTCCTATAAGAAGGAGAGGAAGAGAGGGGGTGGGGGGTTACTTAAACCTCAATCTCAGGGAAATCAACTCTGAGAGGGAAAAACATCCAGATCCATTGGGATCTTGAATTCTATCTTACCCAACAAGGGTAAGGAGAAGGGAAAACCAAGGGGGGGGAGGGGGAGAGGGAGAACAAAAAGGGAGGGAAAGAGAGGGGGGAGGGGGAGGGAACAAAAAGGGAGGGACTAAAAAGGGAAACATCAAGGGAGGGGACAAGGGGGACTGATTCAAAGTAAATCACTGGACTAAAAGGTAGAGCCGAAGAAGAAAAGGTTAGAATTAGGGAAGGCAATCAAAATGCCAGGGAGTCCACAAATGACAATCATAACTTTGAACGTGAATGGGATGAACTCACCCATAAAACGTAGACGAATAGCAGAATGGATTAGAATCCAAAACCCTACCATATGTTGTCTTCAAGAAACACACATGAGGCGGGTTGACACCCACAAGGTCAGAATTAAAGGATGGAGTAAGACCTTCTGGGCCTCAACTGATAGAAAGAAGGCAGGAGTGGTAATCATGATATCTGATAAAGCCAATGCAAAAATATAAAATGTGTTTCTTATAAGCAATAGATTCCAGGGTTTTCTATTTTTACCAAATCTGTCACTTTTTTGGTTTTAATTAGTCTATTATTTAATATATTCACATTTAAAGTTGTGAATTAGGTTTACATTTTGCTTTCTCTAAAATCTTTTTTTCACTCATAATTTTCCCCCTCATCTGCTGTGAACAAAGTATTGTGCTCCTTCAATTATGCTTAACTTTTTTTTTAAGGTGACCCTGTTCCCACTGGTTTTCTTCCCTTCAACACTGATCCATCTTTTCCTTGGTAAACCTTTCCATTTAGGGTTGTGTTGATCAGTTCTCTTCTGCTTTTATCTTACTAATATTTTTTGTCCGCCTTTTGCCCTCAATAAGCCATATATATTCCCCCTTCCTCTTCTCTTCATCTCCACAGAAAATTTTTCTACCACTTTTGAAAAACACCTTTCCGCCCTTCATTTTCTATCTTTTCTTTATGTTTACTTTAGATTCTCATCCATGACCCTCAGAATGATCTGTTCCCTGTTTTCTCTACAATCCTCATACATCCAAGCTCCTGAGGTATCCATTCTCAGCTGTGCCTTCTGGGCATTTTCTGCCACTACCTGGAAAGGCTTAGCCAGTGGGTTCCTCTTTTCTATCGTGCTTCAATCTCAGAACAAGACCAATCATGGCAAGCGTACTTCCCAGTCTTCCCTAGTGATCCATACCCTCCCGTCTGGTACTGTGGCCCCCCAGAAGCAGCATTCGCTTTGGGCTCCTTTCACTAGGTTCTCCTCAGGACATTCTCTGTTCATCTCTTCACTGATGCTTCTCCCAGATTTCCACCTTCACTCCTCTTGGTGTACAGATAGAAAGAAGCCTCTCACGGAAGTTCTTCTGCCCCTGCGGATGCTAGTGCATTCTCTGCTTCAGCATTTCTTTTGTTTGAGGTATTCAAGAATACAAATAATCTCTCCAGTTCTTGGGGTTTTCCGTCTAGAAAGGTTTCAGACTTAGATACTGCCCACCCACCTTCTGTGCTGTAGGCTAGGCTAGGACTTGTAGGGTAGGTCCCCCTCGGGTGGGTCCTAAGCTCCAGGGCTCTCTGGAACGCATACTTTCATGCCATCCTTTTTCCAGTAGGTGCTAAATAGTCCATTTCCTTTCCTTTGTATTTCCAAGTCTTTCTCCTGGTGGCTGCAGAATTCGTGGTGTCTGAATTGAACTGTTAGATTTAACCAGGGTTTGGTTTGGAGTTTGCAATCTTGGGCTTTTTCTGGAGGCAATTTGTGAATACTTCCTATTGGATTTTCGTATTCTTCTACATTTAGAAGTTTTGAGCCATTCTCTTTTATTATTTCCTTCGTGATAATTTTAAGGTTTTCTGTCTTGTGTTCCTCTGGGATCCTTACGTTGTCCACATGCAGACTCTCCTGGAGATTCTTAGGTTTTAAATTCTGTTCTTGTTTCTCTTTCCAAAGCTCAAGAACAGCAGATTGTCTTTCCAGGTTTTCCTAAACTTCTACTGGATCTTCTGTGCCATCAAATGGTGGATCATTTTACTTCATTCTGCAGAACTGACTCACAGATGCATGAGCTTGTTAGTTGGTCAGGATGACATAACTCCTTCTTTCATTATTTTTTCCTGATGATTTATGTATATGTTCCAGGTCTCTGTGATTTCTTCTAGGTCCTAAAAGCTTTGAAACTTTTAGTGTCCTTGCCAAGACAAACTCGGGAATTATGTGAACCCAACTACAAAACACTTTTCACACAATTAAAACTAGATCTAAACAATTGGAAAAACTTTCATTGCTGCTGTGTAGGATGAGCTAACAATAATAAAAATGACAATTCGACCCAAATTAATCTACTTAATCAGCGTCATTTCTATCAAACTACCAGAAAACTTTTTTATAGAATTAGAAAAATAACAAAATTCATATGGAAGAACACAAGACCAAGAATATCAAGGGAACGACTGAAGAACAAAAGGAAGGACGGGGACCTGGTAGATCAGATCTTAAGCAGTACAACAAAGCAGCGGTCATCAAAACAACACGGTGCTGGCCAAGTGACTGAAGGGTGAAGCAACTGAGTAGGGATAATGACCTCAGCAAGATGAATGTTCAAGAAACCCGAAGATCCCAGCTGGTGGGACAAGAACCAAATTGGAAAATCGCATGGGAGAGACTAAGTTTAGATCAACATCTCACACCTTATACCAAGATCAATTCATAATGGGTAAATGACGAATATAAAGAGGGAAATTGTTAGTAAAATATCTGTCAGATCTGTGGGAAAGAAAAGAATTTAAGACCAAGTACGAGAGAGAGAGAACATTATGAAATGTAAAATGAATAATTTTGATGACATTAAATTAAAACGGTTTTGTACAAACAAAACCAATGCAACCAAATTTAGAAGGGAAGCAACAAATTGGGAAAAAGATTTCATGCCAAAAACCTCTGACATGGGTCTGATTTCTCACACTGATATGGAGCTACGTCAAGTGTACCAAAAATCAAGCCATTCCCCAATTGGCAAATGGTCAAGTGCCACGAATAGGCCGTTTTCAGAAAAAGAAAGCCCATGAAATTCCTGGTGTCCGGCCCTCCCGCCCAGCTCTTCCTTCCCTGGTTGCTCGTGTGTGACTCCCTCCCTGTTGACTGTCCTTTCCTCGGGGGCCAGGCAAAGGCGTCTCAACCTCCTCCTAGACTGGGGCCATTCGCAGTCAGCAGCTCACTCCTGGGGAGTCGGATTAATGAGCTCTTCCCTCCGGCCTGACCCAGGCGGGGCTGTGCAGGTCTACCTGGACACCCCGGGTCCTGGCTGGCTTCTTTGGCCCAGGACAGCAGCGCAGCTCCCCGAACAGGCAGCGGAGACTTTCGGGCAGTTCAGAGCTTGGCCGTAGCGATGCTTCCAAGTTGTCCTTCCCAGCAGGCTCTTGTTCCTGAGGGTCTCGGACCCACCCGGCCCTCCAGGCCTGAGGAAACCCCCACGATGCGCAGCCGGGGGCTCCCCAGCACTGCCACGGGAGGGGCCTGGATGGAAGCGAGCCGGCGCCACTCCCGCCAATGGTGGGGTGGGGAGGGGGCTGAGAAGACATCAAGGCCCCTTCTGGATTCTTGTTGTCCTAGCCCAGGGGAAGGGAAGTGCTTTCTCTTTAGCTCCTAATCTACCTTCCAGAGAGCTGCAAAGAACAAGTCTGCCATCTTGCTGCTCACGTGACCCAGCAGGGAAACAAGCAAATATCAGAGGAAAAAGAATATTTATGGGAAGAAACCCACATTAGAGACAGCAGGGCTCCCCAGACTCTGCCCAGGGGTCTGGTCACTGTCCCTCGGACCGCTGGAGGGCCGGACGGTGAAAAAGACTGAACAAACCTGTGGACATTGTGCGGGACGGCGGAGGCTGCCGCGCTGGCTGGGGTGGGCCTGTCGCACCTTGCACAGCCCCATCCCCGCCACCACCATGCCGGGCAGCCGTACACCCAGGGCAGAATCCAGCACTGCCACCACCATACTGGGCAGCCGTACACCCAGGGCGGAATCCAGCACTGCCACCACCGTGCCGGGCAGCCGTACACACAGGGCGGAATCCAGCACTGCCACCACCGTGCCGGGCAGCCGTACACACAGGGCGGAATCCAGCACTGCCACCACCATACTGGGCAGCAGTACACCCAGGGCGGAATCCAGCACTGCCACCACCGTGCCGGGCAGCTGTACACACAGGGCGGAATCCAGCACTGCCACCACCATACTGGGCAGCCGTACACCCAGGGCGGAATCCAGCACTGCCACCACCGAGCCGGGCAGCTGTACACACAGGGCGGAATCCAGCACTGCCACCACCGAGCCGGGCAGCTGTACACACAGGGCGGAATCCAGCACTGCCACCACCGTGCCGGGCAGCAGTACACCCAGGGCGGAATCCAGCACTGCCACCACCGTGCCGGGCAGCCGTACACACAGGGCGGAATCCAGCACTGCCACCACCATACTGGGCAGCAGTACACCCAGGGCGGAATCCAGCACTGCCACCACCGTGCCAGGCAGCAGTACACCCAGGGCGGAATCCAGCACTGCCACCACCATACTGGGCAGCAGTACACCCAGGGCGGAATCCAGCACTGCCACCACCATACTGGGCAGCCATACACCCAGGGCGGAATCCAGCACTGCCACCACCATACTGGGCAGCAGTACACCCAGGGCGGAATCCAGCACTGCCACCACCGTGCCAGGCAGCAGTACACCCAGGGCGGAATCCAGCACTGCCACCACCATACTGGGCAGCAGTACACCCAGGGCGGAATCCAGCACTGCCACCACCATACTGGGCAGCCATACACCCAGGGCGGAATCCAGCACTGCCACCACTGTGCCGGGCAGCAGTACACCCAGGGCGGAATCCAGCACTGCCACCACTGTACTGGGCAGCCATATACCCAGGGCGGAATCCAGCACTGCCACCACCATACTGGGCAGCCATACACCCAGGGCAGAATCCAGCACTGCCACCACCATACTGGGCAGCCGTACACCCAGGGCGGAATCCAGCACTGCCACCACTGTGCCGGGCAGCAGTACACCCAGGGCGGAATCCAGCACTGCCACCACCATACTGGGCAGCCATACACCCAGGGCGGAATCCAGCACTGCCACCACTGTGCCGGGCAGCAGTACACCCAGGGCGGAATCCAGCACTGCCACCACCGAGCCGGGCAGCAGTACACCCAGGGCGGAATCCAGCACTGCCACCACCATACTGGGCAGCCGTACACCCAGGGCAGAATCCAGCACTGCCACCACCATACTGGGCAGCAGTACACACAGGGCGGAATCCAGCACTGCCACCACCGAGCCGGGCAGCTGTACACACAGGGCGGAATCCAGCACTGCCACCACCGTGCCGGGCAGCAGTACACCCAGGGCGGAATCCAGCACTGCCACCACCGTGCCGGGCAGCAGTACACCCAGGGCGGAATCCAGCACTGCCACCACCATACTGGGCAGCAGTACACCCAGGGCGGAATCCAGCACGGCCACCACCATACTGGGCAGCAGTACACCCAGGGCGGAATCCAGCACTGCCACCACCGTGCCGGGCAGCCGTACACACAGGGCGGAATCCAGCACTGCCACCACCATACTGGGCAGCAGTACACCCAGGGCGGAATCCAGCACTGCCACCACCGTGCCAGGCAGCAGTACACCCAGGGCGGAATCCAGCACTGCCACCACCATACTGGGCAGCCGTACACCCAGGGCAGAATCCAGCACTGCCACCACCATACTGGGCAGCAGTACACACAGGGCGGAATCCAGCACTGCCACCACCGAGCCGGGCAGCTGTACACACAGGGCGGAATCCAGCACTGCCACCACCATACTGGGCAGCAGTACACCCAGGGCGGAATCCAGCACTGCCACCACCGTGCCAGGCAGCAGTACACCCAGGGCGGAATCCAGCACTGCCACCACCGTGCCAGGCAGCAGTACACCCAGGGCGGAATCCAGCACTGCCACCACCATACTGGGCAGCAGTACACCCAGGGCGGAATCCAGCACTGCCACCACTGTGCCGGGCAGCAGTACACCCAGGGCAGAATCCAGCACTGCCACCACCGTGCCGGGCAGCAGTACACCCAGGGCGGAATCCAGCACTGCCACCACCATACTGGGCAGCAGTACACACAGGGCGGAATCCAGCACTGCCACCACCGTGCCAGGCAGCAGTACACACAGGGCGGAATCCAGCACTGCCACCACCGTGCCGGGCAGCAGTACACCCAGGGCGGAATCCAGCACTGCCACCACTGTACTGGGCAGCCATATACCCAGGGCGGAATCCAGCACTGCCACCACCGTGCCGGGCAGCAGTACACCCAGGGCGGAATCCAGCACTGCCACCACCATACTGGGCAGCAGTACACCCAGGGCAGAATCCAGCACTGCCACCACCGAGCCGGGCAGCAGTACACCCAGGGCGGAATCCAGCACGGCCACCACCGTGCCAGGCAGCAGTACACCCAGGGCGGAATCCAGCACTGCCACCACCATACTGGGCAGCAGTACACCCAGGGCGGAATCCAGCACTGCCACCACCATACTGGGCAGCAGTACACACAGGGCGGAATCCAGCACTGCCACCACCATACTGGGCAGCCGTACACCCAGGGCGGAATCCAGCACTGCCACCACCATACTGGGCAGCAGTACACCCAGGGCGGAATCCAGCACTGCCACCACCGAGCCGGGCAGCTGTACACACAGGGCGGAATCCAGCACTGCCACCACCATACTGGGCAGCCGTACACCCAGGGCGGAATCCAGCACTGCCACCACTGTGCCGGGCAGCAGTACACCCAGGGCGGAATCCAGCACTGCCACCACTGTACTGGGCAGCAGTACACCCAGGGCGGAATCCAGCACTGCCACCACCGTACTGGGCAGCAGTACACCCAGGGCGGAATCCAGCACTGCCACCACTGTACTGGGCAGCAGTACACCCAGGGCGGAATCCAGCACTGCCACCACCGAGCCGGGCAGCTGTACACACAGGGCGGAATCCAGCACTGCCACCACCATACTGGGCAGCAGTACACCCAGGGCGGAATCCAGCACTGCCACCACTGTGCCGGGCAGCAGTACACCCAGGGCGGAATCCAGCACTGCCACCACCATACTGGGCAGCAGTACACCCAGGGCGGAATCCAGCACTGCCACCACCATACTGGGCAGCCATATACCCAGGGCGGAATCCAGCACTGCCACCACCATACTGGGCAGCAGTACACCCAGGGCGGAATCCAGCACTGCCACCACCGTGCCAGGCAGCAGTACACCCAGGGCGGAATCCAGCACTGCCACCACTGTGCCGGGCAGCAGTACACCCAGGGCGGAATCCAGCACTGCCACCACCGTGCCGGGCAGCCGTACACACAGGGCGGAATCCAGCACTGCCACCACCATACTGGGCAGCAGTACACACAGGGCGGAATCCAGCACTGCCACCACCATACTGGGCAGCAGTACACCCAGGGCGGAATCCAGCACTGCCACCACCATACTGGGCAGCCATACACCCAGGGCGGAATCCAGCACTGCCACCACCGTGCCGGGCAGCAGTACACCCAGGGCGGAATCCAGCACTGCCACCACCGAGCCGGGCAGCAGTACACCCAGGGCGGAATCCAGCACTGCCACCACCATACTGGGCAGCAGTACACCCAGGGCGGAATCCAGCACTGCCACCACCATACTGGGCAGCAGTACACCCAGGGCGGAATCCAGCACGGCCACCACCGTGCCGGGCAGCCGTACACCCAGGGCGGAATCCAGCACTGCCACCACTGTGCCGGGCAGCAGTACACCCAGGGCGGAATCCAGCACTGCCACCACCGTGCCGGGCAGCCGTACACCCAGGGCGGAATCCACTCCCCAGGCTGACGTCTTCCATGGTGCAGCCACATGATCCTTTGTGAGACGCCTCGTTCTCCTTCAGCTACTCTCAGAACAAGGCGCCACGCCGAGGATGACGTCACCGGAAGTAGGGCTGTACGGGAGTGCCGCCGTGCTTTGTGGTGCCACCACTGCCAGGGCTCCTCTCACTGACCACTCACGAAAGAGGGGCCCCTTCCGGAAGTGCAGTGGGGGCCGGATACGTGGCCTCGGGGGTCACATGTGGCCTGTGGGCCGTAGTGTGGGGACCCCTGATCTACATCATCATAATTATGTAATGCCAACTAAAGTGATTCTGAGGCTTTATCACATACCTATCAGACTGGCAAAGATAAGACACAAAAATGACAAAGTTGAGAAAGGCTGAAGGAAACCAGGAACACTGATGCACGACTGTGAATTTGCATCCTACAATTTGGGAAAGCGATTTTGAGCTGCCTTAAAAAGTCATTGTGGAACATGTGCCTTGACTCACTATCTTCTCATGACACCGAATGAAGAAGACTATTTAAAGAGCAGCCTGTTTGGTGGTGGCAAAAAACTGGCCAAAAGGGGGCAACCCCTTAATTTGGGAATGGTTGAATGAATTAAGTCACATGACTGTAACTGACTATTATTGTTTCATAAGAAATGATGAAAAGAATGATTTCAAAGAAACCGGGGAAGATCTGCACGAACTATTTGCAGAGAGCTGGATCAATGGAACAATTTGTGCTATAATAACAATACTGTAAAAAAAGGAAAATTCTGAAAAACACAATGCCATTATTCCATAGGACCAAAAGATGAAGAATTCTATCAACTTTCAGACAAGAATGAGATGAACATTTTTTGTATGTGGCCAGCTTGGGAATTTGTTTTGATCAACTATACTTATTTGTTACAAGGTTTTTGTATTTCTTTTTTTGTTTGTTTTAGTAACAGGAGGTAGTTGAAGAAAAAATAAATGCTAAATAATTGAAAATTTTAAATTTTAAAACATTTTAAAATAGCTTTTAAACAGATGTTTAGGGACTCAAAAAGCAAAAGGGAAAAAAGACATATTGAACATAGAGAAGTGCTATAATAGGAATTTGGTGGGGAATAAACAAGAGAGAAACATATAAAAATCCAGATTTATCGGTTGGGAAGGGGAGAAAGGAAAAGGGGATAAGAGAATTATTACAAGTTATCTAAAACTCTAATTTCTATACATTTACCTTAGCTAAACAGTCATTTTCCCAATCACCAAGTCTCCCAAATGGAGTCCCATCAAATGGGTCAGGATCCTTAGGTGATAACTGTCCAGTGGAGAAGTCAAGCTGCCAGCAGCCAGTTCAAAAGATTCCTCTCCTCAGAAGCCAGAAGTATGTTTTTCCATCGTCCAACCTCAGGAGAGAAGAGGCCAGACAGCTGGGACTTGGAACCTCCCCCAGATCTCGCCCTTGAGGCTCCCAGGTGATTCCCAGTTTGCTGCAGAACGGCCTCCCCTGTCCCCCTGGAGTATCTGCAGTGTCTAAAGGGGGCCGAGACTTCATGAAATGCCTGGCTGGCCGACTGAAGGATGAACTGGAGTGACGGGGACCGTGGAGGGAGATCCATCGGGCTGCCAACCGAGAGAGTTCAACTGAGAGACGAGCAGGATCTGAACGAGACTCATGGCTGGGCGGAGGAAGAAAAGGAGGACCAGAGCCAGAGATGCTGTGAAGTTCTGGACACCGAGATCCGTCGGCTGAGGGAATGCGTGGGGTCAAGTCTGGGGCACTGCAAGAACGGCGGGGCTCTTCACAGAAGAAGGGAAGGTCCGGGGAGACGATGGAGGGGAGCTGGCAATATCTATGGGGCCACCAACTGATGAGGGAGCAGCTGGTGCGGGCCTGGAGATCAGGGAAGGGAGCAGGGCCACCTGGAGGTCGCCGGGTTGATCAGTAAGCCCGAGGGAGCGCCCAAGACCCCCGAGGGAGGGAATGCCAACAACCAAGTCCAGGGGCCCAGGCGTGGGGCAGGCCACCCTATCCGGGAGGCCAAGTGGCACTTCCCACGTTCAGAGGCTGCTCGAGAGTGTCAGAGGGAGGGATTTCGATGACCCGAAGAGGGTGAGGTCAAAGGTCAAAAGAGAAGAAACGAAAGTCAGAGAACGAGAGAGCAGGTTCAGATAAAGGGAGGCGGAGACAAGCAGGAGAACTATAAAAGGGAAGTATTGAATTGGGATGGAATTTTTCAAACCAGGCTATTCGTGATAGATCAGTACTTGGTCTAAAATGCTCTTTTTGTTTTGCGCAGACTAGTTTTTATACCATTTGTGTGTCAAGTATTGGATAACTAAAAGTTATCTAAGAAACAAGTTATACATTAGAAAAATTACTTTTTTAGAATCCCCTCGTTTGTAGATGGAAGTTTTAGCTCAATGTAAAAAAAACAACCCATCAAGAAAACATTTAAACATTGAAAGAAAAAAAATCCTACTTTACAGAAAAACAAAACTATTGTCACAGCATTGTGCTGATTTCCAAAAAAAGGTCCGTAAGTCTTCAAAGTGGCTCAGCATTCCTTACACTGTTCTCGGCCGCTGTCACTGTCCTCTCCCCAGTATCAACTGCTCAAAACCTCCTCGACCTTCGCGAGGAAACGTCTCGGGGACCGTCTCCTCTTAAAGGGACGGGGCCAAAACCCAACAGGGACTCCACCACTGCGTCTTCCCCCTCTAGCAAGGGCTCCCTAAGAACTCCGGGGCGCGGGCGTCACCCGTCGCCATCGGGGCCCTCTTCATCCGCCCCGTCAGCACGGCGCCATACTTACAGGCTGAGGCTGCTCTGCGATGCAGCAATTGAAGCACAACCAGAACTCGCTCATGCTGGCGACCCAAAGCGCAAAGAAAGCTCTCGGTGACGGCTTCGAGCCGGCTCCAGAACCTCCCCCAAGAGCTGCTCCCGGCCCGGTCAGTGCGTCATCTGAGCCCGAGGACTCGCGCCTCACGCAGCCATTCGGGCGCAGAAAGGTTCTGTCTTCGCTTCCGTGGCCAAGCCTCTTAGCTCTGGATCACCAGCAAAGTCTTAGAAACCAACAAGAGGCGGCTCGCGCCGAGGACACAAGCGATTTCCTAGAAAGGAAGAAGAAAGAAGTCAAACAGAACTTGGGACCAACGTGTGCGGTCCGATAGTTTTCCAGAGAGGGCAGTGTGAGGGCTCACTCAACAGCCCCAGCCGCCTTCTCTGGGCCCTCTGACCGCCTCCACGCCCAAGCGGGAGGGGACGGCCGTGGACGGAGGGCGCAGAACCTCTTCTTGCCTTGTACGCCTCGGCCACGTCGCACTCCGAGCGACACGTTCCGGGGGTTGTCGATTGCTTTTTTTTCTTACTGACACGTTCAAGGGTTCATTTCAACTAAAGCGACGGGATTTTTCTGCCCTCAAAAAACTTTTGTAAGAGTTCAAATTAGTTTCTCCCTGCTAGAGGCATTCCATTTTATAAGGTTTATTAAAGATTGAAATATAAAGAAAATACGAAATAAGAAAGCACGTGTCTAGGTGGGCCGAGAGGCCCGATTCAACCTCACCTACAGCACGAAAAGGCCCGTCTGCTCCGAAGCGGCAGCAGCTTTTACCGCCAGGTTAAATAGAAATTTTAACCTCGCCCAGGTGGAAATCTCAGTGAGATTAGAGGGCATTCTGGGAGCTAGCAAGGACGTCTGGGGACTCGAGTCCGGAGTTCAAGTCTCCATTTTTACACTTTAAGGAAAGTCTAGTCATTATACTAAGTGTGGTCGTTTTTATGAGAAGGAAGAATGATAAAAAGTGTAGGAAAGCAGCAGACAATGACAATACATCAAATTAAAATAAATATTTTCCCAGAGTTTCTTTACATCTCTTTGATGAAACTTGTTGACATAGAAGTTGAAAAAAATAAATTGTTTCTACTATTTAATGGCTTAAACGATGAAAGATCCTAATTATTTCTAAAAATGGCAATCAAATGATGTGCTAACCTTTATTAGCATACTATAATTCATATCTATCTAGAACTAATTTAATGCTGGGAGGTTTGTGTGACAAACCACATTATACAGTGTTCAGATATTGTCTTTCCAGAGTTCTTTGAAGCCTAGGGCCTGTGAGATTAGAACAAATATAATTAAAAGAGAGAAAAACATTTTTTTTTTCTTAAGAGGAAAGTAATTATGACCATCGGTGACCATCTAAGGAATACTATTTCCCAATTTGTTTTTTACATTTAATCTGATGAAAAATAAATAATGATTGCAATCATTCAAATGAGGATAAAACCTAACTTTAACAAATAAATCAAGGAAATGTGAGACAGTGCAAGCATGCAGAATGCTTGCCCTGGAGTAAGGAAATTCTGAATTCAAATCCACTCTCTGGCACATACTGACTGGTTTCTTATCAATCTGGATAAGTCCCTCAATCCTTCAATCAATCAATCATGTGAAGATTGGATTTAGCTATTTCCTGATTGTAACAATGAAGATACTTAGTTTAACAAAATCAGGAATGTCTTGGGAACTCTAAATTACTCCACCCTACTTAGACCTTACTTTAGGGGAAGATAATGTTGTCATTTCCTGATTAAACAATGAAGGTACCTAAGTCTTACCTTATAGTGAAGCTAGAACTTTAAGCTAAGTCTATTTTAAGATCTTAATACAAAAAGGTGTTAAGTAACTATAAAGGTTAAATTAATCACAAAAAGGTTAAGTAAATCACAAAAGGTGAACTTATCGAAGTGTTAAGTTACTCTAAAGATATAATCTAGCCAAAGGAGATGAGAACTAAAGAATGGGCATTTAGAGGAGGAGACACAAGAGTGAAAGGTCTATATATTGGCTCATTTCCTCTCTCCGGTACCTTTGGCGGCGGAGAGTTGGCTGATAGCAGCGTGCTGGGCCTTTTGGCATCTTAGCGTGACTACAAGCTATTGTCCAGTTCAGTGGTGAGTTTCTAGCTGAGTTTTCCTCCTTTACTTTCCAACTTTATCCTCTTAGAAGTCTCTAATCTTCTTCAGAGACCTAGAGGTGGGGATTTTAAAACTCCCCCTGGCACAGGCCAGGCAGGAGAAATCCTATATCCTCTTCCCCCCTTCTCCTTAAATTCCTTCCCTCTATATTAATTAAATTACCAGACTGACTTGGATATTTTATTTGGGATTTTCCCTGGTGACCAATTGACTCTAGATTTTAAGTCACAACCCTAAAATTATCTTTACAATCAACAAGTTTTAATGAAGTGTAAACTATGTGACGGGCACTTTACTGGTCAGTGTCTGACCATTCCTCTTCATCCTCTTTGTCATATCCTCACTAAAGTATGTCACCTAAGGCTCTATCCCAGGCCTCATCTTCTTCCATACTTTATCTTTTTTTTTACTGGCTTTTGAAAATTTAATTGTTTTATGAATTTAACAAATATAAATATTTAACAGAGGAAAAGGGTTGTAAATGAAACCACATACTTTGGGGTTTTTTTAATGAGTTTTTATTGATGTCTGGCTTTCTCATTATACTTACTTCATCATACTTATCAACAGTATATCTCTCCCTCTACCTCTCCTTTCCAGGATGTTATGTAACAATAGTACTTTTTTTGTTGTTTGTTTTTTATTTAAAAAATTTATTTTTACTGATTGTTTATTTTTCCCTTTCAAGTCCCCCAACAGTATTTATAATAGCTTGTGAAAAAAAAAAACCTGTTTTTGAAATTTTTGCTTTTAGTATTTAACAAGTAACAAGACAAGGGGAAAAGAAGCACTGACTAGAGGGCAGGGCATCTGACTTGGCTTCAAATACTGCTTCATATACTTACAGACTATCTGATGCTGGACAAATTACTTAGTGACTTTGTGTCCACATCTAGAAAAGGAGGGAATTGGAAAAGCCTTTTTAAGGTCCCTTCCAGCTTTATCTATGACTGTGATTATATGAAGTATTTCCCACACTAAAGTCCCACAGTAAATTTTCCTCATGAAGCCTGTAACAAGAAGTTAAACACACATGCAAAAGTTAGTTCATGATCAGTCATCAACTCTGAAGTGGTAGGTTTCCCTATAAGTTGAAATTATAGCTTTTCAACATGGATCACATTTGTATTCATTGTCCAACAGTATGAAATCACTGATATTTCCAAATACCTTCCCTTCAACTGAGGGCTTAAGCATTTTATCTCTAGTATGAATTTTCTTGTGAGTCTTATAAGTTTGCTTCTGCCTGAAGGACTTTCCACACTCATTACATTTTTAAAGGGTCTCTCTGCAGTGTGGATTCTCTCCTGTTCAGGAAGGTAATGCTTTTGCATAAAAGCCTTCCCACATTCATTACATGTATAGGGCTTCTCCCCAGTGTGGATTCTCTGATGAACAACAAAGGATCCCCTTAGGTCGAAGTCTTTCCCACATTCATCACACATAACATTTCTCTTGCTTATGAGTTTTCTGATGTATTCGAAAGTATCCCCAGTTCCTGAAGGTTTTCCCACAGTCACTACATGTATAATGTTTCTCTCCCTGATTTTCCCTAGGTATACTATGTCCTCCTCTGTCTCTGAAAGCTTTTCCACCTTCAGCACATTGAAGAGGTTTCTCTCCAGCATGAATTCTTTTATGGATGTTAAGCTGTCCCACTACTTGGAAAGTTTTCCCACATTCATTACATTCAAAGAACTTCTCTCCAGTAGGAATCACGTTGAGTTTTTTACGGTTTTCCTTCTGGCAAAAGGTTTTTCCATAGTCAATAAATACACTCATGGAGCTTCTCCCCAGTATGGATCTTTTGATGACAAACAAAGGACGTCTTGTCAGTGAGCTCTTTTCCCAGTTGTTATATGAATAGGGTCTCTCTCCGGTGTGGATTCTTTCATGCTAACTGCTTTCCCACACTGGTTACATTCATAGGGTTTCTCCCAAGTGTGAATTCTCTGGTGATCATTAAGGTGTTTGTATTGGCTGAAAGCTTCCCCACATTCATTACCTAGAAAGGGCTTCTCTCCAGTATGGATTCTTTGAAAGCTCTTCCACAGTCATTACACACACAGGGTTTCTGTTTCTCTCCAGTATGGATTCTCTGGTGGTGGATAAGATGGGCTTCCCGGCTGTCGCCTTTTGTACATTCATCACATTGAAAAGGCTTCTCTCCGGTGGGGATTCTCTGATGGGCAATAAGGCAGGAGCTACTGCTGAAGCTTCTCCCACATGGACTGCCTGTTTGGTGTTTCTTTCCATTGAGCAATTCACGGTACTGAAGGAGGTCGCAGTGGCAAAGGGCAGGTTTCTTACGGTTAGTTACCAGCTGTCTTCCCTAGGGAGTCCCATCAAGGTCACTTATGCCTGACAATTGTTGAATTGTGGGGCGGGTTGATGGCGCTCTGCTCCCACAGTCGCTCTTTGTCTGGGAACAAGAACAGAGCTAACTCGAATCTCTTCCCAAAAGCACTCTGCGCATGAACATCCAATTCAGAGCCTGCTCTGGGATTGCAGTCTCTCCGTCCCCTTATCTGAGGGTCTCTTCTTGATGGATGCTTCCATAAAAATGCCGCGATTCACAGATGAGTCTTAGCCCCACCCCTAGCACTAAGCATCTTGGCAAATGGCCCTCGGGGTCTCCTCCCTCCAAGAGGGAGATCACAGGAGATTTGGGGGCTGGCAGTGCGTAGCGAGGGAGACAAAGTTCTGATCGTTCTCCAGCATCCTGTCCCTGTACAGATCCTTCTGAGCTGGCTCCAAGCGTCTCCACTCCTTCTGGGAGAAGTCCGCAGCCACATCTTGGACCATCACGGACTCCACGGGCCGGCCATCAGGAGTGCAGAAGTCATTCTCTCCTCCTCTGTTCTTCTTCCCCCTGGAAAGGCAGAATCTGAAAACGGAGCCCTCCTCCAGCCTCAGGTCTGGCTCCTCCATAGTTCCGCCTACACCTTGCCTGGATGACTACTCCACGCCCCTTCCTGCCCCTGCCCTTGGCCCCAAGGGACCACAGCTGCCTCCAGCCAGTGCAATGCCCCAATAGTGCTTTTGTGCTGCTCCTCTCCAAAAGGGAAAAAAACCAGAACCGATCAACACACTGAAAAAGCACGAACAAACCCGGGATGTGTAAATCCCACCTCCACAAAGGAACGGGACAGGCAGTGCGATCTGTTACACCCCTTTGGGCTGCTTGCTCCTCCTCCTCATCAGCTCAGCAGATCTCTGCAGGCTTCAGTGCTTCGATCGATACCGCATCCACGGATCCAGCGACCGAGAAGCGTCCCTACTGTTTCCGATCGGTTGCTCTCGCAAAGAGGGCTTCTCCAGACGGCCTGGAGCAAATGGGAACCTTCCTCTTATCTGCAGACTGTCTGTCACCTTCAAGGCGGCTGGAGCAGTTTGGGGGAGCAGGTGCTCCTCTCCGCCCCTTCTGCCGGGAGAAGTCTTCCCACGCGGGGACAGTCACCAACCCATGGACCCACGCGGACGAGGAGCCCGTCGGTAACCACCCTCGTTTAGCCTATCTGCCAAGACAGCTTCCGTATGGCACAGCGCAAGCTCTCCCTCCAGAAATACTCTCCTTAAGTCCCTCGATAGAGCAGCCTTTGGGGTGGCTAGTTGGGGCCAGTAGTTTCGTTTGTTCTGATGCTATAATACCAGGACACGGAATAGAGCTGAAAGATAGTCTATCCCTGACAGTCTACTCTCACCACAGGACTAATCTGACAGAGGAATCGTCAGGCTTTCATCGTCATTTAGATGTCACGCCTTGGTCTTTGGGACCCGTCATTGGGGGCAGGGCTCATGGGAAAGTCGAGGGACCTGGGGAAGGTGAACACTCACTCTCCTTCCTGGAAGCCCATTCCCAAGGCTCATGATTAGCCCATCATTTCTCGACACTCACACGTCTCAGGCACTCGTCTAAAGGGACATCACTCTAAAAGTTCTGCTTTTCTATTTCGAGTTACTTGCAGAAATTCCTAGATGTTTTCTGCTACAATATTTTATATATTTGGACAACATATTTCTGCTCTGTATTTCTTGCAAAGCATCTCCATGTCATTTCGTCTGCTTCTTTAGACTCTCATTTTCTGATTTACACTCCATAATTAGCCTGGTAGATTATGATCTGTGTTTCTTCCAGAGTTCAAGCAAATCTGCCTTCTCACTTCTTTCATCTTTTGGCCCTGGGTGAGTTCTTGATCCTTTCTATCAATACAGCCTCCCTGATCATTCTCTCTATCACAGATCATGAGACTGCCAATCTACTCATTCCTCTCAATTCACTTGGCGAGGTGGGTGAGTTGGAATACTACGGGCTCCCCACTGCTATTTCCAAGCTATCCTTTCATCACCATCACTGTTATCCTTTGAGCTTTCAAGGGCATAGACCAATGTCTCCCAACACACATAATAATGCATTTTCTCAAAATTAGATTCAGTTTTAAAAATTAGACAAAAACAGATCAATCCCTTTCATAGCTAAAAATAGATGTATTCTTAACCTGAGAAGAAACTGAAAAAAACGATAGATCTAACAGTGATTTAATATCACTAAGCATTTCTCGACAACCAAAATAAATGCATTTAGAAAAAAGGTGGTCCGAAGGCTCCCCATCTCCATTTACACAAGTATTAGCTTTTAGGATTATTTCCATAACACAATGCTTAGGTTTGCTTCAGATAAGAAAAATACAGTTCTGGGTGTCATCAAATCTTCTTTACACGTTGACCCAAGAGTTTCCCCCGCGCCCATCACATCCTTTTTCTTACATCGCAAGCTCACTGGACAAGGGGTAGAGGACTACTCTCTCTGCATACTCAGGCAGGCACGGCACCCAACTGCTGACTCCTGGCATTTCCTAGCGGCTCCCAACCCTTATTAGGGAGGCCTGGGAAAGGTCAGCTATAATAAACATGTTTCCACCCAGAGTGACTTTCTTACACTTTCTAGCTTCATCAGCACTTGGGTCATTAATTAAGAACTGCCCTTGTGTTTACTGTCTTTACTGTCATTGGGTCAGTAGGTTTCTTGCAATAAAAAAGGGCATCTCTTTACTTGGGATCTCCGGCCTTGATCTTGACCAGGGTCTGGCTTTCGTGGGAGTTTTGGCCATCTCTCAATAAACGTATTTAGCTTGGAGTTTGGGGATTGGTGTTATAAATTTTGGCCACAATATAAAACTATATGAGGAGCAGCTGGGTAGCTCAGTGGGTGGAGAGCCAGGCCTAGAGACGGGAGGTCCTGGGTTCCAATCTGGCCTCAGACACTTCCCAGCTGTGTGACCCTGGGCAAGTCACTTGACCCCCATGGCCTAGCCCTGACCGCCCTTCTGCCTTGGAACCAATACACAGTATTGATTCCAAGATGAAAGGCAAGGGTTAAAAACAAAACAAAACGATATGAACAGTTCTCCAAAAAAAGAATGGAACAAGCTGGTCCCAGCCTAGCTTTCCATCCGTACTAAACACGATTCCCCCTCCTAGCTGTCTCCAAAATTGTCAACCTTGTCTCTGTTCCTCGCTCATAATCCGTCTTTCATCTCTGCGCCTTTGTAATGGTGGCTCCTCTTGGCACTTTTAGGCCTGGAAAGCACTCCCTCATTATTGCTGCCTCACAAAGTCCTCCCTCCCTCAAGATGCCTGACCTTCTACACACATACAAATATGCTGATACATGACAAAGTAGCACGTTATAAGGCGTAGTTTACATTTACGATGTACATATTTTTATTCGTTCTAGTGTTCCCCGTTAGAATGTGAGCCCACTGCTATTAAAGACTTTTTCATTCTTTGTTCTTGTACATTCATTGCCTGGAACATATTAAACATTCAGTAAATATCTCTTAATTGTCTGATTAATTGATTTTACTTTTCCTTTCAGAACCTCACTCAGTTGGTCAACGTCTACCATTAAAAATGAGGGCTCCAGAGGCAGAAGCAAGATGGAAGGGAAGGTACCCAGACCCACCTGATCTCTACCAAGTCACCCTCCAAAACATTAACATATAAAGCTCAAAACAAATTCTGGACCCATCATGACATAAGGACTTGGGGTTGACTGAATCATGTGAATTTTAGTTTTACTCCACCCTGCTTAGTCTTACGAATTCTAGCAACCAGGAATGCAGACACCCCCACTTAAGGATTGAGTGTGGGGGAGGAAGGTCTATGACCCGTGTGTGCTAGCAAGTGACAAATCAGAACACAACTGACCGGCCCCCTGGGCTGTCCAAAGCCAAGTTTAAGCCACCATTGGTGCATGTGAGACACAGGAAGTGACGTAAGGAACTGCCTTTATATTTCACATCACTTCCTGTGAGAGGGACTTTGGCGGACTCTTGGCAGTGGTAGTTGATGGAGGAGCTCCAGCATGGGACCTCAGTCTGCTTCCCTTAGACTGTCGCGTGGTGAGTGCAAGGCTTAATCTCCATTTCCCTGGCTTTCTAAAGGCACCAGCCTCCAAGGAGGCTCCTGATCTTGGAGGAGGCCTTGTGGCTGGGAGCTGAGCTAGATTTAATCTTCTGGGACAGCCCCTTGGCTGAGGCCTCTGAACGCCCCCTGGCCCAGACCAGGCCGGAGCAGATCTTCCCTCCCCCCCCCACTTTCATTCCTAATTTCGTCCTTCTATTGTAAATAAACCACCATAAAATTCCATTCTGACTTGAGTATTTCATTGGGATTTAGAATCCAAATCCCTGGCGACCACTAAGAAATACATTCAGTCTCAATTCTAAACGTTAGCCATAACAGTCGGCAGCCAGGGCTTCTGGAGCTCTCCTTCACGAACCGTAAAAGGGGGTCAGAGTTCCAAGAGAGAAAAGAGTGCTGGTGGTTACTCGCTGACAAAAGCACAGGTTGGGAGAGTATTTCACACACCACTCCCTGCTTCATACCACGGTGGAAGAACGGAAAGCTTATAGATCCCCAGAGCAACTTCTGAAGCCAGCTGCGCAAAGAACCTGAAGCTTGGAACAGTGCCCATTCACCACAGTTAACATCTCTAACAGTTTTTTAAGTTAAAAGAAAAGAAAAAGGCTGGAAAATGAGCAAACAACAAAAACATAAATTCAACAAAGAAAGTTATTTTGGTGACAGGGAAGACCAAAAAACAAACTCAGAAGAAGACAACAACTCAATACTGCTGCATCCAAAACCTCCAAGAAAAATACAAATTGCTCTAAAGCCCAAAAACAATTCATGGAAGAGCCCAAAAGGAATTTTAAAAATCAAATAAAAGAGAAAGAAGAAAAATTGGGGAAAGGAATGAGAGTGATGCAGAAAAGTCATGATAAGAGTCAACAGCTTGGTAAAAGAGGGAAAAAATGCCGAAGAAAATGATACCTTAAAAAAAAAAGGAATAGGGCAATTGGCAAAGGAAGTACAAAAACCCAAAGACGAGAAGAACTTAAAAAGCAGAACTGGTCAAATGTAAAAAAAGATATGTAAAAATGCAGTGAAGAGAACTCCTTAAAAGGCAGAATTGGCCATATAGAAAAAGAGGTACAAAAATTCACAAAGGAAAAGAACTTTTTAAAAAGTAGGATTAGACATATTTCAATGGGGATATGATTAGGATTTTGACGTTAAAAGATCACTCTATCGCAAATATAAATAACATGGAAATGGGTTTTGAATAATGACACATTTATAACTCAATGGGACTGTTTGTCAGCTCTGGCAGGGGGAAGGGAAGAGGGGTAGGAAAAATCATGTAACCATGGAAAAATATTCTAAATTTTTAAAAAGGTAGGAATGGTCAAATGGAAAAGGAACTACAAAAGTTCACTCAAGAAAATCATGCCTTAAAAATTAAAACTGAAGCTAATGACTCCGTGAGACATCAAGAAAAAATCGAGAAAGTAAAAAGAATGAAAAAATGGAGAAAATGTGAAATAGTTCATTGACAAAACAAATGACCTGGAAAATAAAAACAGGAGAGATCATTTAAGAATTATTAGACTACCTGAAAGTCATGATCAAAACAAGGGCTTAGATATCATCTTTCAAGAAATTACCAAAGGAAACTTGCCCTAATGTTCTAGAATGAGTGGGTAAATTAGAAATAGAAAAAAATCCACTGATCACCTCCTGAAAGAGATCCTAAGGGGACACCTCCCTGGAATATTAAAGCCAAATTCCGAAACTCCCAGGTCAAGGAGAAAATAGTACAAGTAGCTCAAAAGAAACAATTCAAATATGGAGCCATGGTCAGGCTAATCTAAGACTTAGCAGCTTCTATATTACAAGATCAGAGGGCATGGAATATGATATTCTAGAGATCCAAGGAGCTAGGACTTCAACCAAGAATCACTTACCCAGAAAAAATGAGTATGAGAAAAAAAAATGAGTATTCTATGAAATACATTCTTTGATGAATGATGAAAAGACCAGAGCTAAAAAGAAAATCTGACTCTCAAGAAAAAAGGGTCAAAAGACATTCAGTGAAGTTAATTAAACTGTTTACATACTTACATGGGAAGGTGATTCTTACAACTCCTAAGAATTTATTATTATTAAAAAGTAGTGTTCAAAGACAGAGGGCAAGAATGTGAGTTGAATATAATGGGATAATAGCTATAAAATTAAATTAAATTTACAAATATACCCAGATTCTAAAAAATTAACTTTTGCACTTACAACTATTCACAGTCAAATATACATAAATATATAGCAATATACAAAGCCCACACAAAATTTACAATATCTACATTTTTACAGACTTATTTACACACTCGCTTACCCTATGTTAAACTATGATACAATGTTATAGATAAATACATGGTGGTGTCAGGAAGATCTCCGCCCTCTGATAGTAATAAAAAAACAAACAATGTATATAGACCTATATGTGTCCTGATATTACCTAAGTGGAAGGTCCCAAATACCTTCCATCCAGGTAAGACCTCATAGGATCAATGTGAACAGACAGTACAGTGTTATATTCCAAGATGATGCCTATGTATTCATTTATTTTACATGACTACTATCACCTGGTAATAATATTGCAATAGCTTGTGAAGAATGTGTCCTAAATGTATATGCTGGATGTAACCATACTCACCAGATCGTTGGATACTCCTCTTCTGTTGTTGCCTGTCGTCCCCTTCTTACTCTGTTGGTATTGTAATATGTACTGATGCATGTATCTCTAGTGGACAGGTACTGGGTGCAAAATGATACAAAACCTCACAATCCTAATAGTCTGTCATCCTTTTCTATGCTGGATCCTTGTGCAAAATCTGTTATCCTGTCAGTGTCTGGTCTGCTGTACTCCCTCTGTGATCCTGCTATGATGTCTTCTATCTTTAGTCCTCTTCCCTGATCTAACTGCTGACATGTTGCCTGATGATAATCTCTCAGCTATCTCTCCTTCTCCTTCTCTTCCTTCTTCTACCCTAGGAACCTTTTTTAACATGTGAACAATGGAACCATGACTCTTTCTCTAAAACTTTTATTGTGGAAAGCAAAATTAAAATTACCGTAAATGGACCAACCCATAATTGTTGTGTTGCTGAGGTTTTGTTAAAATTCTTTATGTAAACTGAGTCACATGGCTTGATGTTATGCAATGAATAGATCAGAGGACCACTTTGACCTAGAAATCCCATGTCTTGCAGTTCTCTTAACCTATCTTGTAAGGCACTTATGTAGGATGCTACCAGGATGTCACCCCTAACATCAAAGCATATAGGGTTACAACTTTTGGCTTCTAAAGGTGGATGACCATACATCATTTCAAATGGTGAAACACAGATGTCAGCCCGTGGTCTCGTACAGATATAAAATAACACTAGGGATAAGATGTCTGGCCATTTTAGATGTGTCTTGGTACAGGGTTTCCTTGTCATAGTTTTGATTTCTCTATTTATTCTTTCTACTTGTCCTGAGCTTTGCGAATGGTACAGGACATGATATTTTGCAGAGATTCCCAAGTTCTCATATACTTGTTTTAAAATGCCATCTGTGAAATGGGCCCCTTTATCTGATTCAATCCTTACTGGCACTCCAAATCTTGGAACAATCTCTCTCAGAAAGATCTTAACTACAAATACTGATGTGTTTCCTAGCAAATGGAAAGGCTTCTAGCCATCTTGTCAATTTATCCACCAATACTAAGCAAAACTTGTATTTCCCGACTTTGGGCATAATTTATTTGCAGATTTTCAAAAGGGGTATAAGCTAATGGTCTCTCAGCTAGACCTCTTTTCTTAAAAACACCCTGACTGAATTTCTGACAAATAGAACAGCTGGAACAAATTTTGTTTGCCACAGTGGTAATTCCTGGGGCTAGCCACACCCTTTTTATAGTATCAACCAAAGCCTGTGACCCAAAATGGCATTTATTCTGAATAGCCTGGCAAATACGATTGAAAAATGCCTTTGGGAGTATGGCTTTCCTGTTGATGATACCCAAATTCTATTTTCTTTCCTAGCTCCAAAACTATGCTTCCATGTTTGAATCTCTGAGTCTAGATATGCCTTTTCAAGACCTTCAGATTCTACAACTGAGAAATTCATTATGTGAGCTGGGGCAATTTTGTGCAGCATAACAGGCAGTAACATCAGCATGATGATTACCTTAAGAAACTGGATCTCTACCAAAAGGATGACCTCAGCAATGTATAACAGCCAGCTCCTTTAGTTTTTAAATAGGTGCCAGCAACTCTGTAATAATCCCCACATGCGCTATCTGTTTTCCTCCTAATGTAATAAAAACTCTGTTTCCAGATGGAACCAGTATAGCAGATTGAGAATGCATAATGAGAATCTTTATAGACATTAACCCTTTTGCCTTCAGCTTACATATAAGCATGTTGTTGTTTTTTAAACCCTCACCTTCCGTCTTGGAGTCAATACTGTGTATTGGCTCCAAGGCAGAAGAGTGATATGGGCTAGGCAATGGGGGTCAAGTGACTTGCCCAGGGTCACACAGCTGGGAAGTGTCTGAGGCCAGATTTGAACCTAGGATCTCCCATCTCTAGGACTGACTCTCCATCCACTGAGCCACCCAGCTGCCCCCCATATAAGCATGTTTTAAATGTACTAAATCTACCCCTTGAGCACTAATGTTTTTGGGTAATGAACCACATACCACAGGGTCTCAAACTCAGTGACCATTGCTTCTCTATAAAATGGATACCATTTGAATGAATGATAAACTGTCTGAAAAGCACAAGGTCAGGAATGTCGAATGGTATGTCTTTCAAATCCTGCCTTGGTTGCTCTATTTGGACCACTTCAGCATAGTCACGCAATGGTTCCCCATTTGTTGGTAATATAGTGTTGCTGTATTTAAAACACTACACCTCTAGATTTGAACGTTTTCATTCCCAAGAAGAATCATGTCACATTTGGATATTCGTTGGTCAGAAAAAGCCTGAGTGCAATATTTCAACATAAGGGCTTCTATTTGGTGTAGGCAAAAGACTGTCAATGGGCACCCAAGAAATAGATCTGTAGACTTCCGCAGTAACAATGCAGCTACAGCCACTTCATGCAAGCATGGAGCTATCCCAGGTGCCATAGGGTCTTACTGTGCACTGTAATGGGTGATAATTTGGCCCTAAGTCTCTGTGCAAGAACTTCTGAGACTATCCCTTTCCACTCATGAACAAATATCACAAAAGGTTTTTCATAATCTGGGATCCCAAGTTCTGGAGGAGAAAGAATTGCTTCCTTAAGCTTTGTTATTGCTTATAGATGTTCTGGCTTCAATTTGGGTGGTTAAGGTTCTGCATCTTTAGTTAAATCTGTAAGTGATTTGGTCAATTCACTATACCCTGAGATTCACTGTCTACAGAATCCTGTTGTACCCAGTATGACTCTTAACTGTCTTTTAGTCTTTGGGGCACTAAGCTTTTGGATGTCTGCTATCTGTTTTGGGGAAATGCTTCTAGAATCCCCAAATAAAACAAATCCCAAATACTCAACTCTCAGTAAGCACCACTGGAGTTTTGCTTTAGATACCTTATATCCCCTTTGACACACCTCACACAAAAGAAATTTGCTACCTCTCAAACAACTTTTGCATTGGAAGAAGCTAAAAGTATGTCATCTCTAAAATGCACAAGTTTGCTGTCTTCAAATTGAATAATCTCTAGGTCTTTATTCAGGATTTGCAAAAAGAGAGATGAGCTTTCACAGAACCCTTGAGACAAATGACTCCAAAAGAAATTTCATCCCTGCCATATGAAAGCAAATATATTTTGTGAGTCTTTGTGTATTGGTATGGAAAAGAAAGCAGAACAAAAGTCTTCCACAGTGAAATATCTGGCGTTGCTAGGTATGGAAGAGATAATTGTGGCTGGACTTAGAACAATCGGGTGGAATTTCACAACATAATCATTTATGGCTCTTAAATCGTGGCCAAATCCGTAACACAGCCTTCCATTTTCATCCAGTTTGGGTTTTTTAATTGAGAGTACAGAGGTATTGAACTCTGAAATATGTGGGACTATAATGCCTTGTTTCAATAATGATTCTATAATAGGGGTAATACCAGCCACTACGTCTGTATTTAGGGGATATTGTGCAATGCAAGGTGAAGGCTCTCCTTTGGTTTTTACTTTAGCTGGAGTTGCAGATTTTAATAGACTAACAGCTGTAGAGTAAGAAGCCCATACCTATTCTGGTATATCATCTGAAATAAGATAAACTCTCCCTCTTTCTCCTTCTGCCTCAACTGTATCTAAAAATGACATTGGGAAAATAGCCAGAGATCTTTCTGGGAGTTCTAAAGATATGTCCCCTATTGGTGTGCATTGAATTGTTGCTCTTAATTTGCATAAAAGATCTCTCCCAAGTAAATTCATAGATGAGTTGGGCATTAGGAGAAAGGAATGCTCTACATATAAAGGGCCCAGTGATTCCATTTTGGGTAGTAACTTCTTTACCCTTTGTGGTCTCCCAGTTACTCCTACAACCTCCATAGTTCCCACAGCCTTACAATCTTCTGGGGATGTTTGAAGAACAGATTTAGAAGCCCCTGGGTCAACTAGGCAATCATAGATTTGTTCTCCCACTTTTAGAGTAACATGAGGCTCTGTGTTGTTTGGTAGAGAATGTGTTGTTATAATAGGAGCTAACACAGAAGGATCAGGAAACGGCATCCCTAGTTCCTGTTCATTACACTCCACCTCCCTATTTGCTTCTGCATCCTTATTCCTCCATGGTTCCACACTGCTATCATTCTGCCAGGATTTCTTTGACTCACTATACCTTCCATTAGTCTCCATATTTCCATTGCTCACACTTACATTTTTTACTTCATTGCTCACATTATTTGATCTTTACACATTCTTTCAGTTCTTCAACACTAATATTTTCTTTCCATTTAATTTATTGTAACTATACCATCCTGATCACACCTTCATGCTGAACATGTTCCCTTCTGCAAATCCTCTTTTTGGGTATTCCCACCAGCCACCTGAGAAAATTTAGGACATGCTCCTGATCTGATGTAGTCCTGCATCATCTGTAAGTCTGGGACCTGCTGGGAACTATGACAACATACATGATTACAACAACTATTTTCTTGTCTATGATATACACTATTGTTTCCACCATTATTAAACTTAGTGTTAGAACAGCAGGGATTTTGTTTGTAACCATTATAATTATTGAATGTATTGCATCAGTTTCCCCTGTCATTTTGTCCAGAGAATTGACCCCTGAACCTGCATTCCCTTGCCATATTACCAACCCAATTACAAAGGTAACATCCAGGGGAATTTTGCCTGTTCTGCTTGGAATTAAAATCATACCTAAGTGGCTTATAAGATTTTAAGGCTGCCATAGCCTTTACCTATTGGATCTCGCTCTCTTTTATTTTCTGATTGGTCTCCTTTAATTGAATTCTTAATTTGTCAACTACATCACTTTTATGCTGTGATTGCCTAACCCTAATTCATCCTGGTAAATACATGTAGCCATTTTCTTCAATACAAATAGGGCAATTACTCCTAAAAAAAAATTCTTCCCACTAGGCAGGCATTCTTCACAAATTGCATTCTGATGTGACTCACATTTTCTTCAGACAATAAATTTAATCCAAGGCAACATTCCCCACAATCAACTATTCTATCTAAGAAACAAGCCCATGTTTCCCCTTTGTGCTGCCTTAATTTCTCTAATTTAGACTATGTCCCAGGAAGTTTGGAATTTGCCCACATAGTTTCCAGGACAGATTCTCTTGCCATACTTTTCCAAATCATTATATTCAGGTAACCAGGGAGTAAGAGCTGTGTTATTATTGGTTTGCTCTATTATTTGTTGCTTCTCCCTTGTGAAGATTGGATTTAGCTCTCTCCTGATTGTAACAATGAAGGTGCTTAGCTCTTCCTTTATTGGGAAGATTGAATTGTAATCCACAATCTATTTTTAGATTTTAATCTACAAAAGGTGATAACTCAGTATTTTAAGTAGATCTACACATTTTAACTACAAAAAGTGTTAAGTAACTACAAAAGGTGAACTAACCAAATAAGGTGTTAAGTAACCAAAAAAGGTACAATCTAAACAAAGAAGGTGTGAACTAAGGAGTGGGCAGTTCTAGAGAAAAGCATCTACTGTGATTAGTAGATGTGAAATTTAGGGGAGGCGACACAAGAGAAAAAGATCTTTAAAAGACTACCAGAGGCCAGAAGAAAGAGATATTCAATTGAGATTTGAGTTGGATGGAGGATTCTCTGACTTGGAGTTGGACTGGAGTAACTGGACTTCTGGAGGAACTCTAGCAGGAGACCTCAGACTGCTTTTCATTTTAGAAGGTCACCACTGGTAAGTGAAAGGCTGACTTGGTTACCCTGCCTTTCTGGGGGTATGAAGCCTCCAGGAAAGGCCCATTGTCTTGAGACTCTTTTCCCCTGGCGCACTTGTACTCTCTCTCTCTCTCTCTCTCTCTCTCTCTCTCTCTCTCTCTCTCTCTCTCTCTCTCTCTCTCTCTCAACATCTTCCCTCTATTGTAAATAAACTACCATAAATTCCATTTACTTTTGGGCATTTAGAAATTAAATCCCTGGTGACCACCTAATAAAACCACCATTTAAAATATTCAGAGTCCAACCACAATTAAATTTAACACCCTTTTAAAAAAATTTTATCCAAAATAGGATCAAAATCCTGAAAACTTTGGTCAAATATCCTAATAATCCTTTCAAATTTTTCACAACCTGCACTGATTCTTCCTTATATTTAGGTATTCTCTTCTTTAAGGAATCCAGTTGACTTTGTGTGAAATTCTTATGTTGTCTAATATTCACAATGCCATAGTCAGCGAAGATATAGGGAACATCCCTTAAAGGGCACATTCTAGCTGGAGTATTCTCCAAAGCCTCAGCTTTTAGTTGTAGCTTTGTAGGTGCTTGTTGTTGATTAGCCCCTCCAAGCTTAAATAGCTCGGTGTTGCTGTATTCCTGGCATCATTCCTGTAGCAGTCCACCCCTAGCTATGGGCAAGGGGAACAGTTGGTATGTGCAGATTGCCTTAAAAAAAGACTGAGCATGCTCAGTATTGCTCATGGCTGGGAAGGCCTCTGACCCTTGACCCCAGCTTCTCCCAAGTTAGGCGGGCAAACAGGTTTCTTTGTTCTCGCCTGGTTAAGAGAAACCACACCTATGCCTTGTCATTAACCAATGAGGGTCATCCCTATGTACTGAGTAGCAAAGTGTATAAGTAGCCCAGCAAGCTCCACCTTCACTCTCTCTCTCTCTCTTTCAGGCTAGCTGATGGCTGTACTTGCAGGAGCTTGGCCTCTGGCCAAGCTCCATCTTTAATCTTTCTCTTTCATCTCTCTGACCTGTGTGGTATTAAATGTGGATCTCTGGACTGGTAAAAGCCTTCGGAAGGGTCCTTTGATCAGAGCTTAGCTGTGGCTCATTGATAATTAATAAAGACTCATTCTGGCCACCTCATATCTCTAATTTGACTCCGTCATCCCCCTTGTGGTATCTAAAATTTCTATCCTGTCTCTATCTTCCTACCTTGAGGCTTCTCTCCCCTCTGAGAGAGCTTCAATTCCATTTGCTTTCATTAATTCCACATAATTAATTTCTACTTGGTCCAAATTATATTGCAAGACAATTGCTAATTGTTGCAGTTCTTCATTTCCAAAAGTCAGCCAATCATGTACATTGTATTTCCTTAAAACCAGTTTTAAAACTTTTACAAATACAGAGAGAATAACCCAGATCAATAATATCAGTGGTATAAAGGACAAAGCCCTTCTTATAGTAGACTCTGTGATAGGCAACAGTATTTCAAAATTAATCCAATCAAGCAGATAATCTGGCATAGTTACCAGAATAATCTGTGGGATCAGAGATATAATACCATAATCCAATATTGGCATTATTGACAGGCACTAGTAAGGATAACACTGACTCTTCAAGTGGCTTTGCCCAATAGAAACAAAAACTTTTGTTCCTTGCCACTGTTATGAGTACTTGGGCTAAGCGGCAGCTTTTAGAATGTCAGCTGAGTGAAAGAGAGTGAAATGGAATCTTCCACTGCTCCCCCCAAGAAAACTATAGAGTGACAGTTCCCAATAGAATGTTTCCTGAGTGCTGAGACACAGAATTCTAAAACAGAAGTGGCTACTTGTCACTCAGAGCCCATTCCCTCTGCCAGCAATCAGGAAGATTCCACTGGCTGGTTAGCAGTACTAGGAGCACACCCTAAAATCCTATGGAGACCAATATGACAGTTTCCCTGAAAATTCAAAAATGTCTAGGCTCTTGCCCTCCTAATCCACCAAATGAAAAAGAAATATACCGCCCAAAGGAGATATAGTGATTGGGAAGGACCTAGGTGGATTGGTGATGAAAAACCCACCTTAGGGGCCTTCCCAGGGCCAGGGAAGCACAAACACCTTGAGATAGAGGAAACCAAGTTTATTTCACTTATGAGGGTTAGGGAAATGGTAGGTAAAGTCCGAACTCTACATGGCTCGATCTCCTCCCACTTTCTACACTCCTCTCACAAGAAAGCTCTTCTGATCTTCTTTAAACCCTTCTTAATCACTTCCTGATCTTTCTAACCCCCCAAACCATATGACTACCTTGCTAAACTAAGCATCCCAGACTATCTCTAAAAGGCTGAGGAGACTGGATTTACAGGTGGCCTGAGTCCTTCCCCAAGCCTGGGGTTGGCTTCTTAGGTAAAACACAAAGTCCCAGAGATAAAACCTTTTGGTTTACCTTAGCCAAAATGCCATAGTCAAATGGTCCACAGCCAGATTGTTCACAGCACTTCAGGGAAACACAGATCTCCTCCTAGGTAGTCTTCCAAAGCCAAGAACCTCCTAGTTTTCCCACAAAACTAGTTAGTTCCCAGGAGTTGATGGAGCCACTGTTCTCCCTTCCAGCTCAGAGAAAGGACAGTTCAAGAGCAGCAGTTTTTTTCAGTTAACTCCCCAAATTCCTCTCTGCAGAGCTTCCTCTTCTAGGAACACTTTTCCAGGGTTTATGGCTAAATTCTCCTCTCTCCCTTTTAGAGTGAACTTTATTCTCATCAAAATTGGCTCAATAAGGGAAGAACAAAAACAACTGACAGTGAATAGAAATCTGTCTCACTGGTTGGTTCAGTGGATGGAGAGCCAGGCCTAGAAACAGGATGTCCTAGGTTCAAATCTGGCCCCAGACACTTCCTAGCTGTGTGACCCTGGGCAAGTCACTTGACCCCCATTGCCTAGCCCTTATCACTCTTCTGCCTTGGAACTAGTACTCAGTATGGATTCCAAGATGATAGGTAGAGGTTTAAAAAAAAAAAAGAAAGGAACCTGCCTTACCCTACAGCAAAGTAGGAAGGGAAAGGGATAAGAGAAGAGGGAGGCTGTGTCAATACTGACTCCAAGATGGAAGGTAAGGGTTTAAGAAAAGAGAGAGAAAAGGGGGAGGGATAGAAAAGAGGGCAAATTGGGACATGTGCTAGTTAGAAACTAGAGAAAAGGAAATAGGATGAAGAATAATACACAGTAATCATAATGATGAAAAAAAATTTACAGTTCTCTCCAACAAAGGCCTCATTTCTCCAACACATAGAGAAGAAGTTGAATATATAAGATACAAGTCATTCCCTAATCAATAAATGGTCAAAGGATATGAGTAATTAAAGCTCTCTATAGTTAACCAAAAATGCTCTAAATTAATATTAATTATAGAAATGCAAATTAAAACCACTATATTTTGACAGAAAAGGAAAATGATAAAAGTTGGAGGGGATAAGAGAAAATGAACCCACTAATGCACTGTTGGGGGAGTTGTGAACTGATTCAATGGTTATGGAAAGCAGTATGATGCCATGGCCCAAGGGCCATAAAACAGTCCACACCTTTCCACTCAGCAATACCCTTACTAGGTTTATATCCCTGAGAGTAAAAACAAAAAAGGGAAGGCCCTAAATGCACAACAATATGCCGAGCGGCTCTTTTTGTGCTGGCAAAGAACGGGAAAGTGAGGGGATACCCATCAATTGGGGTTGGGGTTATAATATATAATTGTAACGGAATAGCATTGCATTATTAGAAATGATAAGCAGGAGGAGCTCAGAAAAACCTTGAAAAGATTTACATGAACTGAAACTGAGTGAAGCAAGTAGAACATTACATACAGCAACAGGAATACTTTACTATTAACAACTGTGCATACCTTGCTATTCTCAGTAGTACAATAATCCCAAACAATCCCAAAAGACTCATGATTAAAAAAAAAAGAAGCCATCTGCTTCCAGAGAAAGAACTCACGGATTCTGCATACAGACCAAAGAAAACTTTTTTCATTTTCTTTATTAATTTTTTTGGTTCAAGTTTCATCCCACAAAAAGATTAATAAAAATGTTTTACCTGAATTTGCTTACCATTTACCCCAGAGGGTGATGGACAGGAAGGGAGGGAGAGAATTAGAGGCTCAACAATCTAAAATACTTAGGAATCTATCTGCCAAGACAAACACAGGAACTATATGAACACAACTACAAAACACTCGCCACACAACTAAAACTAGACTTGAGCAATTGGAAAAACATTAACTGCTCATGGGTAGGATGAGCCAATATAGTAAAAATGACCATCCTACCCAAATTAATTTACCTATTTAGTGCCATACCCATTGAACTACCAAAAAACTTTTTTACTGAATTAGAAAAAAACATAACAAAGTTCATTTGGAAGAACCAAAGATCAAGGATATCTAGGGAAATCATGAAAAACAATGCAAAGGAAGGAGGACTTGCAGTCCCAGATCGCAAACTATACTATAAAGCAGTGGTCATCAAAACAATTTGGTACTGGCTAAGAGTCAGAAAGGAGGATCAATAGAATAGACTCAGGGTAAATGACCTCAGCAAGACAGTCTATGATAAACCCAAAGATCCCAGCCTTGGGGACCAAAATCCACTATTTGATAAAAACTGCTGGGAAAATTGGAAGACAGTGTGGGAGGGATTAGGTTTGGATCAACATCTCACACCCTACACGAAGATAAACTCAGAATGGACAAATGACCTGAATATAAAGAAGGAAACCATAAGTAAATTAGATGAACACAGAACAGTATATATGTCAGATCTTTGGGAAAGGAAAGATTTTAAGAAATCAAAAAATGTAAAATAAAAAATTTTGATTAATCAAATTAAAAAGGTTTTGTACAAACAAAACCAATGCAACCAAAATTAGAAGGGAAGCAATAAATTGGGAAAAACTCTTCATAACAAAAACCTCTGACAATGGTCTAATTATTCAAATTTATAAAGATCTAAATCAATTATACAAAAAATCAAGTCATTCTCCAATTGATAAATGGATAAGGGATGAATAGGCAATTTTCATATAAAGAAATCAAAACTATTAATAGTGTTCATGAGAAAAAGTGCTCTAAATCTCTCATAATCAGAGAAATGCAAATCAGAACAACTCTGAGGTATCACCTCACACCTAGCAGATTGGCAAACATGACAGCAGAGGAAAGCAATGAATGCTGGAGGGAGTGTGACAAAGTCGGACATTAATTCATTGCTGGTGGAGTTATGAATGCATCCAGCCATTCTGGAGGGCAATTTGGAACTATGCCCAAAGGGCGATAAAAGACTGTTTGCCCTTTGATCCAGCCACAGCACTGCTGGGTTTATACCCTGTGGAAAGGAAAACTAAAGCAAGTTCTGGACTTTTGGAACTAACAGCAGTTGGAATGTTAGAGAGAAGATACTGCAAGACTGACAGTTGGTGGGGGAAGGGTAACTGGGAGTGGCAGTTGGTCTTGTGACTAACCCTTCCTTCTTGGCCCTGGAACTGCATAGAAGGGCCTCTATTCCTGAATTTTCCAATGGTGTGCTCTACCTGGATTCCTGTGATTGTGTTCATTGTACAGAAGGACTTAAAGGAAGCAGTTTGGATTATAAGGCCAGTCTTTAGGGTGTCAGCCCCAAAAGACAGGCCCAACCAGCTCTGAAAGTCAGAACTTTTCTTGTTACTTGCTGTCTCCTGCTAAGACTTTGAATTTAAGAAAACTAGCACAGATTAGCATAGACAGGAATAAAGGAAAACCCTCCACCAGCCTGTGAGGCCTGGCCTCAGCTCACAAGCTGAGAGAGACTCAAAACCTCATCTAGGGAAATCCCTCCGCCCTCTTCCCTGATACCTCCCCAATCCAACTTGTTATTAAAATTTTTCTTTATTTGAATATCGCAGTCAGATAAGAGGACTAACATTTCAGGGGACATAGAGGGAGCTGAAACTCAGGGCAGCCATTCAACTAGAAACGATCCTCATTGGACCCCTGCTGGGCAACCTTGGTCTGGGTGGGGAAGCTTGTCCCTTAAGAGGGTCCATGTTTACCTGCTCTGGGGTATCTGCAACACCATCCTCTAGTGAAGATGTCCCCTCAGGCTATCATAATGGGCCCATTTCTTGGGAAACCCATTTTTCAAAATAGCCTCTCAGAAGAGAGCATCTCTCTCCTTTTACCTCACCGGCAGCCATATTCCCTCTCTCTCTTCAACTCCTCCATTCACTGTTATACAACCTTCAGTATCACCTGTTCAGCAATCCCACCCATTTTTCACTATAAATATTACAACCCCAAAGAGATAAGGAAAAAGACTTGTACAAGAATACTCATAGCTGTGCTCTTTGTGATGGCAAAAAATTGGAAAATGAGGGGCTGCCCTTCCATTGGGGAATGGCTGAACAAACTATGGTATCTGATGGTGAGGGAATCCTATTATGCTCAAAGGAATGATGAACTGGAGGGATTCCACGTGAACTGGGACGACCTCCAGGAACTGATGCAGAGTGAGAGGAG
Organism: Monodelphis domestica; assembly: GCF_027887165.1. Taxonomy (NCBI): domain Eukaryota; kingdom Metazoa; phylum Chordata; class Mammalia; order Didelphimorphia; family Didelphidae; genus Monodelphis; species Monodelphis domestica. The sequence continues at coordinate 531,073,162 of NC_077229.1, read as the reverse complement.
CAGAACCAGGAGAACAATGTACACAGACTGATAGCATTGTTGCACAATCGAATGTAACTGACTTCTCCATTAGTGACAATGCAGTGATCCAGAACAACACAGACTATGAGAAAGAACACTATCTACAAGTAGAGGAAACACTGCAGGAGTAAAAACACTGGAGAAAAACAGCTGCAATTGGGGAATGGCTGAACAAATCTGTTGGTGATGGAATACTATTGTGCTCAAAGGAATAATGAACTGGAGGGACTCCATGGAGACTGGAACAACCTCCAGGAATTGATGCAGAGAGAGAGGAGCAGAACCAGGAGAACGTTGTACACAGAGACTGATACATTGTAGCACAATTGAATGTAACTGACTTCTCCATTAGTGGCAGTACAATGTCCCTGATCAATCTGCAGGGATCTAGGAGAAAAAACACTATCCACAAGCAGAGGATAAACTGTGGGAGTAAAAATAACGAGGAAAAGCAACTGCCTGACTGCAGGGGTGGAGGGGATATGATTGAGGAGAGACTCTAAATGAACACTCTAATGCAAATACCAACAACAGGGAAATGGGTTTGAATCAAGAACACATGTGATACCCAGTGGAATCACGCATCGGCTATGGGGGGGGGGGGGAGGAAAAGAAAATGATCTTTGTCTCCAGTGAATAATATTTGGAAATGCTCAAATTAAAAAAAATTTAAAAAAATAAATAAAATAAAAAAAAAAACAGCTGCTTAATCATATGGGTCAAAGGGATATGGCTGGGGATGTAGACTCTAAATGAACATCCTAATGCAAACAACACCAACATGGAAATAGGTTCTGATCAAGGACACAAGTAATACCCAGTTTATTGTGCGTCAACTATGGGAAGGGGAGGGGAGGGGAGGGAGGGAAGGAATATGATTCTTGTAACCGAGGAATAATGTTTTTCTATACAAGATATTTTGGAAATGCATTTGACTAAACTAATAGGATCTGACTTGTAATAAGTTTTGTTTCATGTTTTAAATTCATGATCTTATGAATGTTATTATTGTGTTTCTAAATTTTCTCTAAGTTATGAGAAACCATTGTTTAAGAGATACTATTTAGGGCATGATAAAATTGTGTCATTGAAGAATTTAACTCATTGATTCAGACACTGTGACTTTATTAAGTTCTTAGAGGCTATTGCCATACTATTAGAACCTATCAAGTATTTAATTGGGTATATTTTAAAAGGGGAAATGGATATTTATTTACTCTGTGGGAAAAGGTACAAATCAAATATCTCATAACATCTTATTTGTAAATTTACAAGGTTTCTTGAGACCATATGCTTGGAAAGGGCCATAAAAATCTTGTCAACCCTATCAAAGAGCTTGCTAGTGTTATTAAATTCCTAAACAATGAGAAAATGGGATTATCTATAGAAGTCTTGAACACGTCATAATAATAAGTTCTAAAAACTGGATTTAAGGTTTTAGATATGAAATCACATTGATCTTACTAGAGCAAGTCAACAATCTTTTAAAACTTCCCCAATCAACTTGTTCTCCCACTTAGCACATTTAGATATTCTAAATCTTTTCATTCCTCCCCAAGTCCCCAGTGTGACCCCTCCTCCCCCAGTGAGCTGAAAAAACTGAGGCCAGTGGAGCTCCTTTTTCTTTCCCCCTCTGACCACATTACTCATACATCTTCCCACCCCATATCTTCTGCTGTCCCTGTCTCTCAAGAATGCCAAGGAAAATCCCATGTCCTTAACCCCATCCTTCTCATTTCCTCCAGCAGATGATAATCAGTCGCCTCTCTTTAACCTTCACTCTCTCTATTGGCCCTTTTTCTGTTGCTCTCAAATGTGTTGTCTTCTCCACCCTTTAAAAAAAGCCCCTTATTCCTGATGGCCATCCTGTGTGAGCATATGTATCTCCCCCTTTTCAGCTAAGCTCTTGGAAAGTCTACCAACAACTGGTTTCCTCCCTCCTCACAAGATTTCAACCCTTCCTTCTCACCATTTAAAACTGCTCTCTCCCAAAGGACCACTGATTTCTTCATGGCCAAATCTCACTGCCTTTTCTCGGTCCTTTCGACTGCCATCTTTGCTGCTGCTGCTCATCCTCCCGTCTACTCTTTCCTCTCCAGGTCTTCACGCTACTTCTCTGTTCTAGGGCTTCTGTCTGTCCCTTCTTCTCCTGTGCTGCCACTGCTTCCAAGGTATACCCACTCACTGCTAATGCCCAAAGGTTCTTCCCTGGACCCACTCTTCTGTAGGAGCTCATTTGGTGCTTTTAGAAGGATTCACTCAGCATTTCCATGCGAATACTTCCCAGATGGAGCCCTAACAACTCTCTGGAGCTGTCACCAATCACGCCTGTGCACCGATAACCACACATCCTGTTGACATTTGTTCCAGGGGCGCCATGAGCTATGGTAGCTTCCACAGTGGAACAAAACCTGCTCCACTGGGCCATTCAACAACTCACAAAAGACGACGTGCAGGAAAGGACATCCAGCGAGGACAGAGGGATTCAGCAGCATGAAGCACGGAGAGTTCCCACCAGCCAAGCAGGAGCTGCTCGCGCCAGAGCACAAGAAAGTGCTGCCATCACACTGAACATTCCCAAACTAGCCACATCTTGAGGGTGATTTCAACGACTTTTAAGGAAAATACGGTTTCATTTTCACAAGGGATTACAATGTTGTTGCTTAGCTCACTCTACTATTGGTAATCTACCACTTAAATTACTTTAGGTCGATTAATGCTTATTCCTTCCATATAAGAGACAGAAGAAACACGGGCAACAATAAAGAAGGAAAAGAAAGAGGAAATTTAAAAATGCGTGCCGCACTGATGGAATCCATGACAGCTCCAGGAAGAATCACAGTCCAGATCTGCACCGTCAGTCACGTGCGGCGGGTGGCGCCCGATTTTTGTGAAAAAGGTGACCCTGAGCCAGAGACAGCACACACCACTAGAGCTCTCGGTCCTTCTTACGCTGCTATGTGACTTCCTCAAAGCCGTCTCGGCAACAACACCGCCAGCAGGTAAAATCAAACGACGAACTTTCTGAGAAGAACTCCGATTCGGTATTTGACCTGGACACATCCCCTTCTGTTGGAGTAGGAAGACATAGCCTAACATAGGTCCTCACGCTTCCAAGGCATCTTTGTCCCTGGAAGCTGTGCACACTCAACTGGCTTGGCAGGCTATAGAATGAAGGATGGAGAATTTCCTGTCCTACGTTAAGAAAATCCAGGAAGGCTTCTGCACATGATGAAGTTACTTTCCCAAAGCATCCTTTGTCTGTTATTCAAGTCACAGGTCATCTGCTCTTCCTTTACTTGAACAGCTCCCAGGCTTCTGGAAGACCTGTAGGAGAGCTCCCAGTCCTGTCTCCTCTTTTCTTTGCCCCCTTAAAAGATCTCACTAATGAAAGCTGTTATTATTTATTTTAATAATGGAGAATCATTTAATAATATTATTTATTATTATTATTTTATTTCATTCACTGCTGTTACCTAATGTTGAAGGCACAACCATAAACCTTTGAAAAATATATTCTTTTGAAAATAAAATGTGTGCTCTGCCTAAACATTTATTCAGAAACTGAGGGTTAAAAATCTTTAAACCAGGGATCAACAAAACCTTTTAGAGAGCTACCTAACTTAGTGGGGGCCCAGGAAATACTCTCTCCGAAGTATAGTCATACAGAAACATTTTACGCCTCACTTGAGGACTCTTTTCCTCTCATACTGACGTAAAGTACTGCTACTTTCAATTTGAGGAAAGGAGTTCTATTCTAGCCAAGATCAGCAGTCACCTTTTCATTCCCATCAATATTAAAATGTGGGCTACATTCCACCGCTATGCAGAAGAAGGTGGCGATCTCCACTTTACCATTTCCATTGATTCAGCTCCAAGAAGACTATTCTCCGCCTTCATGTTTGGAATGCTGCCCTTAATTCTTTTTCCCCAAGTCTTGTTACCAGGGCTGCAGCTGCACAAGTCAATTCTGGTGGAAATACAAAGCTTTTTATGGAAGGGAGTTGGGGGGGGGGGGCACTCACAAAGGATTTCATTATCTTTTCTCGGCTCAAATAGGAAGGAGAGAGCCCTTTTTCCTAAGACACACTAGGATCAGCTCAGTTTTCCAATTACATACACACTCTCTCTCTAAATAAAAGCAGTCCATAAACTATTTACCAATGAACAGACATGCAAGGAATATAGCATTCAAATGAAATTTCAAACGTGCCAAATGGTTCTCAAAAAATCTCAGACAGAAACGTAAACGGACCGAACTGTAGCTAGGCATCAACACAAAGGCAGAGTGCCAAAATTTTAGGAAAATTAAGTTTTTGAAAATATGTATTTGAAAGCACAAGAAGCTTTTGTTAATGATCCAGAAAATTCTGAATTAAGGCAACAAAACTTTTAATTTAGGAGACTAATAGTTTCAACATTTTTCAGGTTGCAAATATTTACAGAAGTTTCCTGGTATGTCGTTTCAGATTTTTTTTTTCAAAAGGTTTCTCTTCCTTATTTGCATCCTCACCAAAAAATACAATAAGCTTCTTCAGGGGGTGTCCTATCTTTTATACCTTCTCATATAATCCAGTGAATTTCTCTAGAGGACAGTAAATGCAGATCAGTTCCATTTTTTACACTTATGTGAAAGAGGCCATCACAGCAAGTCCACAGAAACGAGTTCGAGGTGTCATCGATTATCCGTGTGGCCGAAGTCACTTTACTTCTCTTGGCTAGAAGAGATTTCTCTTTGATGGACACAAATCAAAACACAGTTCTAAAAATCAGCATGCATCGAGGTCATATTGAGTTTAAAACACAAGTGAATCACAGAATTGTACTTATTAAGCAGCTCTCTGCTGGTTCGAGTAGCTCTGCATTTTAAGTATTAGACAGAAAAAGGAGGATGGTTGTGAAATATTGGCTACATACATGTTTTGTAAATAGCTCTAAACATGTGAACTCGCTCACCAAACCTTCCTACATTCCTATCTACTCATCCGCCTATCTTCGAATTGTGAAGTAGCTATTGTGAGCCCAAGTTTTAGATTCATCCTCATAAAACTGCATTTGGTGAGATGGAGCCCCAAATGCCAAATATCGACGCGCCCCTTCTCGGGTCAAGTCCTTGAGAAAGCTGTCAGCAGTACCGTTTGCCTCTATTTCCTCTCCTCGGAAGCATCTTCAATGTGGCTTCTTATACGGTTAAAAAAGTAAGCCTTTATGGATGCTTCCTGTTTCTTACGGCACCAGGTATCCCGAGAATGCCACCCTCTGCTCCACGCCAAGGCTCATCCCGAAGGAAAAGCAGCATTGGGGTACTTTATTTTTTACCGTTTTCTGTTTTATTTAGCACCATAAACAAAATTAACCTAGAATCCATGAGCCAGACCAGATGGTCGCAACTATCTCAGATGATACTTAAACAGCATATTCATTGGTCGGCATATAGATGCTCTCCGGATCCCCCAAAGCAAAAGCAAAACCATTTCTTGCAAGGCAGAACTGCCTTGGCTTAGAGATGAGAGAAGGTGCCCAGACGGTTCGAACACCTGAAGATCTCTGAATACGTGTGTAACGGCACTGCGAGTGTGTCAAGCTTGCATTTCCATCGCTTGCCCTGCAGCAGGTGCTCTTTTCTTGGCTCTGATGGCATCATCTCCGATGGATCTTTCCTTGCTTTCCCAGAGCACGTACCACTTCTGACCACCCAGTAACGCCCCATGACATCCGGGTACCACTCTTCCTCATCTCGTTGGTTGCCCATTTTGAGGCGTCTCACTAAGATGGTGGAGCATTGGAGGATGGCTCCCGTGGCAGAGAGGCTTCGGGCCAAGGGCCATGGAGTGTCCATAGTAGTCCACATTGATTTGCATAATCCCAAATTGCTATCCAAAATGGTGGTAACATTTCCCATCTCCACCAACAATCTATCAGCGTGTCTAACTTTGCACAAGTCCTCTATCACCAACAATTGCATTCTGGGGCATTTTTGCCAATTTGAAGAGTCCCGGGGTTGCTTTTGATGTACATTTCTCTTATGATTAGTGATTTGTGAGCATTCTTTCATATGTTTGTGAATACTTGGCCGTTTTTCTTTTGTTCATATCCTTTGACTATTTCTGTACTGTGGAAAGTGTGTGAGACACAGACAGACAGACAGACAGAGGTTTGTAGATCTTAGACATCAAACCCTGACCAAAGAAATTTGATGCCAACACTTTCCCCCTTCAATCACTTCCTTTCTTAATCTAGACACATTAATTTTGTCTGTACAAATGGTTTTTCATTTAAAATCATCCAAACTAGCTATTTAGTGCTCTGCAATTTCCACTTGCTGCTAATAGTTGTGAGAGGACTGCGACGTTTCTCTGTTAACGATACGATCTGTAGCACCTTTCTGAAGAGCTCGTGTGATTCGAGTCCCAATCTCTGCCGCCCGGCGTTCCAGTCTTCCTGGGTAACGGAGTTCTCGCATTCTGTTGCTTCTGGACCTCTTGTCTAGCCTGCTCCTCGGATCTGCTTCTCTGTTGCTTCGGGATACGCTTTGCCTTCTAGACGTGCTTCAGCCCCACATTTCTCACTTCTTGTTACAATCTCCCTCGGCGTTGCAGGTTGTGTCATTTTGTCATCATTTCATCAGGTTTGATGAAGTATCTCTGGTCATTTCATCAGTCGAGCATTAAACGGACAACTTAATCCTGGTAATACTCTCACGCTGAATCGACTGGGGAGAGCGCTGGACATTCTTCCAGCTAGTTAGGCTGTTTTCTCCTTAGGAAGTACTCAGTGAATCCATATCCTGTGTTTTTAGAAATCGAATCCCAGAGTGTTTGCCTTTTGTAGTTACTTAGGATGCGATTTCCCTTCTTTTACTGCTCCTCCTTGTGTTTTGTTGCTATATAGAAATGCTGTTCGTTTTTGAGGATTTATTTTGTAGCCTGAAATTCTGCTGATGCTAGTAATCGTTTTAATTAGCATATTGGCTGATTCTCTAGGATTTTCCAAGTAACCCGTTCATTAGCCAACAGGACTCGTTTTCCTATCTTTATTTTTTTTAAATTCCTTTCTCTTTCCGCATTGCTACGGCTAGCGTTTCTGGAACTATATTCAAGAATATAAAGAATGAGTGCTTCATTTGCATCATTTACTAGAAAAGGTTCTACTATATCTCCATTGCATATGACACTTGCTCTCAGTTTTAGATATGCCCCGATGACTTAATCCTATGTAGTCAAAACTTGATTATGCATCATTGAGAGGGTCACGCAGTTTTGTTCTTCATACAATTTTGTTGATGATTTTCCTAATATTGAACCATTCTTGTATCCTGGTACAAATCCCATTTGATCAGAATGACTAATTTCTTGTATAAATCACTACAGTCCATTTGATGGGATTTTGTTAAAAAAAATTCTGAACCTATTAATGACATTAGTCTAGAATTTTCTTTTGGTGTTTCCCCTAATTTAAAGACTCAGACTAGGTAGCACAGTGGATTCATTCCAAACCTCAGAGCTGGATTTAAATCTGGTCATAAACAATTCCTAGCTGTGTGACCCTGGGCAAGTCACTTACCCCACGCATAACCTTTACTGTTCAATCTTAGAACCAATATACAGTACTGACTCTAAGATGGAAGGCCAGGGTTATAAAAAAAAAAAATCCTATATTTTTCTAATAAAAGGATTTAGGTGGTGATTGTCTCTATTAAAAAAAACACAAAGATTCTGTGAGATATGGGTACTAATTGGTTCTTTAAAAGTTTAAAAAAAGGAATGTTCCTGTGACTTCATCAGGATTAGGAAATATTTTTCCTTGGTGGTTCCTTTGTGGTTAAATTTATTTCTTTTTCTGAGATTGAGTTATTTACAATCTCTCTCTGGTTTTCTGATACTTTGATATTTTTCAAAGTATTACTCTAATTATTTTGTAATCTCAGTAAGAATATGGTTATTATCTCTATTATCTTTTCTGGTTTGGGTGTGATTTCACCTTGCTCATCTACTATCTTCTTGACTTGATTTTTGCTTTCTTCTTCTTAGTCAGCTTATTTAAGTTTGCCAATTTTATCACTTTTCAAAACAACTTTGAATTGATCATTTCTATATTGTTTATAAATGGTTTTATTTCATCTATTTTCCTCCCTGATTTTTATTCTCTCTTCTTTATGCTACTTTTAGGTTTCTGTTGACACTAATTTTTAAAAATGCATATTTGTTTGGTTAATTCTCTTCTTTTATTTTGTTAACATGTATTGGTAGAGATATGACTTACTCTCCAAGGATTTGCTTTGGTTGCATCCTAGAAATTTTAATATGTTCCTTCATCATTACCATTTTCTTCTATGTAGTTATCATTTGTTTTTATGATTTGTTATTTGATCCATTCATTTAAGATTTGTTTCTGTCTTTGTACATTTATATGCAGTATCTTCATGCTCTAATAAATGGACACTTTTTATAAAAGTTCCATATGGTATAAAGAAATGTGAATTTTTTTTTGTTATCCTATTAAAGAAGTCTTAATGTAATTTATCTGGAAATCTGTCCAGTTCCCTGTTTTTCTTATTATCTTTCGGTCAGACTTATCAAAAACTGAGAGCAATCCTAGCGTCTTCTATCACTTTTTTGTTTCAGTCTATGTCTTCTTGAAGCTCAGATGTTTCCTTTATAAACGTGGGTACTAGGGCATTTGGAGCATACAAAGTTATTACTAATACTGGCTTACTGGTGTGGTTCCTTTCAATATAATATAGTCTCCTTGTGTATTCCTTTTTGGTTTTTGAAATGTTTGTTTCCGCTTTGTCAGACATCATGATAGCAACTCCTGCCTTTGGGGGATTCACTTTGATAAATGGTACATTTTTTCCCGTATAGTCTTTATTTTGTGTCTCTTTTTAAAAAATGTTTCTTATAAGGAACAGTGTGGGGTTTTGTTCTCTTATCCAATCTGTTACATCTTTTCATTTTATTGTACTGTTTAAATCCTTCTCAAAGTTATAAGTCTTAGGTCTACATTTTCCTCAATTTGTTTCTGAAAAGTTCATTTGTTAGCCCTTTTCCCTGTAGGGTTTTGGTCATTCGTAGCTTTTTCTCTCTTGTTTTTATCTGGTTATAGATATCTCCCTAGGTCCGTGTCCTCCAATTCCTCCAGGAGTCACTGCCTCTCGGAGTTCCAAATCTTTCCTTCTCAACTTAAGTAACTAATATTATAGGCTTCATGCAAGATAAGATCCTCGTCTCCCTTCAGCGACCATCTCTATTCACCCAGAGGAGTATTCAACAGTAGAGCCACTTCCAAAGCAGGGCTTCCATCCTTCTCTCCCCTTTTCCATTTTCCCCTTTCTCCTTACCCACAACCCCCGTAGACTTTCCTCATTCTGAGACAAAAGAAGTCACCTTCCCCTCGCTGTTTACTACGCTCCTGTCCCCTTCTTCCCATTTCTCTCATGCTGTAGTGGAGTCCCACCAAAAAGCATTCATTCACCTATCAGGCAGACTACCAAGGGAGCTGTCTGTGACACCTCCCGCCCGCCTCCTTCCAGTAACTTCTGCCAAATTTCTTCCAGATTTCTACTTTCATCCGTTTCCTCGTGTATGTTTAGAAAGATCTCTCAGTTGGCACTGCTGTTGCCACTGTGCTTGTCTGCTGCATTTATTCACGCCTACATTCCTATTATTTGGGTACTCGGGAAGCAAAGAATATGCTCCGATCCACTTTTCTTCCTAAAAATGTCTCCAACTCTTTTTTTCTTGCGCAGCGAAGATTGTCGGGCTAGGCCAGTCATGCAGAGCAGAATCCAGAGCTCCAAGACTGTTCTTCCTTAAGGTTCCTGGCAGGTACAGAATTAGCTTACAGTCTCCGAAACTCCTTTTCTCTGTATTCGGAGGTCCTTCTCCTAATTGCTGGTGGAAGCTGTGAATTTAACTGAAATGTGTTTAAGAGCTTGCGGCCTTATGGCTTTTCTGGAATTGATTTGTGAGTTCTTCCAACTGGAATTTCATATTCTATGGGGAAACCAAAGGGTAAGTGTGAATCCAGGTCATGCTCTTGGGTGTGCAGCCGAGCTCGCTGCCAGGGAAGTTGAGACGGGGGCCACTGAGCAAGCTCCGAGGTTGAATTTGTCGTTTGGGACTCCGAGTGTCCTGGACCACACAGACAGCTGAAGCTTCTTTTTCTTTGATGAAAACATTTCTGTTTTCAAGAGATTTAAAGGTTCTGAGAATCAGGTCCAATGTTTAGTCATCTGTCCTGTGAAACTGAAAAAATTCCGTCTCCAAAGTGACCCACGATTGCTAAACTGCCAAATGAAAGTTTTCTCAGTCTTGTTGTCTTGGCCTCTTGCAGCCTTCCTGAAGCCCTCCTGAATACTCTCCTCTCGATTTTCTGGACTTGCTTTGCCTGTTTCTCTCTCCTCCTCAGACCCCTGGTCAGCTCTTCCTTCAGGAAATGTTCACTCTGGCTTTTAGCTCTATCAGGCTCAATGATCCACTCTGCAGACGATTATGAGATCCAGATAGCTTTCCTCTGGGCTGGAGTCCATCTTTAAGAGGAGGTAGCAAAGCAACAGCCTTGTGTCCAAGAAAGCGCCCTTGGCCTTTCCTGTTCTCTCTAGGATTAAACTTCATAGGACTAGGACGAAGGAGAACTTGAGTTCTAAGGGTTCACAAGCAAATCCCACGTGCCTTTCACTAGGCATTCAAAGATGACAAATAATAGCACAATACCGTCCGGGAAAGATCTTCTGAAGACCATCAGATTTTCAGATTAGATGAAATGAATCTAAGAAAGTTAATGTCATCTTTCTTTGTCCTTGTGTTTTCTCCAAGGGATTTTCCCATTCTTTTGGAGGTTTCCTGTAGAACAGCAGGGTGGCCTGGATGTAAGGGGGGGTGCAAAATAAGGAAGGCAGGGTTTTTGTCCTTTAGAGATTTGTATGTAATGCGTGCCTTAGGACAGGAAGAACAGAGTAAGTGAGAGAAGGATAATTAACAGACTAAGTGTAAAAATGGAGGCTTGAATCCAGGACCCCATTTCCCAGAAGTCCTTGCTCACTTCCCAAAATGCCTTGTAACCTCACCTCGGCCGAGAGCAAGATGGGGTGTTTGACCTGGCTGTAAAGGCTACGTGGCCTCTTTCCTACTTCCACTTCCCAGCAGACGCGTCTCTTTCATGATGTAGGGGAGGTTGTCTAGGCCTCTCTGGCCTAGGCATGTGCTTTCTTAGTCTGTATTTTCTTTACTCCTTAACCTTTAATAAACCTCATAAAAAGATAATACTCCTTGCAGAGAGAAACTCATTTCTACCTGCTTCAGTTTCCCCCCAATTTTAATCATTACATAAGTGAGAGAAGAATCATTATATTTAAATGAGAAAGTTTTCTTTTTCTCAAACGATTACTTTTCAAATACTACAAAGTATAAAGCAAACTCTTAATTCATTATCCAAATGGATGAAGATGAGATCCAAACAATGTCAAACGAAGGAGGATGAAAAGTCGTTTATACATTACTTTGGAAGGCATTCAAAGGCGCACTCGCCCACTACGGGGCTCTCGCACCCTTTTGTCTTGGTCTGGCTTTAGGTGAATCAGCCGAGTACTGATTAGGTGGCTTTGCGTAACTCCGAGTTGATTTCATTGCTCTTCCCGTGACAGTCTTCGCTCTCTGGTATTTGTTAATACAATTATCAGTCATTACAGCACTGCTGGTCTTCATCTATGCAATGTAAATACTCGCCACTCCTCCGTAGTCCCTTTCTCTAGAAACGGTCCAGCTTATTTCTGGTTGACTGTAAAGTGTCCTTCATGCCCGAGAGACCCAGAAGCCATCACTGGGGACGCGTTTGAACTTGGGCATGAATTGGTTTAAGTGAGGCAGTTGGCATCGCTTCCCTCTCCTCCAGTCATCGAAGTCCAGTGCAAGGCGATGGTGACAGCTCTGGTTTCTCTGAGGTCTAGCAAGGGTCCAAAGTGTCTCCTTCGGCCCCCTTCCTGGCCACTAGAATAGCTGGAGTGTGCAGGCTGGACCGGTCCATCTGATGGGAGCGCTCCCAAGACCGGAGGAGGGCAATCGGCAGTCCTCAAACCCCTTGTCCAATGGGGCTTAGCGTGTATTTTACCAGAATCATCAGACATTTGCCAAATAATTGGTTGTCTTGCCATGTTATGCCCATCTGTCCAATTGAGATAAAAGTATGCAATCACTCTGCAAACCCGAAATCGTTACCGGCTCTACCGTGAGCCGTTTTACTCTAGATGATGCTTCATATAGAATAAACACTCATTAAGTGCTTCCTGAATGAAATACACACATATATGCACATACATGTGAATCTACACATTTGTATTTCTATTAAAATGTTCCCAGGGGAGGGAAAGAGAATGAATCATGGAAACATGGAAACATTTGAAAAGAAAAATGAATTAAAAGAAGAAAATCCTCCATGAGTTTATAATGGAACAGACATTGCTCGTCAGAGCATCATCTGGCTTTAGTCCGCCTTTGCAGACTAACTAACCTATAACTGTGTTGTGGCCAAAGCGGTCCCGTCGCTTCCTGAACTCAGAGCTCCTCGCTGCCTACGGCCTCCCCTCGGTCACTTCTCAGACCTAAGTAAGACGCGCTTCTCTCCTTGTGGCTAAGACGGGGCTCGAGGGGAGCCAGTACAAGGAGCCTCCTCTGGTAAGCGGCAATCGTGGCCCTTCCCTTGACTCACCCCATGTGGATGCTTCAGCGCCCGGTTCAAAGCCGCCCGGCGTCAGTCCTTGGCCAGCAGTAGGTCTTTCAGACTCTTGTTGGCCTGCACAGATGGCCCGGCGGACGTATGCCGAGAAAAGAGCCTCGTCTGCAAGCCCGGACAGCTCCCTTCTAGTTCCGCTCCTTCCTGGACAGCCCGCGCAGCGAGCAGCTCGCAAAGCTCCAGTGGTATTTGGGAGGGGCCAGCAACAGGCCAGGTGCAAGCACGAGCTGGATCGCGGAAGCCTGCACAGGTCGACGATAAGGCGGAGCCAGGCACTTCGAGGACTCGCGCTGTCCGCGCACCTCCCGGGCCGTAAATCTTTCCACTGGAGTCCATCCTGCCAAGTCCTAACTAAAGTCCTGCTCCGAATTCTAGGGCGCCCAGCCGAGAGAAACACCCAGAACAAAGCCTAAAGCACTAGCCAAAGATCTCCTCCAACAAAGAGCGGAGGGAAAGTTCCTGAAAAGAGCGATCGGGAGAACAGCAGGCTGACTTGTGAGGGAAAAGGGCACCGACGCAGATTCCTTGAGGTTCTGGGAGTTGTGAAAATGTTTACAATAGATTCACATCGGTGTCAGGAGTGCAGATAAGAGGAATAGGATAACTTTTCATTGCATGTAGCAGTGATGGTAAACCTAGGGCACAGGTGCCAAAAATGGCTGGCAGAGTGCTCTCCACGGGCATGTGTGCCACCCCCAACCCCTCCCCCAAAGTTTGTTACTAGAAAGGCAAGGACTTGGGCGGAGCGGCTCCCCTCCCCCTTTCCACTGTGCCTGATGACATGTTTTCAAATGTATCGTATCAAATCAAATAAATTTATATTTATAGTCATAGACTTTATCCAAATTCTCTTCCTGACTAAATTCCTTCTGCAAAATCTACATACCCACTCAGGTCAAGTTAATGGGCAGAACTAAATTAAAATATTACATCAATAAGTCATCAAAGACTATGCCAGTAGGGACCAGGCTCCAATTTGCTTGATGATTTTTAACAAATATTCATTAAATGCCTATTGCAAGACAATGATATATGACAGGAATACATGGGAAAAAATAACTCTCAGTCCTCAAGGAACTTATAACCTTTCTTTTTACTTGTGGAGAGGAGAGGCATATTGTAGCAGGGGCACAGGAAAGATAATCTGAGAAAAAGAAAAAAAGCACTAACTGGAATAGAAGGAAAGATCTCTCCCAACACTGAAGGAAGCCAGGAATTCTAAGAAGCAGAAGTGAGATGATACACTCCAGACAAAAGCAGAAGATGAGCCACTGATTTCATGGAACAACTAGTTAGTGACTAAAACAGAATGCAAAAGAGGAAGTAATGTGAAATGAGCCTGGGAAAGTTGCTTTAACATCTCAAAGGTTCTTTTGCCATGGTTTTAGAGAGGTCAGGGTTACTGCAACACCATAATAAAGCAAGGGAGTAGCAATCAATCAATAAAATACAATATAAACAATGAACATGTAAGCCCTCAATAAACAAGCAAACAAATATACACTAATAAGCTAGAAACAGGATAAAAGGAAATAAAAGATAGAAATCACTAGAGTTAAGGGGGACTAGGACAGGTTTCCTGTAGAAGCTGAGATTTTGTTGGGACTTAAAGGAAGCCAGGGAAGCAAGAAGGCAGAGATGAGGAAGTAAAGCATTTCAGGTATGGAAGATAGATAGCTAGAGATTATGTCTGGAACCGAGAGATAGAACACCTCATTTCATAGACTAGCCAAAAGACCAATGTCAGTGGATCAAAGAATATATGACAAAGTAGAAGATAGGCAGAAGGGGATTTGGCTGGGAAGGGCTTCAAATGTCAGAGGATACTGAATGTGGTATAGGAGCCAACAGACAGCCACTGAATCAGCACATTTAGAATAAGTAAGCAAAAAACAGAGAGGTTTTGAGATTGTTTGTTTGGGATTATGGATTTTATATGAATGAAATAGCACACTCAGAGAACAGGTTTTTCTCTCAATTGTAATGTGTAAGAGTTTTTGTCACTTAAGAAAAAAGGTTTATAGGAATCGCACTCAATTTTCTCATCTTTGATAAGAACAATTTGAATGTTGCTATGACTCATTTCACGACTCCAAGAGGAGTGAGGACTATAGTCCATGGAAGGACTTCTTAATTAATGACAACCCCCCCCCCAAAACCACTGTTAACCTGGAGAAGAGAAGCTGGCTTTGGCCCAGCAGTTCCTTCAACTTCACAAGATGGGATTCAAAGCCTACGCCCCATCATGGGCTGTTCACGTCCTGAGATACTCTGAGACCGGCTCTCCGGCCACCCCAACAAGGAACCATGGACCACTGTGAACCTGACTCTTCAATCAGCAGTATTCCTGTCTGATTGCCTTGTTTCCCATCAGCAGAAAGCAAAACAATAACCCTATGGCCAGGAGGAACTTGAGTGAGTATATTTTACTCAGACACCCATATTAAGCAAAGCAAAAGAATTTCTCATCTATCCAAGCAAAAAATAATTGAGAGATACTAATACAGATGTGGGAGATCTATCATTTAAGGACACAAACATTTAAAACCAGGACATAAAAAGAATGTTGACAAAGCCTCAAATCAATCACAGACTAAAAGAGCAGAAATACAGCGTACTACAACACTGACAAAGGAAGCAGCTTCAACCAAGAGGCAGTTTTCCACCGTGCCAAGAAAAGTAAATACAGCCAATAATCCCAGAAGGGAGAATTTGCTTTGGAAAGAATCTAGTGGGTTTGGTCTCAGAGCTGCCTCCGCGTCAGCCGATTGGTCGCCTGGTGAAATGAGTCATTGATTTCCTCATTCAAAGTCCATTCACTCAGCTGACTCCAGAAAACATGCCTAGTGACACGCAGGCAAGCGGCCGTGAGACGGTAATCGGCCCCGCAGTCTTCCTGATGCACTTCCAGTGGGAAGGGTTTCTCGGTCAGGCCATTATCGCTCTCTTCCAGTGTGTTGACTGCATTGACCACGCATGCCGCAGCTCAACAATACAAAGCTTCCCACCCTTCTGGGAGCAGCCATGCGCCCAAGTCTGCCCCAGACCCAGGACGGGCCCTGTTACATTTCGTGGTAAGAGGACGTTTCTCAGTAAACGGGTGGATCCCTCCTTCGGCACCTATTTCCAGGAAGAGGAAGCTATCCTCGGAGCACGGCAGGGAAAGGGGGCGTTCCATATGATCTGTCTGTCCAATGGCCCATTCCATGGCCGCTCTCAGTCCTAGGAACAGAGCCCAACCATTCAGGGCCTCGTGAGCAAAAAGGTTGCCGCTGCAATTGGGCTCCTATCAAGAAAACTGGGATCTTGGGGGGTTCTTTTGCTCCTTTTCCTGTTCCATGGCTCGCTTGTGCCTTCAAAAGTAAAATCAGCAGAAAAGCTCTTCTGATTCCGAATGAGGAAAAGGGAGACCCAACTGGGGAAGAGTCGGAGATGGGCGGGATTTGGGCACCACCATGATGGGGAGGGCCAGGATTCAAACCCTAGAAATGCACACAACAGCCCTGACAGCATTCAAGCAGAAGAGCCCAACGGATCAGCCACTCAACAATGGGCTGAGGACAGGCTCCACAGTGGGGGCCGTTAAACATTCGTCCAGTGAATCGAGGGACTCCAGTTCTGTGAAATGTATGTCATCACCCTGTGTGCCAGCTGAAGCTGTGCCATGATCCTTGATAAGGGTGCGACCTCCATGATTCATTGTGTCCCCCATGATCTTATGGGGGGGGGGCTGTCTTCTGTTCTCCCTCCTGGACTAAGACTCAGCTATTGGAACGTGCACTGTAGTCCAGCTCTCTGGCAGATCCCATGGATCGGCTTCGGTGCGTGTCCTTCCGTGTCTCCCACAATACAGAACATGAGCGAGCTCTGAAACAAAACAGTTTCAAGGAGCATCGAATCAGTCCCACTCTTCACGGCACAACATTTTATGTACATAAAAGACATTGACAGTTTCCAGGTCCTCTTCATTTCCGTTTAGGAACTGTTCACTCCAGTTCCTGATACCTCGAAAGGGTCCCGGCCTCTGACGGCGACGCTTTCAGTCTCTTCCTATTCGCTCTTCTTCAAGGATCTGGCAGTTCCCACTGGGGACAGACCTGGGACCCGAATGCCAACTTGTGCCTTCGTAGTTCCCTTCCATCGAGACACGCTGTGACGTGAAGGAGAGAATCTGTCACCTCACGTCAAAAGACAATACCAGAATCAACTGTTTTTCTCGAGGTACCGAGCAGAGAGGGAGAAAATGGCGTCAATTTTTCATTCATGTGGGCAAAAAAAGGCATTTAAAAGTAGCTAACAAGGAGGGGGGAAAGCTAACAATGAAGAGGACACGTGCAGGAGCCTGAAGACGAACGAGGAAAAGCAGACACAAAGACATGCTTAGG